>NC_136498.1:128852385-129362385 GCF_053919585.1 Euprymna scolopes
ATTCTCATAACCGGGACAGAGCCGGAAACCTTCTTGAGATAAGTTATTGACAACTATCGAAATTATCCACTTCGAATTTTAAATTCAAATCTCTGGAAAATAACGCCGAAAATTTAAAGGAGTTTTGATTATCTAATTATATAGATATATTGTACTCCTATAATCTCAAGGAGTCACTGCCAATCAACGTGTTCACCGCCATATCAACCTTCTTGTGGTTTATGGTTTCAGCAGAACACAATTTAAGTAGAATTTCCTGGGCGAAAAACGAACGTTGACTCCCAGTATCAATCAAACAGTAAAAATAGATCGGTCGTCCATGTGCTTTCATCGATATTCTAAAGACAGGAAAAATACTGTTCTGTGGTTCAGAATATGTTGTTCGGCCCACAAAGGACTTATTTCCTTTAGGACACATGGCACGAAAATGGCTTTTCAACCCACAGACTGTGGGAACATGATGAGAATTAGCAGCGAAACACATTGAAGCGAGGTGCTCGCTGGGCAAAACAACAAACAGCTCACTTAAAATTAATTTTTCAAAAACATTAATAAGAAAACAAATATTTAGAAAAATTAATTTTAAACAAATAATCAGACTTGGCTTGTTATAAGAGGTGTAAATTTATTTGCCCTGGTGTATCACACTCGTGTTTATTTTGAGTCCGAAAAAAAGAAGAAGAAAGCCTTCCCGACTGGTCAAATGTTTTGGCGTTAAGTTGGAAAGAAACGATAAATTAATTTTCTTTAGAAAAGCCGTTCGGGTAAGGAGCGGAGTGAATAGATAAGAAGAATGTTTTTCTTTTTTGTGTGGTTTCACCATTGGAACCGGCACAGGGTGTGTCATGCATGAGCGACAGAGCGTGGCAGTAATGCGTCTTACTCCTTTGGTGTTCGCGAGCAAAAAGAGAGCGAGAGACTCCTCGAATTTAGCGCCACGGCTTTTTTTTTTGTCTTTTTTTGGAGCTCTCCGGAAACGGTGAATGTTCAATGTCACTGTCAAAATTAGTTCCGGGGTAGACGCTACAACATCCACCATGAGAGACAAAATGAAAAATCGTCTTTTGCACATGGCTCACGCATCGCTTCCGCTTGGAAAGAAAAAAATAAGATAACCACAAAATAATTATCGACCAATGACAGAGCTCCGCACCTAAAATAAACACCTCAGATATCACAGTCACTGGGAGCCAGTTTGC
The DNA here is from genome assembly GCF_053919585.1 of Euprymna scolopes. NCBI lineage: Eukaryota > Metazoa > Mollusca > Cephalopoda > Sepiida > Sepiolidae > Euprymna > Euprymna scolopes. Next base: position 128,853,585 of record NC_136498.1, read on the forward strand.
CACTATAAAATGAGGGATTTGAGGGAACCAAAAGGTGGGAAGAGGAGATCCGCCCTGCTGTGTCAGTGAATGCACGAACAGATTCTCCCACCCGACCTAAAGAGATGAAGAAGAAAAAGGAATAAGGCACCAGTGAACTGAAGCCGACTACGCTCTCATGTTATGGGCCAAACGCCTTCAATTCTAAACAATGCCTAATTCACACAAACCAAAGAAGAGTGAGGAGGAGAAAGACGACGAAGACGCCGGGCTGCTAGCGCTGATGAAAGAAGTCACTCGCTTTCCAGTTACAAGCCAGGACATGCATCACCGACAGCAGGATGACCGGCCTACCCTAACCCATTCCATCGTCCAAAAGATAAGTTACATTTTACGAACATTCATTCCTTGTCAATTCATACATATCTACAAACAGTTTACGAACATTCATTCCTTGTCAATTCATACATACCTACAAACATTTTACGAACATTCATTTCTTGTCAATTCATACATACCTACAAACATTTTACGAACATTCATCTCCTTTATTAAATCACATTCCATCCTACGAACACTTTGCCTCTCCTAATACAAATTGTTGGTAGTAAATAAAATCGGTTCTCAACCTTCAATATTCGTCTGTCTTTATATGGAGTCAGAATCTACACACTTCCAACGTTATTCATTTCAGGTATTCTTGGTTGTGGCCTCTATGGCATCCTTTCCCATCTCTAATCCTCTTTCATAAAAACAGCAGGCCATAAGACTGCACACGGGTAAGGAAAAGGACTGCCAAAATTCACCACAGAATTACCTCACCCTATATGTAACATGATGTAACTTTATTATAAATTAATATTATCAGTATAACTTTTGTACCATTTAAAAGAAGGGCAAAATAAACCAGTGATAAATTTTTAAAATTTTTTTCATCGAACGAAAATAATGAAATTTCGAGACGAAAATCGTGTTTACATAATTGGCGCTTTAAATCAACCTTCCCATGTAGTAGACATTCCGAACGTGAAAACATACCCGTATTTAATAAATCTAGCAAAAATCAACTAATGGTCAGATTTTCGTGAAACTTTCGATACTTATCCATTTTAAAATGAAATTACATATAAAATGCAGTTTTCGTAAAATATACGAGGGGAAATATTTTTTATTGTGTGCCCCCCCCTCTTTATTTTTTTCGAAATTCGAACAATATATATTTAAATCTATCGAAATTTCTATTTATTATGAGACATAAGAGTTCAAATAAGTAAAAAATATTTATGTTTTTAAAATTTAAATACCCATATTGAACAAAAATTTACCTTGAAGTTGCAATTAAACATTGATATAAACTTAATATTATTATGTTTTTTTTAAATAGCGTTTTTTCAAATTAATATATACTATAATCAGTTGAATTGCCAAGAAAAAGAAACTTCATAAACATTAATTAATTTTTAAAAGATTAAAACGATTAATATTCCATTATTTCAAAATGTTCCGTTACAACATAGATTTTTAATTGTTTAATTTTTTAAAAATATTAAGTTTTAATATAAACATGACTCTTGTCAGATATTTTATCGCCAGATTAAAACCAATTTGAAAATATTGTTGCACAAATATTAAGCATTTTGTAAGCCCCTCCCATCATATTTTGTTGCTGAACAAAATATGGAACCCCGTAGGTAACCAAATGAACATTCAGTAAAACCGTATTTCATATTTAATATACAAATGTTTATAATATTATTAATCGTTAAACTGTGTAAATCTTAAAACCTAACAAAATTATAATAAAGATTAATTATTAATTGCAGTTTGAAGAAGACAAACAAAGGTTTTAAAAAATCATTAAATCGCTTCTGCTTTTCCATAGTTCATATAGTTAACACAAATCTGACGTCACGGAAACACGCGGTCCATTTTTCACAATCGTTTTGCAGTCCCTAGAAATCCCTCACTTCCACGACAAACTGCATCTGAGTGTTCACCCAAACACCGAGTACATAATTTTAACTGTTTAGCCCTTCGGCATTTCGCCTCGAAGGAAGGAAATTTACTACAGTTCTTAATCGAATGATCTGTAGCTTCGCACAGCTTACATAATAAAGTGGCTTTCACCTCACGTGGGGAAGAAACCATATTGGATTTCATCTAAGGTGAAGAACATCGAGCGGGGCGGCTAATAAATATTCTGTAATTTCAAACAAATGGGACATAATAGTATTCAGAGAAGGGAATCTTTCACCACTTCTACTCATCAATTCTCTTATAACATTAGGAAATTTGGCAAATAATATATGGGATATCAATGCCCCTGAGGTTACACCCTCAGCAAATAATCAGTCCCATAGGACTTGTCAAGTTCGGTCAAATCTCTCTTAACTTTTTCGAGAAATGACTTCAAAATTTTAAAATCCGTTATAAGAGACAGAGGAGGAATAATTTCCTCAAAAACCCGGGTTTTAATCAAATCAGGGTTTAAATATTTTTCCCTTAACAATTTTAGGGCTACATCATAATTATCTGATGTTACATCTAGACTGGAGATTATATCAAATGCATCCCCACCTAGTTTTGATTTAAGCACTAACAGTCTTTCAGCTTTATTTAAACTATCAATGCAAAATTCGAATTTGTTCAGAAATGTTATGAACGAAAATTTATTACCCATGGATGTTCCAGAAAACCTCAGACAGCTCAATTGCATTTTTACAGGCATAGCCGTCAAAGCTTGCATAACTTGAGATGCATCTAAATTAATTTTAACGAAAGCAATTTTTCTTCTATTTCTGAAGAAAACCTTTCCGAAACCTTGCAAAACTGCAATTTCTCCTCTTCTGGAGTCTTGATTAGAATTTGGTCTATCAGGTCATCCAAATTCCTTAACCAAACTCTAATTACTGCTTATTGGGATTTGAAAAAATCTGGTGAAGGGTCGTTAACTTCCAACCACTTCACCACACTATCAATGTGAAACCTTTTGGCATCCCATTTAGACATAAGTTCATTTAGGGCCATATTCTTCCCTCGAGATCAATCAATAAAATAACCGAGATATAATTATCTGCAAATATTAAGGTGGCGAAAACCGCCAATATTATTTCAAAACGGAATTATGTAATCACAAATAAACACACTAACGAAATGGCCGCCAGCAATTAATCTATCTCAAAATTAGGGCTCATGCTCTAAGAAATATGATCGAGTTACACATTTATAACCGAATTCGAAATTCCCAAGCTACTAATGATGCCTAACAAAGTGGAGAGGGGTGGGTGGGAATTAAACCCTTTCGTGTCCCTTAAAGATTTTTTTTATAATAATAAAATTTCAACTCACATTATCATTTGAAAACTGACAACACAACACAAAATAATCAATATACATTAAACATGGCATCACAATTACAAATCAACATTAGCAATCTCAATTTAAATTAATCAATGATTTAAAAATCAAATTAATATCCAATAAGTGCAATAAACACATTCAAAGTGTGACTTTTACAATTAAATATTTAAATTGCGGAAAAAAGAAAAACATCAATGGTTTTTTTTTTTACTCCTGTGTTTGTTTTTACGTCTACAGAATTTGAACCAAAGTTTTTTCTTTTTTTTTTTTTAATTTAGTCACGTATATGATCCACGTGGGATCTTAAATTCGAAAATGCAGTTATAATATGCCAATGACTTACGGCCCCAATTATCAGGTCGAATTAATTTATTATCTAACGTAATTTCAAACGTAAGAAGAATTCCAAACTTTCTTTACTTACTCTTTTTTTTTAATTTAAAAATGCAAACATAGCGTTAATCGAAACTTATCAATGTCTTATTAGTTTTTTGCAACATAAGTTACTGTTATATCCTGTTTCAACGGTATATAATAATATGACAAAATACGCCGAGTGGGATGTGTAACAAAAGAAGGTTTATTCGTACTTCGTAATAATACAAATACAAAATGGCTACTTGCTTTTGAAGTTAGAGAAATGTAAATGGAGGTAAAGAAAAAGGAACTTAGTGTGTGAGAGCTAAACGCTCGTCCCTGGGAAGCTTGGTTAACCGGAATAAACTTGTAGAGTGTAAGATGCGAAACTGGTAGGACACAAGGCTGCAGGGCAAGACTGCAAGACTAAAACGTAAGACTAGACTGCAAACAAGACAAGACGGCCCCTACCGCTCTTTTATATACTGTTTCGTATCCGGTTCGATACGTAGTTATGTCCCTTATAACAGTTACATTAACGAAATAATTACTCTTCTGACTTAATGAAACATAAAAAAAAGTATTTTATCTTTTCTTCGCTTTTTTTTTTTGAGTTAACAACTACGATTTCTAAGAATTATGTTAAAACTTATCAACAATAATCTGCTCAAATTATGAAAAAAATCAAGAATTTGCACAAATCATATAACTAATCATTATGTTGGTACGGGTTTAGGTTCTTCCAAGTCCCAAAACTACCGACCAGCTTTAATAATTACTAAACGTACAACAAGTATAAACGACAAGAATTTATTAACAAACATGAAAACATGACAACACTGCAATTCAGAACATTAAGGTAAAAAGATTACTCACTTCAATAGTGGGGTTTACGGGAGGAGTGAGGACTGTATTCTAGAGTTGTACTTTGTCTGTCCAACATTGTCTTTTAGGAGAAGAACTTTTTGCGTCCGTGCCTCATGTGTACGGACTCTCCTCTTCTTTTTTCAAGGGACCTCACTCCTTACCCTACACCGGTAATCCGGTGCTCTTATTTATTCCCCTACAATTACGTTCGAAAAATGAGATCTTATTACGCTCAGCAAAAAAAACAAAAAAAAACTGAGAATATATTTAAACTAGCCATTTTGCAAAAAATGAGAATCTAACCGTTTGCAAAAATGAGAATCATTTTTTTTCGTCGTTTTGCAAAAAAATGAGAATGTGAGAAATTACATTCTCAATTTCCTTCCTGCAGAAACAAATGAATTCCATAAACAAAAGCCATACTTTTAAACTAAAAATTTATTCACAAATAACAGCAATGAAAGTTCTTTGGTTCTGGTATAGTCCTTTGCAAAACGGTGGCCTGATTTGCCCCCATACGCATGGAGCATTTAGTTCAAATTCCTATTGTTGGAATGTTAGTTCGTTGGTCCTTTGGAAGGATCCATGATGATCATGGAGAACATGGCGTGAATGATGGCAGCTATAATCAGGCATAATGTGAGCCCCTTGGGACTCAAGAAGAAATGAGATAAGATCCAATATTTTGACAATAAACATGATGAACAGTTTCTTGAATGTCATCCTGGATTTGAATAGATTCCGCAATATAACTTGTCTTTGCTTGTAGAGATGTGTTCTTTGTTCACCGACTGTTTGGTGTCCATGAAGGAATTGTCTTGGCTCCCTAGTGAGAGAACCGCTGTGGTTTGAGTCTATCCCGATCCCGTGTTTTTCTTAGACTGAAAAATAAACGCATGAATACAAAAAAGGCGCCAAGTCAAATTACCTGACACATTCAAATTTAAACCAATCACAGACCGGCTACTAGAGCTGTATGGCCGGCCTGAAAGAAAGATGGCGGTTGTATATGGAATTTCTCACAATTTGAAGTTCATTGATTATTTTGTTTTCTTTTTGTTGAAATTCCCGGGACTAACTTCAACTTTACTCGGCGCTTGCAGGTATAGTATTCATGTAATCATATTTGTTTCTCTTTTTTTTTTCATTTAACATTCTTTCATTGTTCTACTGATTATTTCAGCGTCCCAAATGATAACTTGCAAAATATGCTTATTTTTGCTATGTCTTTGCTGGTTATCTCCCTTAGATTTAATGATCCGTTGATATAAGTGCCAATGAAAGAATGTTACATAAAAAAAAAAATGATTACACGATTACTGTAGCCGAGTTCCAGAAATTGCCGGAGAAGTTTACGAAAAGGAAACAAGTTAGCTATCAAACTATACCTGAATGAGGTTAGTCCCAGAAATTGCCGAAGCAGTAAAAAAAAGAAATGCACGGATTCTATACCTGCAAGCGCCGAGTGAAGTTGGTCCTGGAAATTTCAACAAAACAGCAAGTTAATCAACGAACTTAAAATATAACAATGTTAGGTAACAAGAACAACAACAAAAATAAAAATTATTAACGCACACAAAAGTAAATAACCTGTTACAATGTAACGATGTTTATTAATCAACAGCAATAATTAAATAAACTTGTTTGAAACGATGTTAATTAATCAAAAACAAACATTTAATAAACTTGTTAATTAACGAAAATAAAAAAAACTTTTTTGGTAAATATGAAGAATTACTCCACCCTGAAAAAATCCTTTAAAATTACCACTCTAATAGGTTTTTGGGGTCGCTGAAAACGAAAATAACGTTTAAAATTACGGCAAATGAGTAGTTTCTAAGATATAAATAAATGTTAGTTTTCAAAAAGTGGGGGATCACTTTTCTATAATAATTTAACGTGAAATGAGCACCAACTTTGTGGCTACCATTTTTTTGGGCGGGCAACTTTCTTTCCACCCTCGGAAAATCTTTTAAAATCACCACTAACGTTTAAAATTCCAAGAAACAAGTAGTTTTCAAGATATGGAAGAATGCGCTCACTTTATGGTCACCTTTTTAAAAAAAATTTTTTTAACATTTATTTGAAATAAGTCTCATCAAAAACAAGATAAGTTACTTTTCAACCTAATTGGATAAGTTTTTAGTGTTTTTATTCAATGGAAAATGTTTTTTAGTAATGTTGAACGCTGCTGAAGAACAAGAAAAGATGGCCGTGATGTCTTTGAAGACTCGATCATCACTTTAAAATATGAAATAGAACAAAATTTTTGTAGAAACGCACCCAATAAATGTTACCATGACATTTATTTAGTGAACTGTACGCCTGTGGAACTCTCTTCTGTTTGCCTACTTTCAAGCTGACTACAATTTGGTCGTCTTCAAGTCCAACATAAACAAATTCTTGATGAGCCGTCTCCTTAAGTAATCTAATTTACCAAATTTCCACTACTAACGATTACTACGATATTTTCACATCGTACTGCACACTCATTAATCCTTATTCACAAGTGCCCTCCGGCCCTTGATAAGTTGTGACTCCTATGTAAAAAAAAATATTATACAATTCTTGATAAGGCTGTTTATATACTGACAATTTATTCATTGAAAAAAGTTAAAACCGTTATTTATTAATAATTAAATAGAATTCAAATTTGAAAGAAAATGACTATTATAAATGGAAAAAAATTAGACATTCAAATCAAAAATGTACCAACTTACATTTTATTTACTTTTTACTAATGTCTGAACGTAAATCTTAAAATTGATTCAACTAGTCGCAAACTCATCTAAGTATGACGGTAAGTTTAGAGATGGGATCAGGTGGGTGGGAGGGCCAAAACTGTCTGCTTTTTTTTCAATGCTGTCTTTCCATAGGCAACGAAATGAAACGCTATTTGAATTTTCCCCAGTTTTAAAATTATTTTTTTATGTTCCTGATATTCAAGATATACAATCTTTTTTGCAAGATTATACAAAAAAATTCTTATGCTGACGTTTACACATTCATGTACACAAGGAAAATATTGAATATTACATGTAAAAATATTGAAATATTACATGTAAAAATATTGAAATATTACATGTAAAAATATTGAAATATTACATGTAAAAATATTGAAATATTACATGTAAAAATATTGAAATATTACATGTAAAAATATTGAAATATTACATGTAAAATATTGAAATATTACATGTAAAAATATTGAAATATTACATGTAAAAATATTGAAATATTACATGTAAAAATATTGAAATATTACATGTAAAAATATTGAAATATTACATGTAAAAATATTGAAATATTACATGTAAAAATATTGAAATATTACATGTAAAAATATTGAAATATTACATGTAAAAATATTGAAATATTACATGTAAAAATATTGAAATATTACATGTAAAAATATTGAAATATTACATGTAAAAATATTGAAATATTACATGTAAAAATATTGAAATATTACATGTAAAAATATTGAAATATTACATGTAAAATATTGAAATATTACATGTAAAAATATTGAAATATTACATGTAAAAATATTGAAATATTACATGTAAAAATATTGAAATATTACATGTAAAAATATTGAAATATTACATGTAAAATATTGAAATATTACATGTAAAAATATTGAAATATTACATGTAAAAATATTGAAATATTACATGTAAAAATATTGAAATATTACATGTAAAATATTGAAATATTACATGTAAAAATATTGAAATATTACATGTAAAAATATTGAAATATTACATGTAAAAATATTGAAATATTACATGTAAAAATATTGAAATATTACATGTAAAAATATTGAAATATTACATGTAAAAATATTGAAATATTACATGTAAAAATATTGAAATATTACATGTAAAATATTGAAATATTACATGTAAAAATATTGAAATATTACATGTAAAAATATTGAAATATTACATGTAAAAATATTGAAATATTACATGTAAAATATTGAAATATTACATGTAAAAATATTGAAATATTACATGTAAAAATATTGAAATATTACATGTAAAAATATTGAAATATTACATGTAAAAATATTGAAATATTACATGTAAAAATATTGAAATATTACATGTAAAAATATTGAAATATTACATGTAAAAATATTGAAATATTACATGTAAAAATATTGAAATATTACATGTAAAAATATTGAAATATTACATGTAAAAATATTGAAATATTACATGTAAAAATATTGAAATATTACATGTAAAAATATTGAAATATTACATGTAAAAATATTGAAATATTACATGTAAAAATATTGAAATATTACATGTAAAAATATTGAAATATTACATGTAAAAATATTGAAATATTACATGTAAAATATTGAAATATTACATGTAAAAATATTGAAATATTACATGTAAAAATATTGAAATATTACATGTAAAAATATTGAAATATTACATGTAAAATATTGAAATATTACATGTAAAAATATTGAAATATTACATGTAAAAATATTGAAATATTACATGTAAAAATATTGAAATATTACATGTAAAAATATTGAAATATTACATGTAAAAATATTGAAATATTACATGTAAAATATTGAAATATTACATGTAAAAATATTGAAATATTACATGTAAAAATATTGAAATATTACATGTAAAAATATTGAAATATTACATGTAAAAATATTGAAATATTACATGTAAAAATATTGAAATATTACATGTAAAATATTGAAATATTACATGTAAAAATATTGAAATATTACATGTAAAAATATTGAAATATTACATGTAAAATTTGCATTAAAAATGTTACCTTATTAACAACATGAAATATTTTTTGCAATTATCTTTTTGTAAAAATATTGAATAAACAATGCTTAATTCAATGATAATATCATAAGTAAGAAAATTAATTTTTCTTTGAGTTATAATGTTATTTAGGTGCTTGTTCCTGAAAAAAAATTGTTACTATCTACGATGCTTTACCTCCAAATATAATATTTTGATTGCAGAAACTCTCTTTTGGACGAAAGTACTACAGGTTTGCAACAACAGATGCCACATACAAATTCAATACATCTACCCTGATAGCCACTCTTTTATATAGCTTATGAGCACCATTTCTGCCACATTCAGTCATGATAATAAAATGGTACATTACATCCAATGAGCAACATAACAACTGCCATATCTGCAGAGGAAGTAGTTCCTATTTTCTCTCTCACTATTTAGTGCTCCCACCACTACCAGTTGAGACTGGGTCAAATTCTATATTTTTCCAAGATATTGTGCTTCCACAACCATTAACTGATTTTTACATACATACATACAGCATACTGTTTTCATTTTTCGATTCACAAATAATAGTTTCCCCTGCCTGATTCCGTCCATCATGATTGGCTAAGCTCAGACCATATATTTGGGATTAATGGTATTCGCATCAATAAACAAACGCTAATCTACTATTCAAATATGGCGTCCCAATGATAACTACTTTTTCTCCCTCTGACTACATTGCTACGCTTTTTTTTATTAGAATATGCCGACAAAACACACTAGACCTTTAATTCACGAAATAAAATACATTGGTTCTTTCCATTTATACATCATTTTTCATGATTTAAAATTACTGCTACATGATGACATTTCCATAGAGACGAACACATGGGCACAAAAACTTATCGCCCTCAGAGAAGTAGATTTGTTTATTGTGCACGTGTCTTTATATGTAGAAGATTAATTGTTTCCGCAAAACCTAATCGAGATTTTCATCAAGATACTCGGAAATGTGTAAAAGTCATCAATTTAAAGAAATTTTAGGAGTTGGACCTAATATAAAAAATACCTTTGAAAAAAAAACAGTAGGAAAAGAAACGTAGACAATCAAGCATAGTAAAAGTTATGAATTTATTAGGGGAGGTAGTGTTTTTATCGTTTTGTAATGAGGGATATTTGCTCGGTATAGGCCGATGGTTTTCATTGAAAAGATAATTAGTAAAAGTAAGGAATTGTTTAGGGTAGGTTGTTTTAATGGTCGTTTTGGTTAATGACTTCAATACACTTGTTATAATCTGATGGCTTTTGTTGTTTGCTGAGCGTTGCCAAGCGAGACTCACAGAGAAATGGGATGCAAACTACAGAAGATATACATGGAGAGAGAGAGAGAGAGGGAGAGAGAAAGAGAGACAGTTGGGAAGAATAGAAATATTTATATATAATCAGTTGGATTACTACACTGATTGAAAGAACAATTTTTATGTATTTGAGCTGTATTTAATCCTTTTTCCAACCGGATTATATCACGCACTGCATTTTTAATTCTAACTATTGGATTCCTTTTAAATAATTCTCTTTCACTTTTTAGATTACCATTGAAAGATTCTTCAAGTATACAGGAATGTTATTCCCAGTTTGTTTTTGTTCTTTACATTTCCTACATTTTTGAATATTTCTTCATATGTTTTTAACGGACATGAATATTTTACAATTTATGACTATCATAAATTGTAGTTTAAGTTAAAACTTTTATTTTCAAATTCAGCACATGCAAAGCTGTTTCTTACTAAAATAGAATAAGAATTTTATGAACTTTTAAATGGCATAATTAATTGCAATTTTTATAAAGCAGAAAACTATATAAAATATTTTTATATTATTTAACGATATTTCAAAATTATAGGTTGTTATATCCAGCACTTTTGGGTAAAAAAATCATGTAACAATTCAACAATATTTAAAAAAGTAACATATTGAATATTTTTCTTATTCTTGCACCTTATTCTTTAAAATTGTATATGTTGAGGTGTTTAGCCGAGTTGATTCTATCAGCATAAAAGGACTTCATTTCTTATTCTTTTGTATGAATGTGTTCATGTTAATGTGGATCATGTTTGGTTTGGTTTATTCAATTTAAGATTAATGTGTGATAGTTAATTTTTATATTTGTTGGTCGCTTTGCTTTCATTAAATGATGAATGTTGCATCGTATAAGGTTTTCTTTTTCGTAATCTTTCTGGATAGTTTATTATTTTACAATTTTTTTAACTGATTATCATTTAATTTGATTCTCTCTCAAATAGTTTAAATATAGACAGTTCAGAATATTCGGGGAAATTTTATTGTCCATTTATTGTTTAGTTTAGTTTGGTTGCAATTCTATTATGTTGATAAATATCCCAACGTCTATCAATCGACATATGAGTCCATTGTGAGTCAATGCTTTGCAGAAAATATCGATTTTTTGCACCTTTTCTATTATATTCAATGTCTGGTTGGATGACAATGTTCTGTTATGTATTTGTCCCTCTGTATGTCTTTTATACACCGCTGTCACATTTATGTTTGATTGGTTATCGTTCCCAGATATTTGACGATCTGTTATGTTGCATTTCATCACAAACGTTCATGTGGAGTTATGTACATATTTTGATTTGACAAACAATGTTAAGGCCATCTGCTAATATGATATGGAATTCAGGAATTAAGTGGTTAAGGTGCCCAATTGCTGAGCAGCAAACTCTGCACTAGTCATTAGTTTGTAGATGAGCTATTTTTCATTCACTTTTATTTTTAAGATTTCAACTTTCCTTTCAAGTGTTAATTTGTAACATAGCATGGGTGACTATATCAAATACTGAGCAATGAGTGAAATGACGTCATGGTCTATAAAAAGAAGACTATGAAAAGGAGAGAGCATGTTCAAAAAGATGATTATGTTAGAGATGTGGATGACGTTCAAGAGCACATTTGAGAAGACGATTACATGACAGATGTCACAGCCGTAATGAGAAGTCACACATGGAGGTAGAATGAGTGAATAAATATTGTTACAAAAAGTTGAGTTATTTCTTGTTTTATGTTCCTTGTGATATACTCTATCTACAATGTGTGTAAAGGTGTGTAATTCTACGCAATGTGTATACGCATGTGCCTTCTTAAATGTGAATTCCTCAAACATGAATATCCGCATATTTCACATGAGAATGGCTTCTCTCCATTGTGTATACGCAGGTGAAAGTTACGATACGATTTATTAGCAAAGGAAATTCCACACGTTTCACAAGAATATGGTTTCTTTCTTTTTTTTTTCATTTTTCTTAAACTTTTTCTTCTAGGGGATGGGACATCCAACCAGATGTCTGACATTTACCCCTATTTTAGTGAGTCCAACCAAGAGATCTTTTCAGGATTCTAGCCGTCCCTTTCAGTGCAATCGTTTGTATTTCACTTTCACTTGGTTCACCGGGTATGCTTGCTATGTACTTTTTAAAGTTCTTTTTCATAAGCCCAGTTGCACCTATGATGACTGGTATAATTAAAACGTCTTTTAATTTCCAATTTCGTTTCATATCATACATAAGTCCTTGATACTTTGTAATCTTTTCCCTCTCAACTTTGTTAAGCCCTGTATCATTGGGTACACTGACCTCTATTACGGTCGCTTTTTTGTTTTCTCTGTCCCAAATCACTATATCTGGTTTAGCATCTGCGTTTTCAAGATATGTAGTAGTAGGGATTATGTAGTCATAGTGAATAGTGTAGTTGTCATTCCCAACTGTTCGTTCGGGTATATGTTCCCAGGAGTTTTTACTACACTGAATGTTGAGTTTCTTACATATCTTCCAGTGAAGGTATTTGCAAACTCCGTTATGGCGATCTGTATAATAACCGTCTCCAAGTAGGACTTTGCAACCAGAAATCAGGTGGCCCACACTCTCAACCTCAGTGCTACAAAACCTGCATGTATTATTGTTGCTTAGACCACACATCTTTTTGAAGGCGTTTGTCATGAGGCCCTGGTCTTGTGCAGCCAATATCAACCTCTCTTGGTCGTAATGGAGGGATCCTCTTTTGAGCCAGTCCAGGGAACCATCCCTATCAATATATTCTTGGGATAGTTCAGTCGGTAGGTATTTTGCCCGTTTATGGTTGGTCCATTCTTCTGTTTTAACACTATGGAACTGGCTAGTGTATTTTTTTCGACTTTTCTGGGCTATGTCAGTGGCAGGCTTGTTTGGGTTCTCAGTATCATTTGTAAGGCAATCTTTTCCAAAATGAGTGGCAAGTTGTGTTATAGATGTTGTGTTACTTGCTCGATTCTGATAATGGTCTTTAATTTTCATAAGCTTGGGGTTACAGGAACTTATTATGTACTGACCTATGCTGACGATTGTGGCCCTGTGTTGATGATTGACTTCCGAGAGCCCCATACCTCCTTCTCGCCTGGGTAGGTACAAACAAGGCATGCACTGATTTCGATAAATAACTCGGTACAAGGTTAGCATTTTCCTTGTCTTTGTGTCAAGCCAATTTATGTCTTTCTGAGGCCAGTGTGTATTCGTTTGTGCACATTCAAATATGACTTTTGAGAACAGGAATATGCACATAAGTCACATGAATATGGTTTTTCCCCAGTGTGTGTTCGATTGTGTCGAATCAAATGTGATTTTTCAGAAAATGAGGAACCACAAATTTGACAGAAAAATGATTTCTCTCTTTTTTTTTTTCATTTTTCTTAAACTTTTTCTTCTAGGGGATGGGACATCCAACCAGATGTCTGACATTTACCCCTATTTTAGTGAGTCCAACCAAGAGATCTTTTCAGGATTCTAGCCGTCCCTTTCAGTGCAATCGTTTGTATTTCACTTGCACTTGGTTCACCGGGTATGCTTGCTATGTACTTTTTAAAGTTCTTTTTCATAAGCCCAGTTGCTCCTATGATGACTGGTATAATTGAAACGTCTTTTCCAGTGTGTGTATGTTTATGACGGTTTAAATTTGATTCCAGAGAAAAAGATTTTCCCCAGATTTCACAGAAAAATGGTTTCTCCCCAGTGTGAACATACATATGTTTTGTTAACGTTGATTTTGCAGAAAAAAAGATTTACAGATTTTACAGAAAAATGGTTTCTCGCCAGTGTGTGTTCGATTGTGTTGTGCTAACGTTGATTTTGCAGAAAAAGATTTTCCACAGATTTTGCAACAAAATGGTTTCTCGCCAGTGTGTGTTCGATTGTGTTGTGCTAACGTTGATTTTGCAGAAAAAGATTTTCCACAGATTTTGCAACAAAATGGTTTCTCGCCAGTGTGTGTTCGATTGTGTTGTGCTAACGTTGATTTTGCAGAAAAAGATTTTCCACAGATTTTGCAACAAAATGGTTTCTCGCCAGTGTGTGTTCGATTGTGTTGTGCTAACGTTGATTTTGCAGAAAAAGATTTTCCACAGATTTTGCAACAAAATGGTTTCTCGCCAGTGTGTGTTCGATTGTGTTGTGCTAACGTTGATTTTGCAGAAAAAGATTTTCCACAGATTTTGAAACAAAATGGTTTCTCGCCAGTGTGTGTTCGATAATGACAAACTAAAATTGATTTCTTTGAAAATGAACATCCACATGTTTCACAAGAAAATGGTTTTTCGCCAATGTGTCTTTGATTGTGTTGAGTTAACGTTGATTTAGTAGAAAATATTGATTTACAAACATTGCATGAAAATCGTTTCTCTGTATTGGTCATGTTATGATCACGTTGCAAATTTTTAAAAATAATGATCCACACACTTTACAGAATAATGATTTTTATTTTTATGCCCAGATATTATGTCTGAAAATAAATAAAACTAAAATCTCTTAAAGAGTTACAAACTATGAAAAAATGAAAAACAGTTCTGAGCACAGCTGAAAGATTAAATAAAAAAACAACGAAAAAGATACAAAGCCAATATTTAACATGTAAAAAATCTTACTATCAACATTTCATTAATATAAAAATAATTTGTCAATATTTGACATTTAATTAATATTAGTACCGACATTTGAATTAATATTCAAAATTAATTCGTAAATATTTTACAATTAAACGTAATACCAACATTTTTATTAATATTAAAACATAATTTGTCAATATTTAACATGTAATTAAGACTAGCATTTTAATTAATATTAAAAAAGTTTGTCAATATTTAACATGTAGTTAATGCTAATATCAACATTTTAATTGATATCTAAAAATAATTCGTTAATATATAACATGGGATTTCTCAAATTCGTCAATATTTAACATGTAATTAAACTTAATACCAACATTTCATTAATATTTTAATAATTAATCTTAATACAAACAAGTTAATTAATATTTTAAACATAATTCGTCAATATTAACATGTAATTAAACTTAATACCAACATTTCATTAAGACTTGAAAAATAATTTATCTATATTTAACATGTAATTACACCTAATACCAACATTTCATTAATATTTTAAATATAATTTGTCAATGTTAAGTAATTAATCTTAATACCAACATTTTAATTAATATTTTAAAATTAATTCATCAACATTTAATATGATTTTAAAAGAAACTGTGTTTTGTATATTTTCTTTGTTCTAGAAATTTGAAATCTGGACGATATTATAACAAGAAGCAGCACGAACACCATATATACAAAGAATTCAGACGGATACAAGATTTTAGATTCAAAACCAAGGAAAACAAATGCGAATTCTTCCTGGAGAAAATAAAATATTTGTGGAACATAATTGACAAGAATGGCAGTTATTCAGACTTGGCGAGAGCTGCTGCGATAAGGAACATGCCGGCACCAGAAAATACTATCCAATTATAAAATTTCCTAGGGCTCGCTATTACCAGTGCTTCATACCAAAATTGTATTAACAGATCGTCCCTTATGCTTTTGAAACTAAATGTCGCTTTTCTTTAAGAGGAATACCATCAAGTTCTTTAACTTCGTAAATCCTTTTTTTTCCTCCCGCTACATTGACAGCTTTATCTCAACAAACATGTTTTTACCTCGGATAATATGTTAACAATCTAAGCAATGTGCATTTCAAAATATGAAAATCCCATGACTAAAGTTCTAAGAATAAAAATGCACAATAAATACAAAAAAGTTTTACTGTGATGTCTAATTGAATTTATAAAAAAAACATTTGCACAGTATTTTATGTCTACAAAACTAATTTTGTAAATATATTTATCAAAGAGAAATAATCTCGTTTTAATTGGTATTAAAAGAAGAAAATAAGTGCCACAGCAATTAATAACTTATCAGCAAATCATAATCGATTTGAAAGAGGGGTGCAGCAATTTTGTAGATTTGCATTCATCTTTCAAGATGTTTTAGAAATAGAAAGCTTCAAACTGTAACTTCCCTAATACTCTGAGTATGGCATATGAGGCAGAGTTACATAGCTCAATTCATTTAACTTCTGCAAAGTCAATTTAGAAAGATGTGGTCGGGCATTGTCCTGGATAAGAATTGGGCCTTTTCCCTTGACTAATGCTAGGTGTTGTTGAAGTTTCTGATGCGTTTCATCTATTTGTTGACAGTACTAAGGTTATCCTTAAGCTTAGGGAATAACCAAAAGTCACAGAAAGCAAGGTCTGGACTATTGAGAAAGTGAGAAACTGTTGTGATTCCCATGACATCTTTTTCTAATCTTCTCTGAGTACCCTTGAAACAAACTTTCCGCAAATCTTCTGCATCTTCAGTTCCTTGTGAATAATTATGTGTACAGTTCCCACACTATGTTTGACCTTTTTTGTAATATTAGTATGAATGTGTAATATTAAGGAGGCAAAAGAAAGCATGTTAGCTCACGGAAGACATCTTTATTTTCCAAGGGAAGTAACTCGTACAGCACGAATCATAAACAACAAGGAAAGATAATCCATATGTTTACACACTAGCGTGAACCTGCGAACTTATTGTCTCTGTAGACACACGGCGGTCCTTATCCATGAAATTCTTTATTTGGCCAATCAACTCTGATGTTCTGACTTCTTTACTACTCCCACACCTCTTATCATCCCTCAAATACTCCCCTCTTTCTTGGAGTCTTATATGCCAATTAAATCTGATGCACAATTCATATAAGATGGCCTAAAAGCAATCTGAAGCATTCTATACGTTTCTGTGGCATTTTTCCAAGTTTAAAACAGAATTTTATTGCACATCGTTCTTCTAAAGTGTCCTCACATCTATATTGCATTTTTGTGACAATCAGACTTTGATAAGGTGTATTCCAATTCCTGCCGTATCTAGCCATTTGAACCTGGAATCATAAAAATTGTTCAGCCATCTCATAAGATGAATCGCAATAACATACTGAATTTTCCATAGTCTTTTTTAGATTTTTAACTGCCTGCACAAAAAATGCCTGGGAACTTATTGAAGGCATCTCATATTCTAAGTTGGCAATTACTTAGATTTACAAGTTCAAAATTAAAAAAAAAATTGTTTTAATAACGTTCATCTGTGGTAAAAAAAAATCCGAGGTGATTCATTTCCAACTCGTAAATTTCTGGATAATTTGACATGGAATAATTCAAGCACAATATAGCAACGTTAAAGAAAATGACAAACATGAAATAATAACAAATATATATCATTGTGAAAGTTTAGGTAATGAAAGACAGAAGTGTCTATCAGGTTATTTCACCAATATTTGTTAGTTGAAAATAGATGCCACTGTAAAGCAGGAATTTACACATTGCATTCTAGAAATGTACAAAAATAGCCAAGAGTGAGCTTGTTAGCATTTCACTATAATATTGCATCAGACAACTGAAGGAGAAGTGAATGATGTAGGACAAAGCCAGACTTCATGAGAAAGAAGGTGCCATGGTTCAGCCACTTTTTCATTCAGTAATAACAGAATATCGCAAGCCAACACACATTATCTTCTGTAGTTTTATATTATCAGTCTTTCTTTGTTACATGTAGATACAATTTCTAAAATCAATTAGAAATAAAAACATGAATGACTTCGGGTTTAGATAAAGTGTTGCTCATTTGTCAGTTTAACAACTTTCGATTTGGTTACTAAAATGAATGGCAACCAATGAGGCAAGCCACCACAAAGGTTCCAAGAAATCAAAGAAATTTGAATTCATGTGGATGCAGAAATTTGGTATCTGTGAATTCTATCAGAGACATGTACATAATATTGTTTTTTTTAAACAACTGAAACAAAGTTATTTTGTATTTTATAGACAATACTACAACAGCATAAAGACTACAAATCACATTGAACCCTAAAAATAAGAGATGTAACAAAAACAAAATACGTTCATTGCATATATGATGAAGAAAAGGACGATTTGTTTACATTTAGTTGGCCACAAGTAGTAACAATAAAGATGGCGGACAATAAATAATTCATGCACGTGTGTTGGACGTAAAGGTTGAAAATGCAATGAAAAAATATTTTCTATTTTTTTCTTTTTGAAATTGCGTTTTTTGTTGTTTATTTTTTGTATATTTCGCTGATTATTTAACGATATTGGTATGTGTTTCATTTGCAACAGTGAGGACGCTTTAAAATGTTTTTTTAAGATAGATTGTTCCGCATTAATGAGAAATGTTCATTAGGTCATGATTCTTGAAAAAAATCACGTCGGGGTTACCACTTTGTAGAGAGGAGGCAGGATGGTCTGCTTGTGTTATAGACGATCCCATCCCCATTGTGTTGTTAGGTTAATTGAATGAACTGAATTGATTGACTGGTAAAAAGATTGAAATGCAAAGGTCGCACAATGATGATGAAAACATACCGATATATATTAGTGAAAGAATGCAGATTTATTTACATAAATTTACATAATAAATATAATAAGGATATGGATAGAAAGAATAAGAGTTCATTGAGAAGGAGTAACGTTACTTGTGATTGATGAGAGGCTGAGGGGTTAGTCAGGAGCACTGTTGATGGCCGATGCCACTGGAGCGGTATCTGTTACATCTTGACTGCTTGAGGGTCCAGCACAAAAGAGAGAGAGATATAAGACACAAGAAGTGACGTGGCTTTGTCGCTCTCTGGTTATCAGAGTTAAAGGGCGACAATCGAGTAAGCTTGGAAATTTCCATTCCCACAAACTTAATGCTAAGACAATGGAAAAATGTATAAAGAACAAAGTACAATACAAAAAAGTAAGTTTATTTTCTGTTTTTCTTTCTGTGGATTAATTTATGTGGATAGCTTGGGATCGGACAAATTTCATCCAAACTTCCAAGAACAGGAAATTATAAAATGTCCAAAAGTAAGCTGATCTAAGTAAAGACTTGCATTTTAGTGCTAAACCTGTGTAACTCTCTTTAGACATCATATTTATAAGTGAGGATTAGTTAGCATGTTTTAGTTTTATTTGGGTGGTCATTAGTAAAAAGACGATAAAGATTTTTTTTGCTTCTTACAACTTTCACAGTGTGCCGAGAGATTTGTTATGATAACATTAATGAAATGTTTTAATTATTGAGGAGTCTGAATAATTAAAAATAACAAAGATAAAAGAACTTAGACCCTTCCCCAAATAAGATGATAATTTAATTTGCTTGAAGACGTCAAAATAAATAATTATTTTGAAGTCATTATTTTAAAATATTGTGAACGGGGTGCTGATCCTCTATTTAAAACTATAATGTATACGGCCCACCCCACCCATCCAGAACAATCCATATTTTCATTACTGAATTGTTGTTGCTTTGTGCCATATTTTCCTATTTATTTACTTGTACCATTTTTACCAAACACATCATTTTTTACAATGTGTTCAGAGGTCTGTCATCACATTGTTGAAATTAATACAAATTTAATGAAAATTTATGAACAAGGGAGATAACTTGAGAATTTCACTGAATTATTTATTTTAATGTTCGCATTTTTAATTATATATATATATATATATATATATATATATATATATATATATAGCTTAGTGCGTTAGAAGAAAAGAGTGAGCTCAATTCTATAAGAGGAGGCTTATCTGGACAATATAAAGCTCAACAAGTATCCTTGGAGCTTCTTTAAGAGAACAAATAGGAAAGGGAAATGAAGTCACAAAAACTATATATTGGTTAATTTATTCAATAAGGTAATTTGTTGGGGGATAGAAGGGACACTTTATGCAAGGCCTTTCAAAGCCTAATGCTTCTCATCAGAAGAGTAGAGAAGATGCTAGGCAACATAGTCGGGATGCGGCGTCTAGCGTGGGATTCATTAGGAATGAAATAGATCAATTAAAATTATAGATTATGTTAAGGGGAGTTTTATCGAATTCTAAATAAAGGAGACGCGTATAATATAGAGTGTAATGAAGAAAGGTGTATAGGGTATTTATCATAGTCTTAAATGTATGTAGTGTATGTTTTGTAATTTTATTTCATTGGTGTGTAAGATGTCTATTATCTATGGAGGGGCATTTTTTGACAGATGCAACCAACACGACAATAGCACTATGAAGTGGGTTATAATTTTGGGAGGGTTATTATGGTTATGATTTAAGGTGAAAGAGTGAATGGGTGTGTCCTAAGCAGGGTTTTAATTTAGAGAAGTGAGGGAGGGTTCGAAAGTGGGTTAAAGAAGCAAGTTATGGGATGGGTCTGGGTGGATAGTTGTAAGGCTATAATAATAGATTTCAGAATACCAATATATGTTAGATAACATGTAGCAGTAATTCTAGGTTTTCTTTGTTATTAGATATACAGGGAGGGGGTTTGGGTATAAGGCAAAGGTAAAAAGATAGGGTAGCAAAGTCTTTGGAGATATATAAAAGGACACAAAAGAGAATTTTGGATGTAGATGATTGGCGTGGAGGATTAATAGAGGAAAATGTACTATTAATAATAGTAATAATAATAACAATGACAATAATAATAGCAATAATAATAAAAATACTGATTATGGAAGAGAAGTACTGCCGACAAATTGACAAAATGCACCAGAAACTCCAATGTATGTGCCTGAGATTAGTCAATGTGAAGGGATCAATTCTCCTTAATGACAATGCTCGCCTGCATGTTACTCAACTGACCCTGCAGATGTTGAAGAAATTGGGCTACAAGACTCTGCCTCATCCACCATATTCATCGAACCTCTCACCCACCAATTATCACTTTTTCAAGCATCTTGACATCTTCTTATGTGAAAAATGCTTCAAAAGCCGAGATGATGCCAAATCGGCCTTCAATGACTCCATCGCTTCCAGAACTCTGGATTTGTTTCTTGTTGGTAAAATTGTGCCGATTCTAGTGGTTTTTATTTCGATTTATAAAGTTTATTATGAAAGGAGTTATGATCTGTTGAAGTTGAACACAAAAAAATACATTATTTCTGCACCAAACTAATATTTGTTCAAAGTGAATATATAATAGCAAGG
Organism: Euprymna scolopes; assembly: GCF_053919585.1. Taxonomy (NCBI): domain Eukaryota; kingdom Metazoa; phylum Mollusca; class Cephalopoda; order Sepiida; family Sepiolidae; genus Euprymna; species Euprymna scolopes. The sequence goes on from NC_136498.1 coordinate 128,875,334, forward strand.
AACACGTTTTTATAAGAGGTTTTCAAGTAAAAAAATAATCAGGCACGTGCAAAAAATAATTTGCACCTATAAAGGAGAGAGATTATAAAAAGAGACTTATCCTATAGTTTTTTTTTTTTTTTAAATAGCTTTCATTTAATTTTTTATTGCATTTAAAATATAAAAACATTAAGTTAATTTCTTAGGGCAATAATTGGTGAAATAAAGACAGGTTTTAGTTTTAAAAGCCAATTTATCATAAGTTTTTTGTAGGTTTCCGACCACTTTTTGAGTGTATTTGAAAGATTAAAAACTAAAGATAATTTCCAAATTGAAAAGAATATTTGTACGCATGAAAAATGTTTTCACAACCAGCTAAAAAATTCAGATGCCATTTATTTTTCAAATTCGCTGGAAAAACTGAATTTTTGAGATTAAATAAAGATAAATAAAACTACTTGAAAACAAAATTAAAAGAGCCAGGTAGGTATAAAATTAACTTTTATTGACTACAGTAATATTCATTTCTTGTGTATATTTTTTCTTATAGTTGTTTGTTGCCTTCTCTGCTAAATACTTGAAAATTATACATATAGAAACATTATGAAAAAAAACTCCTTAAAATCTGTATTAATAAATTCGATATAACTCAAAGAAAAATTAATTTCCCGAGCTACCAATATTATCATTGAATTAAGCATTGTTTATTTAATATTTTCACACAAAAAATGATAATTACAAAATATATTTCTACATTTTTTTTTAATTACATATTCGCATAATTTTTATATGTAAGATTCTAATATATTCCTTGCTTGAATGAATGTGAAAATTTTGGTGTAAGATAATTTTTATATAATATTGAACAATAATTTTTTTTTTACATAGGCATAACCACTTACCAAGGCCAGAGACCACTCGAGGATAAAGGTTTAAAGTGTACAGTAGTCAATTGGACAATATAGTAATCATTAGTAATGGAAATTTGGTAAATTTGTTAACTTAAGTGGAACAGCTCATCAAGAACTTGTTTACATTGGACTTGAAGACAACCATATTGTAGTCAGCTGGAAAGCAGGAAAACGGAAGATAATTCCACAGGCATGCAGTTCTAAGAAAGAAACTTGTTCATGGAATCTACGTTTAAGTTTAGGCACAGATAAAGAGTGGGAGGAATTATTGATAGTGTTTTTAGCTAGACAAGTGTTTCTTGTGAAAGTTTGGCGAGGGGGGACCATAGATTGAAGCTCAGTCGAGCACTTGCCATGAAAATAACGATAAAGCAGAGACAAACTTCGCAACATCTCTTCTGTGAGATAGAGGTTGCAGGGAAGAGAAAAGAACATCTCCTACGAGGTTACAAAGTCTATTTTGGACTCTATCAAGGCAGGATAAGTCCTTTCTAGTAGCTCCTGCCCAGATGTGGCAACAGTACTCCATCCTTGGACGTACCTGGCTCTTATATAGATAGGGAATTGCATCAGCAGTGAGATATCTACTGGATCGATAGAAGGATCCCACCATTTTTCCAGCGGCCTTGGCAACAGATTTGATGCATGTGTTCCATTTCAGATCAGGAGTAAAGGTCAAGCCCAGAAGCTTGTAAAAACATGAGGCCTCCCCAAAACGAGAGCCATTCATTTCAATTGATGCTAGATAGCGATCAGAACATTGATGGTGTAAAGATAGAAGCTTGGTTTTAGATGCATTAAAAGTAACCAGCCACTCCTTTCCCCATTGTACCACGTGCTCAAGATCAGGGGAGAGAGAAGCAGAGAGAACTTGGTCGTTTACAGTCTTAGATATGCTACCATAGATGGTAGTGTCATCAGCATAAATGTCTACAAATGATGTAAGGATGTGATTTGGAAGATCAGGAAAAGAGGGACTCCAGTATTAATACTGTGAGCTTCTGATTTTTGCCTATCAACTACTACTTATGAACCTATCAAAGAGAAATGATTTAATAACTGAGAAGATATTTCCAGCTATACCATAGCTGGAGATCTTGTGAAGTACATCTTTATGCCATACCCTATCAAAGGCCTTTGATATGTCAAGAGCAATTGCTCTAGAAAGGTTGCCTCCATTGAGAGATTCGCTAATCCTATGAGATATAACTGTAAGTACATCTGCTGTAGATCTAGCAGAATGGAAACCATATTGTGTGTCACTAAGAAGGTTATTTTTGCTGAGATGGTTGATTACTTCTCTATTTAACATAGATTCCAGCAACTTACTGATAATGCACAGGAGACTTATTGTCCTATACTGAGAGGGGGATGAGCGATCACCTGAATGCTTAAATACAGGGCATACTGATAAGATTTTCCAGGGTAATGGGAAGCAATTCTCTTTATGACAACGTTTAAACAGTTTTGTAAGTATGGGCGCTTGTTCAGGTTGAAGGTTTTTGAGTACTATAATTGGAATACCGTCAGGGCTGGTTGCTTTACTGGAATCAAGGTTCTTGATTAGTTTGACAACATCACGTACAGATATTTGTATATCACATAGCATGTTTTCTGATACAGGAGGAAATATTGGGGGTTGGTTGCCTTGGTCGCAAAGGGTAGAATTAGCTGCAAAGTTCTTGGCAAAGAGTTTGGCTTTGTCTGATGCTGACAAGATTACCTCAGGTCCATTGATGATAGTTGGGATAGAGCACACACTTCTGTTCAGGATTCTTTTTACTATTTGCCAAAATTGGTGAGAACTAAGCCGCTGCTCAGCTACTTTGGACTTGACGGACTAAGCATACACCTCTCTAGAATTCTTTATTACTTTCTTACAATGATTGCTGGCAGTCCTGAAAGCGGCTTTAGCCTCCATGCATCTATTACATTGGAAGCAATAGAAAAAGTGATTTCTGTGTGCAATGGCAGTAGTACATTCTGGAGAGAACCATGGCTGGCTGTTAGGTTTTTGCTGGAACTTTTCGAGGGTATGAAATGGTCTATACCTACCATTAACCATTCCGTCACGTTTGATACTATAGAGGACACATCCTTTTTAAACATGGAACGCAGAGGCAGATCAGATATAAATGTACAGAAGCTATCCCAGTCAGCCATAGCGTATCGATATACTGTATGATGGAGATGTACGTCTGAGGACTTATTACATTTCATTTTTATTTTTAAATTTAAAAGCAGGAACATAGAAAAATAATTAAATTAAAAATGGTATAAATCATACACACGTTTATGATAGGAATGTACGGATGCTAGTCTGGAGAAAAAAAGTACCCCCAAACTACCTGACATCATTTTCAGACAGCCTTTCGACTGTCTGACATTTGGGTTTCCATATAACACATGCTTACAAAACTTCCGTTAGTTGGGATTCTGTCCTTTGCAGAATCGATCGCTTTTGGTGGCTAATTAAGCAATGTTTTGTACAAACAAGATGTTTTTTTTTTGTTTTTTTTATTCAATTCAATATCTTAGAACTTTACTAATTATCTTTGAAGCAGACATAGGAAACTAATATTTATCTTTTAAAGGATTTTTACAATTAATTTATTTAACTTCAAAATGTAGCTGAAATTGTCAGCTGTGAAAACATTTTTCATTATAACATTTTTTTCATGTGTACAAGTATTTTTTTTTCCTTTTTGGAATTAACTTTAATTTTTTAATGAGGTACGTGCAAAATGAACGCTGATGCTCAAAATGTATATTTTGACTCCTCCCTTTACTTAAAAATTCACGAAAATTAGGAAATTAACCAATTTCAATGAAATTTTCAGTATTTATCAAATAATGATCGCAAAATATAATGCACTAATTATTTTTTATTTAAATCTTAGTGAAAATGTACTATTTTGTTTAAACAAAAAATACCTTTACTAAAGTTATGGTTTTCAGTAATAAATAAAAAAAAACGCAAAAATTTGTTTTTGCGTTTTTTTTATATAAAGAAAGAATCGTAATTTGTAACAATAAAAAATAAAATAATTTTTACAGGAACATTACGAGAAAAGCCCCTAAAGTCCGTATTAATGAAATCGATATAAATATATAAATTATAAATATATAAATTATAAATATATAAATTATAAATATATAATATAAAGATATATAGAAAAATTAATTTCTTGAACTACCAATATTATTATTGAATTAAGCATTGCTTATTTAATATTTTCACACAAAAAATTAGAATTGCAAAAATTATTTCTACTTTTTTTTTACGTTTACATTTTTAACGTAATCTTTACATGTAAGATTCTAATATTTCCATTACAAGCATGAACGTATAACCATCAACATAAGATAATGTTCATATAATCTTGGAAAATAAAGTAAAAAAATATAAATTGAGAAACAGGAACATAAAAAATAATTTAATTAAAAAATGGTAAAAATTATACGAACATTCCATGTTGGTAAGTATGGATGCACAGACTTGAAAAGAAAACCAGTCTGTTTTGCCCACCCTCCTTCTCTCTTCAACTACCCACCTGTTTGTGTTTATCAACTTTAAATTTTATGTAAACATTCTGATAAATTTTAACGTAAGTTTGTATTTTTTTAGTGTGTAATTTTTTCAATGATTATAAATTGTTTTCTTAACCAATTGTAATTCTAGCTTAATATTAATAAATAATAGTGCTAACTTTTTTTTTCAATGAATAAATTGTCAGTAGCATAATTAATGAATTTAATTAACTTTTATGCATTTTTAAATGAAGGAAAGGGGGTCTGCAACTCAAAAAAGAAAAAAAGTAGCAAAGTCGCTCGGTATGGCGGAATAATGTTAAAGAAATAAATTATGTGTAATTTGTCCTTCCGTACATATTTGAATTTTGCCGCCAGAGTTTTTTTTTTTTTGGATACGATAAACAAGTCTCGTTCTTACCAGTGTCATATTTTTGGATAATTATTACTTTTTTTTTTTCAAAAGTTAAGTACATTTATTGTATTAATTCATTATCTTAAGACTTTAACTTAATACTTAACTTGGAAATAATTCCAGAAAACTTATATTTTTTTTTTTTGCCAGAGAAATGTAAACACGATCTTTTCATAATGAATTTTTACGTGAAATGTAGGGTTTTTCAGATTTGAGATAAAATTATTCCATGTATTTTTTTTTTATTTCACACACTTTTTTCTTGGAGAAATTAACTTTAAACTATAATCTTTCAAACGCAATAAAAAAGTAATCGAAAATTAAAAAAATTATTATGATTAGCCGGCTTTAACCCCCCCCACCGAAGCAGCCATTAAATTGCTCGTACATATCTTTATTCTTTGGAATACAATCAAAAAGTAGTTGTAAACCCACAAAAGAATTATGATAAACCGGTTTTCAAAACTATGTCTCCCTATATTTTCCCACAATTTTTGCCCACAGCTATTTACTACTCTCATTCTTTGTTTATTATATGCAAATAGCATCCCTCTGCCTGTTCTACTTTTCTACTTTAACGGTGAATGCTCCAAAGAATTGCAAGCACTTGTACCCCCTCGACAAACCTGACAAGCAGCAAAATCCCACCCCTTCACAGTTAAGATCCTTAGATGTAAGAGAGCCTTCTACTCCAGTAGTTTCTTTTCCAGAACGACTAGACTTTGGAATTCCCTTCCAGGTTCTTGCTTCCCCAACTGTACGGACATGCAGAAGTTCAAGTGTAATGTGAACCGACATCTTGCTGCCCACCAACTCCCCACATAGTACTCCAGTAGCTTATGTCCCTGATAGTAGCCCCTACATCAAAGTTGTAATGTGCCTTGTTTGGGGTGAAAATGTAATAAAAAAATAAAAATAAAAAAAATATTTCGGTGCTGATGCATTTTTGGTCCCGCGCTATTTTTAAATAGGTTTTTCAGCTTATATTCAAGTTTCAAAATGTCGTTTTTTCTTTTTATCAAGTTGTTAGTTGGAAGCACACAATGGTTACAAAACACTCTCCCCCTCCCCATATTAAGAATGGCTTTCAACATAATAGCGTTATTATTTCAGTCAGCACGGTAACAAAATTGCACAAGTACCAACATTTCTACATGAAAACCAAAGCGAAACACAATGGTTTGTATGCATCTCTGCAGTAAAAAAGAACCCCCAAAACAATTAGATTCAACTAATACTTACTTTTTTGTTTGACAATTTGCTTTCAACAAAGAAACGATTATCAGACTTGTTAATTAAAACAAGACGAGTTTAACGAGTGGAAGTCAACATTTAAGATGGCGACCGGAAAAGCAATTTCGCAGAGAATTAAAATAATTATTTTCAATTATTGTGATTTCAAGTTTTGTTTTTATTTTTCTGTTGTTACGTATTGTGTTAAATTAAAATTTATGGTTTTATTGCTAAAACATTACTAATAATGTCTATAAAAAGAAAAAGAAAACACTTGTTTTAATGTTAATAAATAAATAAATAAATAAATAAAATCAACAATTTTTTTTTTTTAGATCCGGAAGTTAAATTGAACACTAAAAAAAGAAAACACATAATTGTTTTTAATGTAAAAAAAAGTCAAACCACTTTCAATGTGAGTGGGGATAAAAAAAAACAAATAATAATAATCGCAGGGAAAACTGTTTCTGAAGTCAAATTGAACAAGAAGAACGGTCATACAAGAAAGTAAATATTGTATCACTTAATAATATTACCATTAATGGTAGCACAATTATCTTTATTAAGGTGGCACGTGCCCGCTGTGGTGTAAAATTAAATTGTTATAATTCAAACTGAAATAAGTTTTGCTGACTGACCGCAATGTCGGGTATCAATTCAATAGAACGTTATAATTGAAAAGTGACCCCCCCCCCCACGTTGAAAGTTATTAAATAAACTTTTTTAAAAAATTGAATTTTACTAAATAAGTCCCAACAATCTTAAGTATTGACATATATAATCTATAATTGATAGGAAAACAATAAGATACACTTATAACTGATGAACGGATATTTTTACGCGAGGAATGAAATAATGATTACACCGTGCTACAGGGGAGCTTAAATTCTTTAGCAGTTGATTTTCTCTTTAAATTATTTCACTTTTAAATTATGTTTTTCACCATCCTTTCATTTTGATTCTTTTATATTTTCATAGAGTTTATTTCTCAATGAATTGGACATACAAAACAAAAGTTGTATCAATTTACTAAAAAAAAAAAAAAAAAAAGGAAAACAAACAAAACAAATTTTCTGTTTTGACCCCCCCCCCCCCAACAAAAAAACAAACAAAAAAAGAATTCATCTCGATTGTTTTTTTGGACTGAAAGGTAAGGTTTTTTTTTTTGCTTTTTTTTTTTTTTGATACTAATGCACTTATTGATCCGCGCTATTTTTTAAATAGTATTTTCAAGTTCAATTAAAGTTTTATGATGTCTGTTTTCATTAAATTGTGAAGTTAAAGTACAGAATTGCTACAAAACACCCTCCCTTCCCTATGTTAAGAATGGCTTTCGAAAGAATGACGTTATTATTTCAGCACGGATCAATAAGTGCACTGGGGCTGTTTTACACAAGATCACTGTGCAGAGGGAGACAACTCCATTTTACTAAGAGATTCGTTCATTTTTTCATCTCATAATTTAGGACGTTACTAATAACGATATTTTTTAATTAAATCAAAGCATCAAAACAAAAAAAAGCTGCGACGAATTTTTATTTTAATCTAACAAAGATGATAACATTAATACAAAATGTAGTCATTTCGCGACTTTTTAGAGAATCGTTTTTGTTTTCATGTCACAGTTTTTTTTCGACTACATTACAAAAAATGAAAACGCAACGATAATTGTAGAGGAATTATTTTTTCATCTCATAATTTAGGATCAGAAAACCAACGATATTTTTATTAGGTAAATATCCAGATACGCTACTACAGAACACCGACCACTCTAATTTGCTTTTTTATAGGTAATTGAGGTCGCTGACAACGAATTTGATAGTCAAACTTGGGGCAAATTTACCGTTTGCATGGTATTAACCCCCGAACCCACGAATAACTTTCCACCATTTTGCAGCTTCCGTTTACGCTACGCGCGTGCGCTGCAGCATGAACGACGGCTTGCTTCACCTAGCAAACTGCCTTCTCACATGGCGTACCAAAAACTTACGGACTGACATTTTTTTAATGACTTACAGTTAAAGAAAAGTACAACAAATTGGACTTTTTTTTTTTTTTTTTGTCTCGCGTAGTTTTTAATGTGGTTTACAAAAACATAAGCACCAAACATCTTTGTTTTTCATTCTTTTTTGCGGGAGGGGGATTCAATTATAGAACTTATGTGGCTTAATAGGTGCTTTTGCAGTTTAGTTAAACATTTTTCAACGCACCGACATACCAATTAGAACACCATTTAACATTTTCCGAAGATTTTACTGTGTACATTGGGGGCATGAGCGGGGGGGGGGGATGTGATGTTGGGGCGCGCGCGCCCCAACATCACATCCCCCCCCCGCTCATGCCCCCAATGTACACAGTAAAATCTTCGGAAAATGTTAAATGGTGTTCTAATTGGTATGTCGGTGCGTTACTTTTTGAAAATTTGAAAATTCTATGTTCCAGGTAAAAAAAAAAAAAAAAAAAAAAAGATAAATTACCCCCCCCCCTCCTACTCCAACTTGGAATGCTTTCTTTTTCTTGTTTTATTTCTTTTTCAGCTAATTTTAAATTTTCCACCCCAAAAGTGCTATAATGTATTTTTTTAAATTAGAAAATTCTATGTCCTGGAAAAAAAAAATCCCCTCACCCCAACCTAATTTGCTTGGTGAAGCCGTCGTTTATGCTACAGCGTGCATGCGCGTAGCATAAACGGAAGCTGCAAAATGGTGGACAGCAGTTCGTGGGTTCAGGGGTTAATACTATGCAAACGGTAAATTTGCCCCAAGTTTGACTATCAGATTCGTTGTCAGCGACCTCAATTACCTATAAAAAAACAAATTAGAGTGGTCGGCGTTTTGTAGTAGCGTATCTGGATATTTACCTTTTATTAAGTCAAAACATTGAAAAACAAAACAAAAACTGCGGCGTTTTTTTTTTTTTTTTTTTTTTTTTTTGTAATGTAACAAATTGAGGTAATCTCCAAAAATACCGTTAGGGCTTACAACATGGCCGCCAGAAGAGTCACGTGATCCGGTTGATCCAAAACATGAATCGTGCAAATGGAAAACGCAGCCTTGAAGGCAAACTTTGACAAACAATCACAATTTGTTTGTATTTAATTTTTTGTTGATATAATGTTGTTATAAAAATAGGCAAACTTTGAGAAACAATCTTAGGTTGTTTTTAGTTAAAACAGTGTTTATAAAAAGTATTTTATTCAGAACAAACAAGTGGTCGACTAGGTGTATCAGAATTTTAGGCGGAATTTTTGACACCCCCAACAAAAAACTGCGAATAAAATATATAAAACTCGTAATTTCTGTTTTTAAAGTGGGTTGTCAATTTTCTTTATGAAATATACTTCCAAAATAAACTATTACAGTCGTTTAAAACATAATAGAAGTATTATTTTTTATTTTTTAAAAACAATGTTACATTTAAAAAACAAACAAACTGTGATTGTTTCTCAACAAAAGATTAAATGACCGTTGTAAATAAATTATTTATTATTATGATATTGAAAAACTGTTTTTGTACTTAATTATTATGCTTGTTTGTCAAAGTTTGCTTTAAATTTGCGTTTTCTGGTTTCGTAATACGGCGATTCATGTTTTGGATCAACCGGATCACGTGACTCTTCTGGCGGCCATGTTGTAAGCCCTAACGGTATTTTTGGAGATTACCCAAATTGATAACATTAATAATACAAAACGTAGTCTTCACGCGACTATTAAGAGAATCGTTTCTGTTTTCATATCAGAATTTACGACGCTAAAACCAATGATATTTTTATCGGATGAAAATATTTGAAAAAGAAAGTTGCGACAACCGTTTCTATTTTTATTTTTTTTCAACTACATTTTTATTAAAAAGTAAATATTATGGTGAGGTTCTATAAAAAAAAATAGTCTTTAAGCTTAAAACTCATAGAATGAAAACATTATAAAAGAAATGAAATTTTTACGACTACATTTTTGGGGGGGTATTACTTTTTTAAATTAACAAATACATGTTATGGTAAGATTTTTATTTTTTCGAAAATAAAGGAAAATAGGAGACAGGGGCTCTAACTCTGACCTGACTCAGGGGGGACGAAAAATAAATAGCACCGGTATTTTATCATTGCCGTAACCATGGTTACATTCACTAGTTTCATTTTCGTTTACATGTTAACTTAATGCTAACGAACTCGAGTTAATAAGTATTTTATTTCGTATTTTTAAACAAGGAAAGAATTGTAAATAACTTTCTGTACTTGTTAACTTAATGCAAAGAACTCGAGTTAATAAGTATTTTATTTCGTATTTTTAAACAAGGAAAGAATTGTAAATAACTTTCTGTACTTGTTAACTTAATGCTAACGAACTCGAGTTAATAAGTATTTTATTTCGTATTTTTAAACGAGGAAAGAATTGTAAATAACTTTCTGTACTTGTTAACTTAATGCTAACGAACAAGTACTCGAATTAATAAGTATTTTATTTCGTATTTTTAAATAAGGAAAGAATTGTAAATAACTTTCGGTACTTGTGCAGTTTACGTCATCCATTAAAAAAACGAAAATTAAAAAAGAAAACAATTATATTCTACATACACGTTATGGAATGAAGTTCTCATAAAAAAACATTTCACTTAAGTATTTTATTTATAAACAAATGAACTTTATTTAAAAGGATTTTTAAATAATTTTAATAAAATAAATGTTAAAAAGAATACTGTTCGCGAATGCATTTGATGATTCGTGGAAAAAATTCCCCCTTCTCTCTTTTTCGCCACAAAAATTCCATCAAATGCATTCCGAACAACACGCTGATTTCCAACTTTTTGGCAAATGTTTTTTGGTGTTGGCTCATAAGCCCTTGATGGTCTGTGTATGCATCGAAGAGTCCAATGGGTCAACAAAGTTTTCGTCATGATCATAAATCCCTTGTTAAAAATCCTTCAGTCCTTCGTAGGCCGCCCATCCATCTGATATAATTCTTTTCCCTGGCAAAATCCAAGATCTTATTATCAGGAACAAGGTGCGTCCGTTCCTGCTTTCGACCATAGCCAGGTTGCACAAATTCGATCCCCGTTCCACTGCTCCAAAAATCTATACCCTTTTTTGATGCGTCCTCTATTATATTTGCGTTTAAAAAAAATAAGACTCATCAATTTCCACTTCTTTAGGGGTTTCGTGTTTGTCTAACCCACCTAGCATGATGGGATGATCGAGCATGTCCTGCTCGCAGACTTCTCTGATGAAGTTCGTCCAGTCAACGATGATCCGTTGACTGTCACCTGCTTCTTTTCTAATGGTAACCTGCGGCATATCTATGCTTCAGCAAAGCAATATCGTTAGAATTTGCTTAATGGAGAGATGGCTTTTTTTCCAAAAAGGAGTCCTTCCTTGGCGAAACTTTTTTTTTGCATTGTAAACATTGCCACACAAAACCATCTCCCCTCCCAGCATTTTTATATAATATACGGTCTTGTCCACATACGTTGCAAACACTATTATTTTTTACTAGTCCTCATGAGGCTGTAGTGTGCAACTGCAGCTCATTGATTGACAATAAATCATATAAATATGTAAATGTCCATTTCCTCTCCTCAACTTCTGCACTAGACATAACAGTGTCAACGATGGTGGTTTTCATTTTTTTACCATAATAATTAAAAACAGTCAGAAAAGAGAAAATAAAAACAAAAATAGAATGCAAACAAAAAAAGGATTAAAAAAGCAAAAAGGTTTTAAAATAAAGTTTATGTAAATTTTCAGAGATAAAAAACAAAAAGATTTTAAAATAAAACTTATTCAAATTTTCAGATGAAATAAAAAAGGAATAAAAACAAAAAACAAACGGATAAGAAAAGAATTGAATAAAAACAAAAAAGGAAAACGACAGAAGAAAAGAACTATTAAAAAGAAAACTTATTATTTCGACAGTGTAACACGTGTAATTAATTAAAATCGTACAATTGACTTTCAATTGATGATAAAATACCGGTGCTATTTATTTTTCGTCCCCCCCCCCCTGAGTCAGATCAGAGTTAGAGCCCCTGTCTCGTAAATTTTCCGTCTAAAGTAAACATCTGCCGGAAAATGCAACGATACTTGGAAGAGGAAATTGTGATTTTAACAAACAAACTTTTTAATAAAACAAGGTTGAAACTGTTTTTTAAAGCTGTGGCAACTTTTTTTTTTTACTGTAACAAAGCGTATGTTTTAGCGCCATAAATTGTGACATGAAAACAGAAACGATTCTCTTAATAGTCGCATGAAGACTACGTTTTGTATTATTGTTATCAACTTTTACATAAAAAACGCCGCAGTTTTCTTTCTTTTTTTTTTTTTTTTAATGTTTTGACTTAATAAAAACATCGTTGGTTTTCTGATCCTAAATTATGAGATGAAAAAATAATTTCTCTACAATTATCGTTGCATTTTCATTTTTTGTAATGTAGTCGATAAAAAAAACAAAAAAAATGTGACATGAAAACAAAAACGATTCTCTTAAAAGTCACGTAATGACTACATTTTGTATTATTGTTATCAACTTTGCTAGATTAAAATAAAAATTCATTGCAGCTTTTTTTGTTTTATGCTTTAATTTAATAAAAATATCGTTATTAGTAGCGTCCTAAATTATGAGATGAAAAAAATGAACGAATCTCTTAGTAAAATGGAGTTGTCTCCCTCTGCACAGTGACCTTGTGTAAAACAGCGCCAGTGCACTACCTTTTTTACATTACAAAAAATGAATTCAATAAATTTAAAAATAAGTTTAGACATTAAAGTAAGTTTATTTTTATTGCAATCTCAAAAGATACTGATTCTTTTTTATTTTCTGTTTTTAATAATAAAAAAATATATATGTTTCATGAAAAACTTTCTCGTTTTCATTAATTAAATCGAAACATTTCCAATTAAACAATTACGGATATATGTTCTCTTTCACTTTATTTATTTACCTTTTTTCAAAGTTCTTTCCGGAAGTAATTACTATCTTGTTTAATTATTTTGTTATTTATTTCCTACTTAGGCTATAGTTTAAAATACTGATTTCTCCCTTTGATTCTAATCGACAGATACTCGAAATAAAATGGCATCTCCATTTTCGGTGATAAACTGTAGAAATACCAAAATTGCAATATATATATATATATATATATATATATATATATATATATATATATATTGGAATGGGAAATAAATAAATAAATAAATTGATAAATAAATAGAGAATAAATAATAAAAGTCATACCGGCCATCCTCTCCCCTTAAATAATTTTTATTTTTTATTTATTTATTTATTGTTTATTTATTATTTATTTTTTATTTTCTATTTATTAATTAATTTATTTATTTTCAATTTAGTGTCTTCTAACAACTCTTGCTGACATTTTTTTAAGCGATGACCTGTACATTTCAGTTGACCTATATTATTTTGCCCTATATATTTTTTTCGCGCCTTTAACATTTCCTGTCGGGGTCATTTTGACATTTGTTTCTCTATTTTATATTTAACTCTATCTTCATTTTTTTTTCTCTCCCTTCTTTTTCTTCCCTGATCTTTCTTATTTATATTTCTGTCTCGGAAGTAGAGTAAAAGCATATCTTATTTTTCTTTTATTAATATTATTGGAATTTTTTCCTTTTTTCCTTGTACACATTTTTGTGAATTATTCCATGGATTTCTGCCTTTGGATTATTATGGACCATATTCTTTCAATTACGGGATTTCCTTGGATTTTACTTGTGCAAATGGAATTTCAATTAACTTTCTTGAAGTTATACATTTGGATTTTACCGTCACTGGATTATTTATCTTCCACCAGACTATCCATTCATGTGTAATCACCTTTTTCTTCACCATATTCCCTATGTTTCACTTTTTTTGTTTTCAAGTAAGATCTTTGACTTACTTGTTGTTTTATCAAATACTTTTGCATGCAAAATCCGATCCCGCATTTTGCTAATTCCTACCCTCTGATGAGAAGGAAAGTATTTCTTTGAAACTCCGCGGATTAAGGACTATCCACTTATCTAGTGTTTTCTTTTCAGATTAAATATGTTTTTAACTCATTTCAAAGTGTTTTTTAACATGTTTTATTAACTGTTTGCTCGTATATATATATATATATGTATATATATATATATATATATATATATATATATATATATATATATATATATATGATTACTTTAAGTATTTACTTCAACAGTGCTCAATACGTAGGTAGAGCTAGGTAGTAAGTTATAAAATATATATGGCAATTAAGCTACACAGAATATTCCGCATTTCATTTGTGCTAGGATTCATCAGGCTAATCCTAACGTGGATGGAACACGGAATATTCTGTGTAGCTTAATTGCCATATATATTTTATAACTTACTATATATGGTAAATATGAAGAATTACTCCACCCTAGAAAATTCCTTTAAAATTACCACTTACATAGGTTTCCGGGGTCGGTGAAAACGAAAATAATGTTTAAAATTATGGCAAACGAGTAGTTTCCAAGATATGAAGAAATGTTGGTTAAAAAAGTGGGGGATCGCTTTTCTATTCATTAAGTGAGTCTGTCCGTCGGGGGATAAAGGAACCAACACGAGTGAAGCATAGCAAATGTTATTATGGTCAAGGGGATGGGAGGTGGTTTAAAACCTATAAAACAGGTTCTTCCATTCCTTCCCACATCGAATTTCAGTTATCGTGGTGACTAGACCAGGCCGGTTGATGTGCTCCGGCAAATATTTTTCATACTGTTGTTACTAGACTCAGTTGAGGGAGTCGCTCGCTAAAAGAGTATTTGATTAAGTTGACGTTTCGTCTTCCTTTGTTTACAAAGCCATTTGGCGGAGGTGGAGTCGTTTTCTTTTTCTTTTTTTTTTTTTAGAAGTTTTATTCAAACAGTCTTTATTTGTACTTAATGGACTGTTTTTTTAAAAATATTTTTGAACGGTTTTATTCTTTTTATCTAACAAAAATAGAACTTTTATAATGAAATATATATTATGTAGGTACGGGCAAAATGAATGCAGGTGCTCAAAATGTATAAACATTTTGACCCCTCCCTTTACTTAAAAAATCACCAAAAATCAGGAAATTAACCAATTTAAATGATATTTTCAGTATTTATCAAATGATGATCGCGGAATATAATGAGTAATTATTTTTATTTAAATCCGAGTGGAAATGTATTATTTTGTTTAAATACAAAATACCTTTACTAAAGTTATATTTTTCAGTAGTAAATAAAAAACGCAAGACTTTATTTTTGCTTTTTTTATATAAATAAAGCCTCGTAATTTGTAACAATAAAAATAAGATAAAATAATTTTATAGGAACATTACGAAAAAAAACCCTAAATCCGTATTAATGAATTCTATATAACTCGAAGAAAAATGAATTTCTCGAACTACTGATTACTAATGAATTAAGCATTGCTTATTTAATATTTTCACACAAAATTATAATTGCAAAAAATATTTCTACTTTTTTTTTAAATTACAGGTTTCGTATAATTTTTATATGCAAGATTTTAATCATTTCCTTGCTCGCAAGAATGTGAAACTTTTGGCGTAACATAATTTTTCATATAATATTGAACAATAATTAAGAAAAAAAATTAATTTAAAAATAGAAACATAGAAAAATAATTAAATTAAAAAATGCAAAAATTAATACAAACGTTCAAAAAAGGAATGTACGGTTGCGCAATGGGGACAAAAAAAAATAACTTCCTCTCTTTTAATTACATGACGTCATTTTCACAGTGTTTCGACTACCTGAAATTTTGGGCCTCCCTAATTTTTTGTTTACAAAATTTTAGTTTTAGTGCTATTGGGAAGTTTCGTATCCATACGAAATACAATAAAACAGTGAATGCACAGAATAGTAAAAAAAAAACATGGGCTCTAATCCTCCTCTAAAAAAACAAAATGTAATAAAGCAAAAACTGATATGAGCCTTCAATCCTCAGCTACAAAAATTGGAAACAGCAATTGATTATATCTCTTGTTGTAGGTGTTTATCTCAAGTTAAATTTATGATGTAATGTGATACCCCACTCTAAAATCTTAAAATATTTTTTCCTGCTCTGTGGATATTTTTTAATGCTGTTTAAACATAAGACTCAAAACAAAAACAAAATTTTTAATTTTTTTACAGAATAAACTAAGTTAGAGTGAAACGATTTACTAATACTTTTTCTACATCAAGTTTCTCCTAATTGGTAGTGGCCAATAAACAGGTGCTCATTTCATGTAAACTTCATAAAAGAAAGTGATCCCCATTCTAAAATTCTAAATATTCGATAAAACAGAAAATTAAACGGAATTCTCTAGCGACATAATAGGTAAGTGTAGACAGTTTTGTTTGTTTGTTTTTTAATGTTAAAAACAACTAAATTCTGAAAAAGCAGAAATTTTTGTGCTCAGTTTTCTAACAATTAAACAAACATCGAATTAAATTATTGTATTTTTGGTAAACATTATTATTTGGCTTTGTTTTACTTTGGCATCCTCGTGGTTCTGTGAGACTGTGAATATGGCGGTGTATGCAAAATAAACGTCCCCGGCAAAATTTTAAGTCAAACATCAATGTTAGTTTTATTTTGTCAGATAAAATAATGGACCAAAGGTGACACTCCAAGGAGAGCTGGCAAACGTCAGGGTTGCAAAAAAAAAGAAATACTCGGTTAAGTTAGTGCTAGCTCTGTATACTACTCCAGTAGTGTCCGCCATGTTACTTTATAGTGTTGACGTCGGACCTGACGTATCGTTATTTTGTGCCAACAAAAACCTTATTTAAAGGGTATACAGTATTTGTTTTACTTACAACAACTTTATTAGCACAAAGTAAAAGATTTTTAAAATGGATTGTACCCTGAGGCCTTCTCGATTGGATGTAAACCCTAATTCATCTAATGCCGAGTGAGAGTTTAAGCACTGGCTTGCTACATTCAAATATTTTTTAGCGGCACTACCCCAGGAAAATTTTAACACATTGTCGGTCCTGATAAATTTTATTTCACCGGATATTTTCGAATATGTCAGCGATTGCGGAAATTATGAAAAAGCCTGTCTCAAACTGAAAGAACTCTTTATCAAACCAAAAAATGAGATACACGCACGGCACCTACTCGCCACAAGGCATCAGTCAGCAACCGGAAGAAAGTCTGGACGAGTATCTTCGGGCATTATGAGTCCTTAGCAAGGACTGCAATTTTAGGGACGTCAGCACGGCGATATACGCTAGTGAATTGATTCAGGATGCCTTTATTGCCGGAATTCAGTCCCATACCATTTGCCAGCATTTGTTGGAAAATAAAACGCTCGACCTGGACACTATATTTGATCAGGCCTGAGCACTGGACAATGCAATGAGGAATATGGAATCTTATTCACCAGAAATTATATGTTGGAACTGTGGAAATTATAAACACCCAAAATCACGATGTCCAGCGAAATCGAGTGTTTGTCATCGATGTAAACGGATCGGGCATTTTGCAAAATGCTGCAAATCAAATAATGCTACTCAATCAACTTCTGCCTCGGTCCATTATCCAACCTTAGCCTCTATAAGTTCGAGTTCGGCAGTTCCATCGTCCCTACAGAGATCCTCATCAATGAGAATGACAAACCCTTCACTGCTTTTGAAGCTAACTCCAGTTTGTATCAGTTCATCCGAATACCCTTTGGGGTTACAAATGGAGTTGCTTGTTTTTAGCGAATTGTCGATGAAATTATTAGTTCTGAGGACCTGCATGACGCCTTTGGATACCTGGACAATATTTTCATCTGTGGAAAGGATCAGGAGCAGCATGATGAGAACCTGGCGAAATTTATCAAAGTAACAGAAAAACGGAAAATTACATACAATAAAGAAAAGTGTGTGTTTTCTGTGAATGAACTGAGCTCCATGGGTTATATCATTGGACCCAACGGTCAAATTAAACCTGACCCCGAATGGTTGAAGCCTTTAAAAGAACTCCCTTATCCAAGTGGCGGCAAATCACTCAAGCAAGCTCTGGGTTTTTCTCGTATTCAAAATGGATCCATAGGTATTCTGATAAGATTCAGCCTCTTATTAAGACTAATTTATTTCCCCTTAATCAGGAAGCTTGAAATGCATTTGACAGTCTAAAGCTAGATATTGAATCAGCTGTAATAAAAACTATCAATGAGAATGCTCCCCTTGAGTTGGAGACTGATGCCTCTGATTGTGCTCTTTCTGGAGTCCTCAACCAAAATGGTAGACCAGTTATTTTTTTCTCACAAACTCTACACGGCTCCGAACTAAACCATCCAGCTGTTGAAAAGGAAGTGACTGCCATTATAGAAGCAGTTAGATATTGGCGCCATTACCTCTTAGGGAAGCACTTCAAACTTATTACTGATCAGAAATCAGTAAAATTTGTTTATGACCAAAATCACAATAGTCGAATAAAAAACCATAAAATGCTCCATTGGAGATTGGAGCTTTCATGCTTCAATTTCGACATTATCTATTGCCCTGGGGAGAATAATCTTGTAGCTGACGCATTGACACGTGCTTCTTGCGTTACTGTGAATAGTAGCAACAACCTCCTCAATTTGCATTGATCCGTGTGCCATCCTGGGATTACAAGGATGATGGTCTTTATAAGGAGTAGAAACCTCCCTTACTCTCTTGAGGATATTCAGCTGATAACAAAGGGCTGTATTGTTTGCAACAAGTGCAAACCAAGATTTTTTCGCCCTGTTGATGGGCATTTAATCAAATCAACTCAACCTTTCAAGAGGTTGAACTTCGATTTTAAAGGACCCCTACCCTCATCTACCCCAAATAAGTATATGTTGGTATTAGTTGATGAATACAGCCGCTTCCCATTTGTATACCCTTGTAAAAACACAAGTACCCAGAGTGTACTGCAATCTTGCTCCCACCTGTTTTCTATATTCGGCACACCCAGCCAAGTTCATTCAGATAACGGGAATTATGTCAAGAGTGCTGAGTACAAGAATTATATGCACGGCAAAGGGATCTCCACCAGCTACAGCACTCCATATCACCCACAGGGGAATGGTCAAGTGGAGCGAATGAATGGACCAGTGTGGAAAACTATGTCATTAGCATTGGAAGGCAAAGGTTTGCTGACTGAACACTGGGAAGAGGTTTTAGCAGACTCCCTTTATTCCATTCGGTCTTTAATATCCACAGCCACAAATGAGACACCTCATGAGCGCCTGTTTAAATACCCAAGAAGATCAGTGGCTGAGACAGTGGTACCACCTTGGATGACCGAATCTGGTTTTGTTTTAATGCGGAGACACAACTGGTTAACTAAATATGAACCTGTAGTTGATAAGGTTAAACTTCTAGATGCTAACCCCAATTATGCCTTTGTTCGAACTCACAAGAGTAGGCAGATAACTGTATCTACACGTGACTTGGCCCCGTTGAAAGAGTTCCAATTCACCGATCACCCACATGACCCAGAAAACTGGAATGATACACCAACAGACCAGCAAGAGGAAAATTCACCCCCACCAGTAGAACCACCTGTTTTGCGATGGTCAGAACGTAGTAGAAGACGACCAGATAAGTTGAATTTATGATTCTAGAGTTTAGTGAATCGGATGAAGTAAAGAATAGATACCCCGTAGCAGACGCCGCCGCCTCGCGGTGCCAGGCACACATTTCAACTAACACCGGTGATTCGACCTTGACATTGGCACAAGCACATGGCGTCAGTTGTTTTTAAACACGTCAAATAGCAAACATGCTCGAATATTCACCAGCATTTTTTTAAAAATATATTTACAAAACCTTTGAAGATTTAAAAGAAAAAGTATATATTTACAAACCATTTTTTAAAAATAAGTAACAAAACGAACGTATTTAAATAAAAGATATTTAAATAAACGGGTGTCTGTCTCTTTCTGTTTCGGATTTTTGCGACCAAGATTGATTTTTATGTGCCGTGTTTTGGGGGGTTCTGTGTGCGTTTTTAAGACAATTCAATATTTATTCTTTAATAATTCTGTGATTCTAGAGTTTAGTGAATCTTGATTAAATTTATTTTGCGCATCAGAACTATTAAATTGCACTCCTTGTACTGGCTGAATTAGTGAGTTTTAACATCACGAACCTGAATTATTAAACTACATTCCTGGCATTGGTTGTGATCAACCCACCTTCATACACTAATACTTGAATGAACTTTCTACCCACGGCAGGAACTTTCTAATTTAATGGAGGGGAGAATGCTGTATTGTGTTTTGTATGGATACGAAACTTCCTAATAGCACTCTCCCTGATGAAGCGCTAGCTCTGTATAGTACTCCAGTAGTGTCCGCCATGTTACTTTATGGTATTGATGTCGAACCCGACATATCATTCTTTTGTGCTAATAACCTTATTTAAAGGGTATACAGTATTTGTTTTACCTAAAACAGTCATCTGATAATTTAATAAACAAAACACAAAAGCAAACTCATTCAGGTAGGTAGAAGAGTAACTAATTTTTCCCTTTAGAAATAGTTATTTGTTATGTTTTTGTTTTTATCTAAACTACAAAATGCTCCTTTTGTTTATTAAATGAACATACAAATCATCCTCTTCCTCATGTTAAAAAATGTCATTCAAATATTAACATTGTTATCAATGGATTTTTTTTATTTGAGTTATAAAATATATATGGCGATTAAGCTACACTGAGTATTCCACGTTTCATCCACTCTAGGATTCTTCAGGCTTATGCATAAGCCTGAAGAATCCTAGAGTGGATGAAACGTAGAATATTCAGTGTAGCTTAATCGCCATATATATTTTATAACTAACTAGCTCTACCTATGTATTGAGCACTTTTGAAGTAAATACTTGAAGTTTATGCATAAATTTATACTTCCGTATATTAATTTTATGTGAGTAAATGAAGTATATATATATATCTTATATATATATATTGGGTTGAGCATATTGGGAAGTGATATATAAACTGCCATTAGCATACTAAGTGATGCTCTTGGTGTAAAAAAATTTTGGTTAGGTATTTGGACGATGTCAAAATATCCTCAATTCATTACCCGCAAAGCATCAGCCAATTACTGTAATGGTGAGAAGCCTTGACTGTTGTTTGGGTGGTTAGGTTTCAATCCTGGCTTGAGATAGTTGTCTGTCTAGCTGCACTGATAAGCTATGATACAGTGAAACAGTACTGTATTTTGATTACTCTCTCTCTGTCTCTCTCTCTCTATCTATATATATATAGAAAGTAAATGATATATATTATCTTTAAAATTGCAAACTAATCAAGATAAGACCTCTGCCCAGTTAAATACATACAAATATAAAGACAAGAAATAAAAGTTACAGAAAATTTTATTAAATCATCAGATCAATAAGGAGGAAAGTAGAACAAAAGTAAAAAAAACAACCACATTAGCTTATGGCATTTCGATGCGAAATGCTTCTCATCATAATAGGATAAAGGCTAGCATTATACTACTACAAGAGTATACAAATAAAACGTGCATCAAAATATTTAGATTAAAACTTAAAAATACAAGGCGTGAATAATAATGGGGATCATTAAAGGAAATGAAATTGAGAGTAAAAAAATAGACATAGAGAAAGGAGTAAAAAAAGAGATAAATAAGAAATAATGAAAACAAAAGGAAATTCAATTAGAAGTAAGATTAAAAGAATCCAAACTTAATAGTTCAATTAAATCATCAGATCAATAAGAAGGAAAGTAGAACGAAAGTAAAAACAACCAAATGCTTCTCATCAGAATAAAACTGAAATAGAAAATCCGAGTAAGATTACATTATTCCAGTACAAATAGACTTAAAATGGATCTTTGATTTAGAAAACTTGACAAAGTCATCCTGAAAAGAATATGAAGTGTCAGATGCACCTCAAGCATGAATTAGATTAGAAATGAAAAATATCTTAATAATAATGGAGACTATTGATGCAGATGAAAATAAGAGTAGAAAAGTATAGGTAAGAGAAGGAGAATTCCAATGTAATCTTCTCTGGTAATGATAATACGGTGATAACTGTAAATGACCTGAAAAGGATTCGAAAATGAATGCTAATTTATGTTTCCCAAGTAATTCTCAATAGATCTTCATCTATTGGTAATCGATCCGATTAGCACACATGTGCAAGGATATAAAAAATACTTTTAAAAGTTTGATTAAAAGATCAGTAAATTTTACAAAAGGTGATCACTAGAAAGTTTGGGCATATTATATTCCAAAAGGATCAAAATAAACTCCAAAAAGTTCATATTTATGTTTTTGAAGAATCAAGGTAAAATTAAAAATTATATTACGCTATAATTAAAACAGGTATTGCATTTCAAATATTATTAATGTGGAATAGATAAATCGTGAAAAGATAATCCAATAAACGTCAGGAAAAATACAAAACAATAAAATAAGCAAAAAAATTATAACTTTAAAAACAAAATTATAATAAAGAGAAAAAAGCATTTACCTTCGAAATGCCATGGCCTAAAGATTTTTTTCCACTTTTCCCCCATTTTCGTCAACCTTAATCTGATGATTTAATAAAGTATTACATTGAGAAAAAAGTTTTTGCAGAATTTTGTATTTCAAATTATTTATTTTCAAATTAATTTTCACTATAATATCTTTACTTTATATATCATTTTAAGGAACGATATCAATGAAGCATTTGGCCCAAGAACCACTACTGAATGCACAGCATAATGGTTGTTTAAGAAATTTTGTCGTGGCAATGAGATTCTTGCAGATAATGAGCATAGTGGTCGGCAATCGGATATTGAGAACGATCAATTAAGAGTCTTAGTCAAAGCCAATCCATGCACAGCTGATTGAGAACTTGCTTCTGAATTAGACATAACGTAGACAATGATTTCTAACCACTTGAAAGAGATTGGAAAGACAAGAAAACTTGGTAAATGGGTGCCTCATGAATTGAACAACAGCCGAAAGAAACACCGTTTAAAGTGTCATTTTCCCTTCTTTTATGCAACTAGAATAACCCATTTCTCAACTAGGTTGTGACTTGCATTAAAAATGGGTGCTTTACACATACTGGTGACACTCAGCTAAGTTGTTAGATGCCAGCAAAGCCTCGCACCACTTCTTGAAACTAGAGTTGCACCAAAAGAAGGTCATGCTGACTGTTTGGTGGTCTGCCACTGGTCTCATCCATTATAGCTTTTTGAATGTAGGTAAAACTATTATGGCAAAGAAGTTCTGTCAACAAATGGATGAAATGCATCAGAAACATCGACAACACCCAATATTAACCAACAGAAAAGACCCAATTCTCCACAACAATGCCTGACCACACATTGTTAAACCAACCCTGCAGAAGTTGAACAAAGTGAGCTATGAAACTCTACCTCATCTGCTATACTCTCTAGACCTCTCCCTACTGACTACCACTTTTTCAAGCATCTCGACAACTTTCTGCGTGAGAAATGCATCAAAAACCTAAGTGATATTAAAAATGCCTTCAGCAAATTCATTGCCATAAGAATTCAAGGTTTTTACGTTACTGGCATAAATACGCTTGTTGGCAAAAATCTCTTATTCTGATGGTGCTTATTTTGATCAATAAATTTTTGTTTGAGCAGAGACATGTTCATCTGAAGTTACAACAGACTGCATATACTTTCAAATGTCAAACTGGAGCTAACAATCACCACTTGAGAAGAATTTCTCACCTGCAAAATGTAATAGAGCAAATTAAAAGACTGCTGCATTGAACTGCTTATCAACCGCTTTTAGTACTTATACCGCCAATTGATGTTAGCTACAATGCATATCTGAGGTAGGATTGAAAGGTCACCAACGATTCAAGAACACTGAAACAGTAAAGAATCTTATTGTCAGAACCACATATGTGGAACACGACAGGATAGTCCATTACATACATATGTGTATACACACGTATTAATGTTTATTTTGCCACCTTGATACTATGATGCTAATCATATAAAAATTGTAGTTATAATTGTCTGTAGACTATATTTCAAATCCAAAATATCCAATTATTTTCTTCTGTATCTCATATGCTTTGTCAATTAAATAATAAAATAATAGAATAATATTCACAAAAAAACCCAACAAATAAAATAATCATGTAAAGGACAATACAAAAATATTGATTTTCATTTATTTTTATTTAATTACAGATGTTCCTGCTTGGACGGATTGCTAAATACTAATGGATTATTATTTTCTTTAAACATTGATCTATAAAAATTATTGAATTGTTCAAATATATAAAAAGACGTAATTGAACCATAAATTGTAGAATTATTTTATACAGTGCAAAAACATAAGAACTAAAAAATGATAAGTATTATATTATTAAGCAGTTTCTGAAATGTTAAAATTCAAACTAAATAAATGAGAGTAAAATGTCATATTATTCATAGCTATGTTGATAATCGTCGTCCAAAATCAATTGTAGTGAAAAATGTCAGTCCACAATGAGGAAATACATTTTTCTGGCGAATTCTGGGGATACTAGTGTTCTAAAAAATGAGTGATATATATAAAAACACACACTAAGAAAAGCTACATTCTTGATAAGTAGGTGGATATAATTGACGTTAGTGATATGTATGAAAAGTGACAATATGGAAGAACCACATTCTTCTGCAGTTAGTGGATATTTGTGTTCTGAAAAATCAAATATAGTCAGAGAACTTACACGGGATAAAATAAAAAGAGAAAAACCACATTCTTGTGAAGTGTGTGGATATTCTTGTTCTGACAAATCATCATTAGTAATACATATGAGAACGCATACTGGAAAAAAGCCACATCCTTGTGAAGTGTGTGGACATTCTTTTTCAAGAAAATCAAATTTAATGACACATATGAGAACACACACTGGGGAAAAGCCACATTCCTGTGAAGTGTGTGGATATTCTTTTTCTGAGAAATCGAAGTTAGTAACACATATGAGAACTCACACTGGGGAAAAGCCACATTCTTGTGAAGTGTGCGGATATTCTTTTTCTGACAAATCAAATTTAATAAGACATAAAAGAGTGCACACTGGGGAAAAGCCACATTCTTGTGAAGTGTGTGGATATTCTTTTTCTGACAAATCAAAGTTAGTAAGACACATGAGAACTCACACCGGGGAAAAGCCACATTCTTGTGAAGTTTGTGGATATTCTTGTTGTGAAAAATCAGATTTAGTGACACATATGAAAACTCACACTGGAGAAAAGCCACATTCTTGTGAAGTGTGTGGATTTTCTTGTTCACAAAAATCATCGTTAGTGACTCATATGAGAACTCATACTGGAGAAAAGCCATATTCTTGCATAGTATGTGAATATTCTTGTTCTCATAAATTGAGTTTAGTGATACATATGAAAAAAAGACACAAATAATGAAAGCCATATTCTTGCAAAATATGTTCATCGTCTTGTTTGCATTATGAGAATTTCCAATTAAGACAAACAGACTGGAAAAATCATGAAACAAAACTGAAAAACTCATAATTTACGAAACTATTCCAAATGACTATTGCTATAATAGAGCAAAAGGCAAAACAATACACAATCTATCAAGAATTGTTTACTCTGAAAAATATACAATCTCTGTTTTTTTTTGTAGAAGCAAATGGCCTTGTAAAAATCTTATGAAATAAATAGACACAATTCCATAGAAGACCAAACTGTTTTGAAACAACAGATAGTAGCTAAGAAAGAAACTATATCTATCCATAAAAGAACCTTGTTATGTAATCATAGAGTAGGGTTAAAGTTTTAATCGAACATTTATAAGCCAAGTATATATTATCCATATCAATTGTTCGTTTCGTTTTATTTCGTTTTGTATCTGTTATCAGCTAATATATTTGCATATTGGAGAGTAACGAGGTCCAGAGTGAAAGAGGGAGTAGCGAGATACTGTGAGAAAGAAAGAGTGACGATATGTAGGGAAGAGAAACAGAGAGAGAATGGACCAGCACGAGAGAACTACGCTTGTCAAACTCATGTAATATGAACACTCATTTCCACCAGTAGTAAATGCAGGCACCCATGATGAAGCTTCTACCCTCTGCTTTGACATGCGCAGTGGGGAAAACTAGAAGAGGATTTTTGTTCTTTCAAGAGCAGATTGGCGACAAGGTCAGACAGAGCATCACTCCAATCAATCAGCGACAATAACTACAGGAGAACCAATTCAGACGGAAAATGCATGAATCCCACAAATGACTGCATAACTACACAAGAATCTGAATGAAACATGTCTATGGTGTAACTAATATATACGTGAGGGTTAATGGCCAAGAAGAATAAAAGGGACAAAATATGCAAGAGTTACGCTTAGTAATGCTAACCTAACTGCGGGTGGTAAAATAACAGCAGATTGTAAGCTACTACTTTTGGCATATTTCTCTCTCTCTCTCTCTCTCTCTCTCTCTCTCTCTCTCTACTCTCGCTAGGCTGACCAGTGACTCTTAGATATAGCAACCATTTATTTTGTGTTGAATACAGACGATTTCCTGTGCTCGACTCAGTAAGAAAAGAATTTCCATTCCATAGATTCCTTCTTTTTGTTGTTTTGCTTTACATTTTCCCTTTTATTTTTTGGACTTTCTCCCTTTTTTAGATAGTATTAGTTTTATTTTTAATAAAAGGCACTAAAATTTCATTTCGCATTTGTCTTGTAATTTCCACGTTTGTCTTTTTTAATTTTAATTTTTTTCCATTATTACGTCCATCACACTTCCGCTTCTACCAGCGTATTCTGAGATGTAACAATATATAAAAATCGTAGTGAAACCGCCATAAAGTATGAAAATAGCAAAAAAATGACAAATTCTTGCACATTCTCTCAATATTTCTGTTCTCATTAAATAAAATGTTAAAATTACAAATAATACACAAAACCATTCTCATGCCAATCATGTCAATTTTCCTGTTCTTAAACATAAACATTCTTGCACACTATACATATTAAAATTTAAATTGAAAAACGATTTAAACACCTATCTGGCAAATACACTCGATGAACTAAGTGCAAGAGTGATTAAAAAAATTGTGCTTAAAAGGATGGTCAGAATTTGTAAAAGATAGCGAGTGAATATTTGTCATCTGATATGCTCATTCACAGCTGGAACAAAATGATAAGAAATTAAAAAAGAAAATAAAAAAAGACCCAGTAGATATTAGATATAGCTAAATGGAACGAAAACAAGGATGAAATGGCAGTGAGGAATAACGCCTGGAATGTTAAAGATAAAATTTGATCGATTCCAGTATCACTACATTCCTGCATTCCTTCCAACATTCTGACTGAAGAAGCTAGCATCATACTAAAGCAACTGTAGTGTTTGCATCACCATCATTGAATAACTACGTAAATTTAAGACTTGCTTAAATTCTAGCCGAGTGGCTCAAGAATTACGGACGTTAAATTTGTAAACTGAATTCTGATAAGCATTAAAACAATATTGTTAAAATGTCTTTTCTTTCAGTCATGTATCAAATATTTTTTCATTTCTGTATTAATTTATTTACCAAATTGTTTTTCATTCTACTCTTGTCCCTGAACATCCCTCAAACACTATTGTTAAAACTCATTGGAATTTACTGTTGTTAATTTGCAGCTTGTAATTCGCTCACTAAATTTCCTCAAAATAAACAGGTTCTCGATTTTGAATTCAACGTCTTCCCACATTTCTTTTGCAAACAAAAACTGCCGATGCCATTCCATTTTTAGTATTCTTTTCAAATAGACATACTAATAAATGCATCATCTTATGTCGAAGTAATCAAAAGGGGTCGATGATTTCCACTCAAATCAAGGCGGAAAAGACTCAAGGGAATTCTAGCCGAGTGGCTCCAGAATTACAGACGATAAAGTTGTCAACTTAATTCTTTCTATATTTCAGTTAGTGAGAGGGCAACCTATCGCCATACTTTCCCTAACAGGTCTATTGTACTTATATTAAATAGAATACTCAATATTGGTATCAGTTTCTTTTTTTTTTTAAAGGAGATTAGATAATACATTGTGGATGCATTGTTAGCAGCTCCCATAACTCTTGCTTCTCCTAATTTGTCTCTCAGTCCTCGTTTGGAACGAGTAATTTTTCTGACAAAGGGAGAAGAAAAAGCTGTATCCTAGGTCAGCAGAATTTTGCGTTAGTAGTTTGAGATGTCGGAAATTTTTTGTTTTTCTATTTCTATCCTTCTAACCATGTCACTAGTAAGGGTGCTGAAGGTAAACGTTTTTCTGGGCTGACGTTATCCGTCTGATAGTCAGGGATCCGAATCTTGGAATAACCACTAAGTAGGCCGTCTTATCTGCAGGTGTAAAGTACTGGGGTTCATGTATTGCCATTTGGTGAATGGATTCTGAACCATACAGTGGCTTCTGGTGGAGCTATTCTATGCCATATTAGTGGGTAATTGTTACGGGTTTACCTTTACTTTATCATGGTCTACAAAACATTTATTCACTTCTTTTTATTCCTTTAGTTTCCCTCTCTGGGTTGCTCTAACCAAGTCTGTTGACCTATTCCACAAATCCTAAAACTCCATCATTAAAAGTCTCCAGAAAAACACGATTAAACTCAGAGCTCCAACTTCCAACATAGACCCCCGCTACCATGTCTCCTTCTCTAACATCAGGAGTCTACATTCCAACCTTCCAGAGGTTGAAATCCAATTATGGGAGACCAAACCTGACCTATTCCTCCTAAGCAAAACTGGCATTGGAACGACTATTTCTCTAGATAAGTTTGTAATTAAATGATATACTAATCAAATACTACTTCTAAGTATTTATGAAGATTCTTTTTTATTAAGCCAGTTGCTCCTATCACAACCGGTATAATGTTTATTTTTCTCAGAGACCATGTCGTTTTCAGATCATTTTTTAGGTCCTCATATTTTGTTATCTTTTCCCGTTCAGCTCTGTTAAAACCGAAATCATTTGGGACTGTGACATCGACAATGAGTGCAGTTCTTTCAGGCTTGTTCCATATAATAATATCTGGTTTGATGGCCTTGTCTTTTATGTATCTGCCTGCCTGTATGTCTTTGCCATAGAACACGGTCACATTTCTGTTTGATGTTATTGGTGGTGGTTCATGTTCCCAAATGTTCGGCGATCTGTCAAGTTGCATCTCTCCACAGATCTTCCAATGGAGGTACTTGCATACTTTGTTGTGACAAGCAGTATAATGGCCATCTGCCAATAAGATTGGGCATGCAGACATTAGATGGCTTGCGCTTTCAATCGCTGAGTGGCAAAACCTACACTGGCCATTTGTTTGTAGGCCAGCCATTTTTTAAATCAGTTTGTAAGTAAGCCCTGATCTTGCCCGGCTACAATAAGTTTTTCCTCATCCAATGGAAGTCTCACACTCTTGAGCCATTGGAGGGAAGCATCTTTGTCTATGTACTGCTGGCACAGCTCTTCTAGGAACTTCCCTGCTCGCTTATTTTGTTTCCATCCTTCTTTTCTTGTCTCTATCTCTATTTCGGTGTATTTTTTTCTTTTTATTATTGCAATCTGTGTCGGTAGTTTATCGTGTACATCGACAGTGTTCTCCGGTATGATTTCTCCAAAGTTTTCAGCAAGCTTTGTGATTGAGGTTTGTTGAGAAAGATGATTATGATGGTCTTTCACCATTTCCATTGTCACGTCCGTTGAACTTTTAATATATTGGCCCATGCTTACTATAGTGGCTCGATATGCATGGTTGAATTCAGTGAGGCCTAAGCCCCCTTCCTTTCGTGGTAGGTATATCCTGGCCATGCATTGGTTTCGGTATGTTACCTTATGTAGGGATAGTTGTTTCCTGGTCTTGGTATCGAACCTGTTTATGTAGATGTTAGGGGTTAGTTCAGATTTGAGGATCTTTTTCAGACGTACTGTATATTCTTGTTCTGCTCTTCGTCTCATTTTTTCATGTTCCACATTTATGTTTTCCTCAATGCCGAGGTATTTGTATGTGGAATCCTCTTTCAAATCTTCAATGAGGCTGTCCTTGATCTGAAGATGTTCGGATGTTGTTTTTCCCCCTTTTTTATTGTGCATTTGGCACATTTGTCAAATCCGAACTCCATGCAGATATCCTCTGAGAACGTTTTCACAATTCTATCAGGGAGACAAGGTGTTTTTTCTGTCTCTGCATAGAGTTTTAGATCGTCCATGAAAAGTAAATAATTCACTCTTTTACTTTCATCTTATTTTCTGCCTCTACTGAGATTGTACCCAGCATCACATTTTTTTTAGAAACTTGCTAAATGGATCGATTGCAAGGCAGAATAGTAGTGGTGACAGGCTATCGCCTTGAAATATGCCTCGCTGGATGCTAATATTTGAAGACTGTATTGTCCCTTCCATGTGGTGTAGGGAAATAGATGTTTGCCACATTGTCATTTGTTTTGTAATAAAAGATCTTACGTACTTATGGATATTATACAGCTCCAGACACCGCATTATCCAGGAATGAGGCACACTGTCAAATGCCTTTTTGTAATCAATCCAGGCCATTGACAGGTTTCTTTGTCGCTTCCTACAGTCTTCCAGGATTTTTTTGTTCAAAAGAAGTTGATCTTTTGTCCCAAGCTTGTTTTTTATGGGCTCTTAGCTGGTTTGTAGTTTGAATGGAGTATCGAGATTTTAAAGTTCTCACCTTTTTCTTCAAGTTTTGTCCGGGATTTTTGGTCCGCAGGAAAGAAGATATCTGGGATATTTCTTTTCTAAGACCATTTATCCGTTTTTGGAGTTTGGTTTTCCAGACTGGTTCATTTGGGTTAGGCGTCCTGTGTGCTCCTTTTTTCCTTTCTGATGTTTGGGGAAGGAGTTTTGTTTGGATAAACCATGCGGTCCTATATGTTGCATGGTTAATTTCTGTTAACGAAGCATCTGTTGGTACTAACTTAGAGAGGGCATCGTTCACTTTTACGGCGAGATTTTTGAAGGCCTTGGTCATCTTTATTTGGACCAGTCTGGGTCAGTCTTGTAGTTGTAGATACCTAGTTCTTTCAATTTGATTGGCCAGCAGGTTCTCTAGCTCAATCTGCGCTGCATCTATCAGTAGATTTTGAGTATTATTTTGGCTCCGTTGTCTCAGAATCTGGTGGTCTTGTTTCTTTGACAGGTCATTCATTGATGAGGAGATTTTGGTGGAGATCTCTCGATTGTGTCACGTGCCTGTGCCGCAGAGTTTGTTGCTGAGCTATATATATTGGCTGTCTGGTTAGGTTCCTGCATAGGGACGAGGTTGTCGATTGGGCACTCTCCGTTTGTCGCCATCTGGTGAGTGCAGCGTTTTAGTTCTGTAATCTCATCATCGAGAATGTTCCACTCATCAAAACGTTGGATTTCTGGGAAGTCAGTCTTCCCTTTGGGATGTTATTTTTGTATGGGCAATGGTGGTAGAAAATTCTTCGCCATTCTGCACACCGTTCTTTCAGTCCTGTATATTTGGCTTTGGCATACTCCATTTTTCTTCCCGGCTCCACTGTGTTTCATGGTGTTCTCCTTGGTCTTTTTGGGAATTGAAGTCAGTTTCAGCCACTTTTATGGCTCTCTCCTTTATCTCATTAATCTCATGTGGAGGTATATATTTATCAATTTGTGAAACTATAGAGAGTAATTTTTTGGTTGTAGTTGCCCCCAGTTTTTCTCTTGGTAGATCCGTTTTTTTGTTTGGCCCTCGAATATTTTGTCCTTGTACCTACCCCATTTTTCAAATCTTGAGTATTTGAAGCAGTGAAGGATTTTTTCTTTTTCGCAATCGACCAATTCACTATTTTATAATTGCGTTTTCTTGTGGTCATTGCTTGGTTTTTCCAGAATCCAGGATCAGAATTTGTCTGTTCTGGTGGATTCTCTGGCGTAGAGTTGCTACCTGTAATAGTATCACTGGGAAAAGTTGCACTGTTATTTTCCACGTATGGCCCAATGCGTAGCCATGACGAGGGGACCTTTTTATCCTGGCCGTCGTCCTGCCAGTGTTTACTTTTTAAAATTTTCTTGTTCATGGCTCGATTTTTGAGAAAAAGAACACAAAAATGTGGCTTTTCCCTTTTTTTTCATTTTTCTTAAACTTTTTCTTCTAGGGGATGGGACATCCAACCAGATGTCTGACATTTATCCCTATTTTAGTGAGTCCAACCAAGAGATCTTTTCAGGATTCTAGCCGTCCCTTTCAGTGCAATCGTTTGTATTTCACTTGCACTTGGTTCACCGGGTATGCTTGCTATGTACGTTTTAAAGTTCTTTTTCATAAGCCCAGTTGCTCCAGTGTGAATTCTCATATGAGTCACTAAATTTGATTTTTCAGAACAGGAATATCCACACATTTCACAAGAATGTGGCTTTCCCTTTTTTTGTTTTATTTTACTTTAGTCGAAGTTCTCAGAAATCAAAGGGCCCACAAACTGGGGCTAACTCTTGAAGTCTATATGAGATACATAGATATTCGAATGTTCCATTTAAGTTCTTTATCTCTCAAACACTGAGTTAGTAAAGAAATGTAGAACATAATTTTCCTCTCCCCAATTAACCATTTTTATACGTTGCAGTATATCTCTCATTTTGGTCTCTTTGTTTAATGGATTCCAGGACAAGAATTTATCTAGTCTGGTGGAGTATCCAGCTTCGTGCTATTACTTGAGGTAACATCACTCGGAGAAGGTGTACCATTCCTTGTAAAAGCTAATATCGGTTAGCCATAGCGAGGAGAATTTATTTGGGCAGTGAATACTGTGATTTTGAATATTTGGTCAGGGTTTACTTCTATGGAAAAAGTATCCTCATGCCAGGTTGTTCTGACAAACCCCTGTACAGAGAGACCTTAGACACTCGAGGACAGTGTCTAGTAGGCATTCAAGTTCTCTCAAGTTTTCCCTTTTTTTGTTTTATTTTACTTCAATCGAAGTTCTCAGAAATCAAGGGGCCCACAACCTGGGGCTAACACTTGAAGTCTATATGAGATACATAGATATTCGAATGTTCCATTTAAGTTTCTTATTCCTCAAACTCAGTGTTAATAAAGAAGTTGAGAACATAATTTCCCTCTCCCCAATTAACCATTCAGTGTGAGTTCTCATATGTCTTACTAAATCTGATTTCTTTGAAAAAGAATATCCACATACTTCACAAGAATATGGTTTTTCCCTTTTTCTTATTTTTCTTCATCTTTTGCTTCTAGGGGGGTGGGACATCCATCCAGATGTCTTAAATTTACCCCTATTTTAGTGAGTCCAACCAAGAGATCTTTTCAGGATTTTAGCCGTCCCTTTCAGTGCAATCGTTTGTATTTCACTTGCACTTGGTTCACCGGGTATGCTTGCTATGTACGTTTTAAAGTTCTTTTTCATAAGCCCAGTTGCTCCAGTGTGAATTCTCATATGAGTCACTAAATTTGATTTTTCAGAACAGGAATATCCACACATTTCACAAGAATGTGGCTTTCCCTTTTTTTGTTTTATTTTACTTTAGTCGAAGTTCTCAGAAATCAAAGGGCCCACAAACTGGGGCTAACTCTTGAAGTCTATATGAGATACATAGATATTCGAATGTTCCATTTAAGTTCTTTATCTCTCAAACACTGAGTTAGTAAAGAAATGTAGAACATAATTTTCCTCTCCCCAATTAACCATTTTTATACGTTGCAGTATATCTCTCATTTTGGTCTCTTTGTTTAATGGATTCCAGGACAAGAATTTATCTAGTCTGGTGGAGTATCCAGCTTCGTGCTATTACTTGAGGTAACATCACTCGGAGAAGGTGTACCATTCCTTGTAAAAGCTAATATCGGTTAGCCATAGCGAGGAGAATTTATTTGGGCAGTGAATACTGTGATTTTGAATATTTGGTCAGGGTTTACTTCTATGGAAAAAGTATCCTCATGCCAGGTTGTTCTGACAAACCCCTGTACAGAGAGACCTTAGACACTCGAGGACAGTGTCTAGTAGGCATTCAAGTTCTCTCAAGTTTTCCCTTTTTTTGTTTTATTTTACTTCAATCGAAGTTCTCAGAAATCAAGGGGCCCACAACCTGGGGCTAACACTTGAAGTCTATATGAGATACATAGATATTCGAATGTTCCATTTAAGTTTCTTATTCCTCAAACTCAGTGTTAATAAAGAAGTTGAGAACATAATTTCCCTCTCCCCAATTAACCATTCAGTGTGAGTTCTCATATGTCTTACTAAATCTGATTTCTTTGAAAAAGAATATCCACATACTTCACAAGAATATGGTTTTTCCCTTTTTCTTATTTTTCTTCATCTTTTGCTTCTAGGGGGGTGGGACATCCATCCAGATGTCTTAAATTTACCCCTATTTTAGTGAGTCCAACCAAGAGATCTTTTCAGGATTTTAGCCGTCCCTTTCAGTGCAATCGTTTGTATTTCACTTGCACTTGGTTCACCGGGTATGCTTGTTATGTACGTTTTAAAGTTCTTTTTCATAAGCCCAGTTGCTCCTATGATGATTGGTATAATTAAAACGTCTTTTAATTCCCAATTTCATTTCATATTATACATAAGTTCTGATACTTCGTTATCTTTTCCCTCTCAGCTCTGTTAAGCCCTGCATCATTGGGTACACTGACCTCTATTATGGTCGCTCTTTTATTCGCTCTGTCCCAAATCACTATATCTGGTTTAACAGCTGCGTTTTCTAGATATGTACCAGTAGGAATTATGTAGTCATAGTGAATGGTGTAGTTGTCATTCCCAACTTTCCGTTCGGGTATATGTTCCCAGGAATTTTTACTACACGCATGAAGCTGATCAATTGGGAGTGAGTGGGACCTGGGAGAGACTGGCATGTGATGTCACCCATTACAGGGGTGGACTTTACCTGACTATGATTGACTGCAGATCCGGGTGATTTGCCCTATGGAAGAAGCTACGTGGAGGAACAGGCAATGAAATAGCGGTAATCCTTGATGAGGTGTTTTTGGAGCGAGGTCCTGTGGAAGAGCTGTTAACCGACAACGGGACCACATTCAAGTCAGCAGAAGTGATGGAAGTAATGAAGAAATGGAATATCCAACAATTTTTCAGAGCTT
Organism: Euprymna scolopes; assembly: GCF_053919585.1. Lineage (NCBI taxonomy): Eukaryota > Metazoa > Mollusca > Cephalopoda > Sepiida > Sepiolidae > Euprymna > Euprymna scolopes. Next base: position 128,910,438 of record NC_136498.1, read on the forward strand.
CCTAAAGACCCAGTGGCAACGGGATTGTGGAGAGAAACCACCGCACCATAAAGGCAGTTGTGGAAAGAGGAGGCAACTCACCTGAGCAAGCTGTCTTCTGGTATAACATGTCGCCTAGATTGGGACAAGTGCCAGAGACGGTTCCGCAACTGTCAATGTTTGCATATTTCTAGAGACATCCCAGGGTTGAGCCGGCAAGCAGAGAGGCAGAGGCCACAGGGACCATTAAACTCAGGGATGAGGTATGGGTGAAGCCACCAGGGGCGCGCTGCACTACACAATGTAGTAGAGGTCGCGTGACTGGAAGGAACACCAGAAACCACATTGTGGTGGATGGAGTACCGAGGCATATTCTCAACATCAGACCAATGAAAGGCGAAACCATGGAGGGGAATGTGCAGCAACAGGAGGAGGACGAGACACCTCAGAGGCCAAGTAGAGAGAGGCAGCCGCCACAGTGGATGAGAGACTACGAAATATGATCTTGAGATTAGGGAGGCGTGTGGTCAGAAGCTAAGAAAAATAGAAGTCTTAACGTGGGTGTGCAGCGAGTGAGTTCAGGCCGAGAAAAGGAAAAACAAAGATGGCGGTCAGCATTTTTTTATTATGTGTGTTCTCGTAAAATCTTGTGTGCGCGTGAAGCTGGAAACTACAAAACGAGCTTCATTTTTTGGTGCTGGGGAGATTCCAGATCTGGAAGGAGAGTATGTGCAATGGGAGTGGAGATTCTACTTTCTCGGATTTATTCCCTTTTGTGTGTTTGAGGTGACCCCCCCCCCCTCGGGAGGCGCACTGCAGTTTAAGGACCGAAGTATTTTCAGTTATAAGCTTCGAAAGATGTTAAGTTGAATTATTAAAGTTTTTATCATCATTTTTAATGGCCGCTTCTGATACACCTACAGGATGCCAAATCAGCTATCACTGTCTAAAAAAAAAAAATAAAAAATAAAAAAATACGCCGGAAGTATGCCAACAATGAAAACCCTCGAAAAATATGCCAGATAACCGGCTATTACATTATATTATTGAAAAAAAATGTCTTAGGAGGATAATCTATTTTAAGAGACTCGAGATGAGAGATGACTATTGAAAAGATCAATGTTTGGTGGATTCAAAATATTGAAGTGTTGTCTCCCTTTTAGTGTTAACCGATGATGTGAACTGTAAAGAAGGCACTGAGTTATCTCCCTTTGATTGATTTTTGTATAAAACGCACGAAACGCGACGTGCCCTCCGTCTCTGGTGTATACCTTTTTCGTGTATAGATGTAAAAATAAACAGGCGTGTATTTGCGTCTCTAGTGTGCCGAGAAAAGATATTACGTTGTTAATTCACTTTTTTTGTCATCGTAATATCTTCCACGATATGACGTTATTTAAACAACAAAGGCACGTTTTTTTTTTTATTTTATTTACCTCGTAATTAATTTAAGTAAGTTTATTAATTTAACCTTACAAAGGTTATTAATTAAACCAACAATGGTGATTTCCTGTAAGAGTAATGAGCTTGAGAGATAAAGCATTGGAGTATTCACGGAAATCCAATTACAGGAAGCGCTCGGCGGACTGGAAGTTACTGGTAGCAAGTCCACAACAAATGCACTTTTTGTAAACATATAACATGCTTTGCTTCTCCTACCTATTTTCCAAAGCGTGGAAAACGACAACTTACCCGACGTGCACTTGCACTATGATATGGATAAAAAAAGCTGGAAATATCCTGTTGGCATTACCACTTAATGGCGCCTTAGCTATTAGCAATTAATCACGTTGCCCTCTAAGGAGAAGGTTATGCCTAGGAGGATGCCACTTATAAAACTGAGCCGAACTATTTCTTATTTCAATTAGTTAGGCCTACCTTTCCATGGCAAAACATTTCTGGCATGACCAGATCAGAAACAGCTACTACACTTTAATTTTTATTCGCTTAATGTTGATCTTCTGTTAAACAGAATGTAGGGGAATAAATAAGAGAACCGGATTACCGGTGTAGGGTAAGGAGTGAGGTCCCTTGAGAAAGGAGAGGAGAGTCCGTACACATGAGGCATTGAGGCACGGACGCAAAAAGTTCTTCTCCTTGTTGGACAGGCAGAGTACAACTCTAGAATACCGTCCTCACTCCTCCCGTAAACCCCACTATTGAAGTGAGTAATCTTTTTACCTTAATGTTCTGAATTGCAGTGTTGTCATGTTTTCATGTTTGTTAATAAATTCTTGTCGTTTATACTTGTTGTACGTTTAGTAATTATTAAAGCTGGTCGGTAGTTTTGGGACTTGGAAGAACCTAAACCCGTACCAACAAGAAGGCTAATTAGCAGTATTAAGTCTGATAAGGGAAGGCCGTGGAAAGTTTAAGCGAATCGGGTTTGATAGCAATAAGTTGCAAGTTTCATAATGTAATCATACAATTTATAGTTTTTACTTGTTAGTTCAAATTTGTTTTTGTCATTTGACTGACTTCTTGTTCAATTTTTTCCTCTAAATTAGCTTTTTTTATATGAAATATTCAGTTTCGCAATTTTTTTTTATAAGTATTATTTGGTTTATTCGGATTAGTTCCAACTTATAATAAAATGTTCAGTCTTGAAAATAAACTTGATCTTCATATATTTTATTTTTAATCATAAGAGAAATTGACAAAATAAAATTAAAAAAAAAACTTTAAACATTGACAAATACGACCCTAAACTTGATAGAAAAACAATTCGGCACACTTAACAAATTAACGGATATTTTTACACAAGGAATAAAACAATGATTACACCGTCTTACGATGACCTAAATTCATTATTCTTTAGCAGTTGATTTTCTCTTTAAATAATTTCACGTTTAAATCGTGTTTTTCATTTTTTATTTTTTTTATTTTGCTTCTTTTATATTTTCATATGTTTATTTTTTAATGAATTGGACACATAAAACAAAAATTGTATCAATTTACTAAAGGAATCCTAACAAACAAAACAAATTTTGTTTTGAACACAAAAGAAATACGAATTTCATCCTGATCTTTTTTTCGTATTGAATTTCCGGAATAAAAGGTAAGTTTTCTTTACATTTAAAAAAAAAAAACAATTTAATAACTTTTAAAATAATCTTAAACATTAAAATAAGATTATTTTTTATTGCAATCCAATAAAAAAATGTTGGTGCTTGTTAAGATACTGTCGACAGATCCATTTTTTTTTTTGTTGTTTAAATATGTGGTCTTTAGGTACCTCTAACGCGCGCCACAGTTTTAACCTCCCCCCTAATTGTAATTTAATTTAATATTATCATCCTAACTTTTTTACCATTTAATAGAAAAAGCTTCAAATAAACTGCTAATATTTATTTTTAATTTTTTACAGCATACAAAAATAATGAAACTGCGAGACAAAAATCGTGTTTACATAATCGACGCTTTAAAACAATGTTCCTGTGTAGTGGCGTTTTTTAAGCCGTTCACATTCCCATGTTTTAAAAATCTAGTAAAAATCAAATAATAATCATATTTTCCTGTAATTTTTTATATTAAATCATTATTAAATAAACTTACATATTAAAAGTAGGTTTCATTAAATATATTAGCGGAAATATATATATTTTTTAGGTGTTCTACCACCCCCTATATTTCATGGTCCGAAAACTAAGCAAAATAAATGTGGGTTGATAAAAGTTTCAACATTTTCTAAAGCTGAAAGATCAAATAATTAAAAAATAGTAATTTATATATATATATATATATATATATATATATATATATATATATATATATATATATATATATATATATATATATATATAACACTCATCCATTTATTTTAATATCATTAAAAATAGGCACCGCCAAAAATGGCCGCAAAATCAAGTTGTTGTTTTTTAAAACTAAATTGCATTTATTAAAATCCATTATTTCTGAGTAACTTTTTTTTTCCAGAAAGATAAAACCCTGAATTTTATCATATAGAAAACAGAATAATGTAAAACTTTTTCTACTATTTTTAATTCAATTTTAAATGTTAAATTTTCCCAAAAAGTTAACAATTGACATTTTTTGTCTTGCACAAAAAACGTATTTAAATATTAAAAAAAAAAGGGTTTTTGAAATAATTAATTAATTTATTTATTGTCTAACTAAGATTTAGGATGATTGTCTAAGAGAATATGCAAAAATATTATAATATAAGTACCTGAATTTCAAATAATTCCACTTATTCATATACGTAACCAGATATTTTGCATCGACGTAGAGTTCAGATCGACTCTGTTTACGTTTTCGTTTGATAATAAGAAAACTATGGAAGACCAAACAGGCCAAAAAAACTTATTTTTCAGTGACGAAAATTTCAATGTATTATTAAGCTGAGGCTGGCCAGTACCAGATGGGTGATCATTTGTATGAGTTTGGTTTTTAATGTGTATGTGTGTGGGGGCCAGGCTCCCCAAAATGGGGGGGGGCAATTTAAAGCAGAATAAAAAAAAAATATTTCAGGGCGTTTGGTCCACCGTAGTCGAAAGGCGGCAAACGTTTTCAAACGGGATCGAAAAAAATGATGCTATTTTTAACACAAAGGGCACAATATTTATCGAATTTTTTTTTTTGTATCGATTATTCAAAGCATGCCCTGTTTAATAATGGTAATGCATTATTCGGCTCGCTAACAAAAAATTGTTCATTTATTTATCAAAAATTTTAAAATGGCTTTTTTCGTATAAATATTAAAAAATTTTTTTTTTTGTTTTGCTTAACTTAAATTAATTATTTTACTTAACATATTCACCGAATTTCACACTTCAAAACTCAAAAGCGGGATAATTAAACACAATCGAAGTTCTGATATTCAGACGTCAAAATAAGGTATGCAAACAATTTTTTTTTTTTTTTTTGAATCTATAATTCTGTCCGTTACAACAACACAATATGTTTTGTTCAGTTTCAGATGATTATTTTAAGCATATTTGTTCCCACTTCAAAACAAGGGGGGGTTTTGTAAGCAAAAAAATATATATATATAAATATCGTTTATGAAAAATAAGTACACTGTTATAAAGTTCATTCTTCTCCTAACAATCGCTGAAAATTTCGTATTGATCGGATAATTACCTGATTTTTGGTAGATTTTTAAAAAGACGGTCCGTCAAAAAGTACTGACCTGCCCCCCCTCCAGTTTTGGCGGTGCCTAATTAAAAACGTACACAAAAACGTACCTTTTTACACACGACTCGCTTCTTCACCCGAATCCACCTATAAATGAAACGAAGCGTACAACAACAACAACAAAAACATTCTAAATCAAAAACTGCTTGAAGACGACAGATGAAATGCCGAAAGTACTAGCAAGAACATATAATAATGAAATAGGTTTCGGAAGATTCATACACCGGTTCGACTGTAATGTCAAAAATACAATTCGTCGAATGGAAAACTACAGAAAAAGATAATCAAACAAGAACACTCTGTGCTATTCAATACCACATGTCTCTCTCTCTCTCTGTCTCTCTCTCTCTCTCTCTCTCTCTCTATATATATATATATATATATATATATATATATATATATATATATATATAAAATCCTGTTATTTATTTCACTTACCTCAAAGTTGTAAATAAAATTGGACATAAATTCAATATTATGTTAAAAAAACAAAAAAACAATACTTTCGTGATATTTTTTTTTCTCGGTAATATAATTATTCGAATTACAACAAAAAAAAAACAATTCTAAAAAATAATTATTTTTAAAAAAGCTTTAAATGATATTAAATTCAAATATTACGAGAAATGAAGTTTAAATGGATTTTTTTAATAACAGGTTTCCAATAATAAAAAAAATATTCATATAAAAGAATATAAGCCTATTGAGATAATAAAAATTGTAAATCCAAAATCAACCTTAAAAAATTCGTTTTGATTTTATTATTTAAATTGATAGAGGGTGATTCTTATGTTTGGCGCTTTAAAAAAAAAATGTACGGAGACTTGTAAAGAACATTATTTTTAAATACATGTGTCAACAGAATACGTTAAAATTAATTTTATTTTATTAACTCTAGTCTGTGTAGTTCGTTAATAAAAATGTATTTGTTTTACAAAAGGTAAGTTTTATATTATTTTTATCCATAGCAAAAACAACAAACCTTACTCCATTAATAATTATAACGGGAACGCTTATCCATAGAATAGGCACCGCCAAAACTGGGGGGGCAGGTCAGTACTTTTTGACGGACTGTCTTTTTAAAAATCTACCAAAAATCAGGTAATTATCTGATCAATACGAAATTTTCAGCGATTATTAAGAGAAGAATGAACTTTATAACAGTGTACTTATTTTTCATAAACGATATTTATATATATATATATATTTGCTTACAACCCCCCCCCTTGTTTTGAAGTGGGAACAAATGCTTAAAATAATCATCTGAAACTGAACAAAACATATTGTGTTGTTGTAAGGGACAGAATTATAGATTAAAAAAAAAAAAAAAAATTGTTTGCATACCTTATTTTGACGTCTGAATATCAGAACTTCGATTGTGTTTAATTATCCCGCTTTTGAGTTTTGAAGTGTGAAATTCGGTGAATATGTTAAGTAAAATAATTAATTTAAGTTAAGTAAAACAAAAAAAAAATTTTTTTTAATATTTATACGAAAAAAGCCATTTTAAAATTTTTGATAAATAAATGAACAATTTTTTTTAGCGAGCCGAATAATGCATTACCATTATTAAACAGGGCATGCTTTGAAGAATCGATACCAAAAAAAAAAATTCGATAAATATTGTGCCCTTTGTGTTAAAACGTTTGAAAACGTTTGCCGGCTTTCGACTACGGTGGATCAAACGTGCTGAAATAATTTTTTTTTATTCTGCTTTAAATTGCCCCCCCCCAATTTTGGGGAGCCTGGCCCCCACACACATACACATTAAAAACCAAACTCATACAAATGGTCACCCATCTGGTACTGGCCAGCCTCAGCTTAATAATACATTGAAATTTTCGTCACTGAAAAATAAGTTTTTTTGGCCTGTTTGGTCTTCCATAGTTTGCTTCTTATCAAACGTAAACAGTGTTGATGTAGACTCTAGGTCGACGCGAAATAACTGGTTACATATATAAATAAGTGGAATTATTTGAAATCCAGGTACTTATATTATAATATTTTTGCATATTCTCTTAGAAAATCATCCTAAATCTTAGTTAGACAATAAATAAATAAATTAATTATTTTAAAAACCTTTTTTTTTTTAAATATTTAAATACGTTTTTTGTGCAAGACAAAAAATGTCAATTGTTAACTTTTTGGGAAAATTTAACATTTAAAATTGAATTAAAAATAGTAGAAAAAGTTTTACATTATTCTGTTTTCTATATGATAAAATTCAGGGTTTTATCTTTCTGGAAAAAAAAGTTACTCAGAAATAATGGATAAATGTAATTTCGTTTTAAAAAACAACAACAACTTGATTTTGCGGCCATTTTTGGCGGTGCCTACCATAGAAACACACAAACACACGAAATGATGATGTCACTATTAAAATGTGTACTTACTGACGTTTTACACATCGCTGTGGAGGTACCTAGTGGTCTTAAACAAAAACAACAGTACTTACTTAATTGTCATGTCGAAAGTAGTGATATATCCAAAAATTATGAACATTCATTCAGTAGAACAATTGCTATTATGTTTTTAGTAAAAAAAGAAACTCAATTTAATAACTTTTAAAATAATCTTAAATACGTATGGGCAAAATGAATAGCCGAGGCTCAAAATGTATAAAAATTTTTAAAAATGAATGAATTTATTTTTGCTTTTTTATGAAAATAAATCATCTTAAATTGTAACAATAAAAACGAAAAATTATTTTTTTTCATGCACATTCCGAAAAAGCCCCTAAAGTCAGTATAATGAATTCGATATAATTTGAAGACAAATTAATTTCTCGAACTACCGATATTATCATTGAATTAAGCATTGTTTATTAAATATTTTCAATGCAAAAAATTATAATTTCCAAAAATATTTCTACTTTTTTTTTCAATGCTTCACGAAATTTTTATATGTAATATTCTAATATTTTCCTTGCTTGAATCATTGTGAAAATTTCAGCGTTATATGATTTTTATATAATCTGGAAAAAATAATCTTTTTTTTAATTTAAAAGCAGGAATACAGAAAAATAATTAAATTAAAAAAAAAATGGTAAAAATTAGATAGGTTCACGATAGGAATGTGCAGATGCACGGCTAGGGAAAAACAAGAAAATGAACACTCCCTATCTTTCTATAAATACCTGACGTCATTTTCAGATAGTCTTTTGAATTTCTGAAATTTTGAGTTTTCGCAGAATCATCACTTACACGACTTTGTTCATTTATGCTTAAACAAAGCTGGAACTTTTTGCTTTTTGGGGTCTGATTAAGCCATTTTTTTTTACAAACAAGGTGTTTTTTTATATTTAATTCAATATCTTAGGACTTTACTTTACTAATTTTCTTTAAAATAGACCCAGAAAACTAATATTTATCTTTCAAAGGGTTTTTACAATAAATTTATTTAACTTCAAAATTTAGCTGAATTTGTTAGCTTGCCATGTCGCTGTGAAAACATTTTTCATTATAACATTTTTTTTTGTCATATACAAATAGTTTTTCCTTTGGAAAATTAACTTTAGGCTTTAATCTTTCAAATGCAATAAAAAAAAATAGTTGGAAACCTACAAAAAAATATGATAAACCGGCTTTCAAAACTATGTTCCCCTATTTTCTCCACCATTTTTACCCGTACCTAATCTTAGACATTAAAATGAGTTTATTTTTTATTGCAATCCAATAAAAAAATTGTGCTTGTCGACAGTCGAGAGATCGATTTTTTTAAATATGTGATTTTAAGCAAAAACAACAGTACTTATATAATTGTCATGTCGAAAATAGTAATATATCCAAAACTTACGAACATTTATTCAGTAGAACAATTGCTATTGTGTTTTTTAGTAAAAATAAGTCTATTCCTGTTAGGCTAAAAGAATATATCAGCTGTTTTGGATTTATTTTCATTATGTATATTTTATAACGTTACCAATTTTATCAAAAATTATTTTGATTTGGTGAATTTTTATAACGTTATAAATGTTATTTTTGAACTTTTTCATTTGGTATATTTTATAACGTTACCAATTTTATTAAAAATTATTTTGATTTGGTGAATTTTTATAACGTTATAAATGTTATTTTTGAACTTTTTCATTTGGTATATTTTATAACGTTATTAATTTGATCTTTGAATTATTTTTATATGATATATTTTATAACGTTATTAATTTTATTTTTATAATGTTATCAATTTGATACTTGAATTATTTTAATTTGGTATATTTTTATAACGTTATCAATTGAATTTTTTATATTGTATATTTTTCAGATTATGAATTTTTATTCATTGTATTTTTCTAATGTGATCAATTTTTATCTAGTATATTTTATGACGTTGTCAATTTGATTTTTTAATTATCTTTATTTGGTGTATTTTATAACGCTATTTGGTTTTTAGTTTTTTATTAAGTGTATTTTTATAATGGCATCAATTTGATTTTTTAATTTTGGTACATTTTATAACTTTATTAATTTTATTTTTAATTACTTTATTTGACGTATTTTTTAACGTTATTGTTTTAATTTTGAAACAAATTTTTATTGGCATATTTTTGAACGCTATCACTTTTTAAAAATTATTATGGTTTTTATTTTGTATATTTTTAAGGTTATCGATTTTATTTTTGAATTATTCTTTTCGGTATATTTTTATAACGTTATTTATTTGATTATTTAATTATTTTTATTTGGTATATTTTTATAGTGTTATCTATTTTTTTTTAATTGTTCTTATTTAGTATATTTTTATAACATTATCAATTTTTAATTTAATAAATTTATTTGATATATTGTTAAAACCTATAAAATTTTATTTGGTATATTTTGAAAACCTATGAAATTTTATTTTTAAAGGCCGAACAGACCACATTTTAATTTAATTTTCTAATTACTAAAAGTCTAAACTACTTGTAGGACAGTTATGTATATAATTAGGTTTGCTGTTGCATACTGAAAACTATATATATATATATATATATATATATATATATAATTTTCCATGAAGAAAAGAAAAAAAGAATATGGATTGGACTTCTTATCCTGATGATGCTATTTTTAGCGAAATATTGAATTTACAACTTCAAAAAAGTAAATAAAAATGATTTTATCATTATTTCCGACATTTCAGAGTTTTCAAATTTCTCATTTAAAGTTTATTCAAAATATGCGTCTTCTAAAAGTGTGTGACCATCTTTTACATTATATATATATATATATATATATATATATATATATATATATAATTTTCAATTTGTCTTTACATAAGCAGTAATCTGTTGCTACACAGTCATGAGCATGTTTCAGTCTTATTGTGTTTAGTAACTAGAGACCTCTTCAGGCAACAAACGCTTATTTATGAAAGCGGAATTCAAAATGAAAACCGAAAATCAACTTTCAGCAAAAGAAGGCCGTTTTTTTTTCTTTTTTAAAGGGTCATGTGGGTTAGGGCAGCTCAATTTACAACTTTTTTCAGAAAATCAACATGCCACTGGTGATAATAATTGAGATTTGATGTGATAAGAACATATACCAAAAATTAGATTCCTATCTTGAACAGAAAATTGAGCATTTAATTTTAAAAATCGTGTAGAAAAATGCTGAAAAATCCTTCATTTTCATAACATTTTTCACAACACTGACTTTGAAATTTCACTATTTTTATAAAATATTAAATTAAAATTGATATATTTACATGAAATACATTGAAAGAAAAGTATATACATGAATTATAATTTTAATTATGAATCACACCTAGCAAAATATCTCAACTTTTACTACAGTGATTAAACAGATTCGAGAAAAATGAAGGTCTAATTTGCTGGCATGATGACTTGTAATAATGTGTCTGTCTTGCTTTCTGCCCATATACAACTTTTTGAGAAAAATCAATCAAATTTGACCAGTGCGTGGCTGCAAAATTGATAGCAGTAATCCTTTCATTTTTTTTTTGGAGTTGTTCACTATTTCTGAAAAAAAAACACAAAAAAAAAATTATTTGAAAACACTTATTTTTTTTTTCATATTTTTGTGATGTAATATGAATAAAACTAACTATTGTTTGGGTAAATTAAGAAAACTAATAAAATTTAATGGATAAATATTTATTTACCTAATGGAAAAAATCGTTTGAATGCCCTCTTCTCTCACATCCAATTCATTAATATTATATTTTCCGGAAGTAGTGCAAAAGCACTATATTTTGAACTGTTTAAAACAGTAATTTGGATTTCAGTTAACTGTTTTGTTCTCTGAATCATATTAAAATATACTGTTGTTGGTTAAAAAAAGATATTGTCGGCTTTGGTCTCAAACCAACTAACTGCATACACTTGGATGATCAATTTGACCCAAATGTTTAATTTATCATAGTGTTTGAGGATAGACAACTCTAGTCCATAAACACATTAATCTCGTGGCTTATGTTAGCCATTTTCCTTGATTCAAGGACCCAATTTTCTAAGTTAACTTCTCCACAAGAAATGCCAACAGCATACTCAAAAAGTAGCCTCTGGTCTTCACACTTAAGTTCTAGTGAACGGTGGAGGGGAGGAAGGGGGGTGAGAGGCGTCTTTCCTTTCTTTCTTATGCCTCTCACCCCCTTTTTCCCCTCCAACTTTCACTAGAAGCCCAAGTAATTGTCAACAGATCCGAGTAAATCCTAATCCTTTAGCAAAGACAAATAGGAATATTAAATTAAAACAATGCGTGTGTAAATGCATCTGTCTCTATATGTATGTTTAATGTGTACATTACGATACATATTATCTAGAGTCTATTTCTAAAAATTTAAACTACTTATAGCACAGCATGCATATAATTAGTTTTGGTACGATTGCATAACGACCGAGAATTACAACTTCTGACTAAGAATGTGATCAGTGGTCAACAGCATATTGCGAAAATAATTTCCCTGTGCCTCTAACACATACCAAAGTATAGGTCAACGCATTTTTTGTTGAATTTCTATGGAAATTTGAATTTTATTTTCATTAAAAATACATTTTTTTATAATTAAACTGTTTTTTTTTTACACATTCTCAAAGAAATATTTCTAACAACCCCCAACCTATTTCACATGTTTGAAATATCTCTAAATAATAATCATGTTAATCTTTAGAAATACCTATTAAACATAAGGAGGGACATTGTTAACAAATAAATAAACAACATATGTTCTTGTCTTGAAATAAGAATAGTAAACACAACCCTTAGCATGAAAGTAAGGTAACAGCCAGAGTTTCACTATTCACCATTGAATTTATACGATTTTGGATTAGGTTTTATTCATAAATTCACTACATATTATATATCTGCACTGCATGTATTTTATTTGTGTTTATAAAACACCTTTCTTTTAATTACTGAACTTTGACTAAGTGACTACCCTGAGATTTGAGTACCACCAGGAATGATGAGTAAATGATCCTTTAACCAACCAAAAACGAATGTGACTCATTTATCCCCTTATTTGTATAGCTGTTTTGAGCAATGTCTAAACGTTTAAACTTTTTACAGAAAAATATGAAAAAATTGTAAAAATAAAAAATATAGCAAATACAAAATAATTTCCAAAACATGTACGAAAATCAAAGTAATGGTGATACTGAAATAAGTGATAATTTTATAAAAATTTATTTTAAAAAATTATTTCCACTTTAAAACCAAAGCAAAGTTTATTTTCTAGAGACATATATATTAAGTGTTACACACACAAAAAATGGTTACATTAGTGATGATGAAAAGTAGGTGATTATTTTATGTTAAATTTACATAGGAAAGTTTTCCGCAAAACTTAAATGATATATGATAAAAAATTAAACTATTGCAATTCTATGGATACATGATTGGTAATTATCAACAAAAAAACATGCTAAAAGCCTAATTTTTATTACATAGGAGTCACCACTTATCAAGGCCCAGAGGTAACACGAGGATAAGGGTTAAAAAGTGTACAGTAGTCAATGGGAAAATATTGTAGTAATTGTTTGTAGTGGAAATTTGGTAAATTACTTAAGTGGAACGGCTCATCAAGAACTTGTTTACATTGGACTTGAAGACGACCATATTATGGTCAGCTGGAAAGCAGGTAAATGGAAGAGAGTTCCACAGGTGTGCAGTTCTAAGAAAGAAGCTTTGTTCATGGAATCTACATTTAGGTTTAGGCACAGATAAAGAGTGGGGGAAATTATTGATAGTGTTTTCAGCTAGACAAGTGTTTCTCATGAAAGTTTTGCGAGGGAGGGGACCATAAACTGGAACAGACGAGCACTTGCCATGAAAATAACGATAAAGCAGAAACAGGCTTGCAACATCTCTTCTGTGAGAAAGAGGTTGCAGGGAAGAGAAAAGGACATCCTCTACTAGGCTAGCAAGTCTATTTTGAACTCTATCAAGGCAAGATAAAGTCTTTTTAGTAGCTCCTGCCTAGATGTGGCAGCAGTACACCATCTTTGGACGTACCTGGCTCTCATATAATTTACTGAAACCACCAAAAAGGCATCAAAGCACAAAAATTAGGAATCCATGACTTCTGGAAAATCTACAACAGTGTAGTAAATAATGGGTAATCAACAATTCCCCTACTAACCAACAATCACAAGGTTATTTGCTCAGCAACCGAGAAGGCTAACATGCTTGCTAGTCGGTTTCCCTCAAACTCCACACTGGACCCTTCTAACCACCCCCTCCCTGATTTGCCTTTGCAAACAGACGCCACGCTAGACAATATGGAAATCACCCCTGCTCAGGTGCATGCTATCATAAAAAACCTTGACACTTAAAAAGCATGTGGACCCGATCTCATCCCTGTTGTGCTATTAAAAAAGTGCTCTGCCAAAGTAGCTCCAGTTCTCTCCAAACTTTACAACAAATGCCTTAAGGAATCTTGCTTTCTGGACAGCTGGAAAATTACTTCTGTGGTACCAGTTTTCAAGAATTCTGGTGAAAGAACTGACACATTAAATTATCGCCCCATTAGCCTCCTCCCACATTTCATCAAAATATTTGAGTCCATAATTAACCAAGCTCTAGTCCATCAGCTTACAGATGCTAAACTTCTGTCTGACAAACAATATGGATTTAGGCAAGCCCGTTCCACAGCAGACACCCTAACTGTAATCTCTGAAAGTATATACCATTCACTAGACAAAGCGGGTGAGGGCAGAGCGGTTGCTCTAGATATCTAAGGCTTTTGACAAGGTATGGCATGAGGGTCTCTCCAGGAAAATTAGATCATACGGTATCACTGGAAGAATACTTAACATAATTAAATCTTTCTTAGATAAGAGAAAAATCCAGGTTGTCCTTGACGGTTGTACATCTAAACATAATGATATAAATGTGGGAGTGCCTCACGGGTCTATCCTTGGACCTCTATTATTCCTAATATTCATAAATGACCTCCCCGACAAAATTGCCTCTGAAATGGGTATATATGCTGATGACACCACACTGTATAACAGGCACAACAGTAAAACAAATGAACACACATCTAAAGAAATGGCAGAAACACTAGAGGATGACCTCCAATCTGTAGTGGAATGGGGACATAAATGGATGGTCACATTCAATGCGGCCAAGACTAAACTTGTTTCCTTCAATAATTACAAGAAACCTTCTCTATCACCAATAGCAATGGCCAAAGATTCATTATCTGAAAGTACATCTTTTAAACTCCTCGGCCTAACGTTCACAGGAAACATGAGTTGGAACAATTACATTGAAAGCATTCCTAGGACTTCTGCAAAGAAGGTAGACTCTCTACCATGCTAGAAAACTACTAACACCCGAAAGTATCCTATACCTCTATAAGGCCACTATTCGCTCATGTATGGAGTATTGTTGTCATATTTGGGCTGAAACATCTGCTACTAGTCTCTCGCTCTTAGACAAGGTCCAAAAGAGAGTCGCCAATCTGATAGGTCCTGAACTGTCATCTAAGCTTCAGCCTCTGTCCCATCGACGAAATGTTGCATCCCTCTGCCTGTTCTACAAGTATTTTAATGGTGAATGCTCTGACGAACTGCAAGCACTTGTGCCCCCACAATGTAAACACTCTCGACAAACCCGACAGGCAGCTAAATCCCACCTTCACACAGTAGAGATTCCCAGATGTAAAAGAGCTTTCTACTCCAGTAGTTTCTTCCCCAGAACTGCGAGACTTTGGAATCCATTCCAGGTCCCTGCTTCCCCAACTTTACTGACATGCAGAAGTTCAAGTGTAATGTGAACTGACATCTTGCTGCCCAACTCCCCACATAATACCCCAGTAGCTTATGTCCCTGATAGTAGCCCCCTACATTAAAGTGGCAATGTGTCTTGATTAGGGAAAAATGTAATAAAAAAGGTAGAGAATTGCATCAGCAGTGAGATATCTACTGGATCGATAGAAGGATACCATTATTTTTTCAGTGATCTTGCCAATGGATTTGATTGTGTTCCATTTTTGATGTGTTCCATTTTAGATCAAGAGTAAAGGGCAAGCCTAGAAACAGAAGCTTGTCAAAACACAGAGCCTCTCTAAGACGAGAGCAATTCATTTCAATTAATGCCAGACAGAGATCAAAGCGTTGATAATGTAAAGAAAGAAGCTTGGTTTTAGATGCATTAAAATTAACCAGCCACCTCTTTCTTTATTGTACCATGTGCTCAAA
Source organism: Euprymna scolopes (assembly GCF_053919585.1). NCBI lineage: Eukaryota > Metazoa > Mollusca > Cephalopoda > Sepiida > Sepiolidae > Euprymna > Euprymna scolopes. Next base: position 128,926,219 of record NC_136498.1, read on the forward strand.
ATCAAAGGAGAGAGAATCAGAGAGAACTTGGTCATTTACAGTCTTTGATGTGCTACCATAGATGGTAGTGTTGTCAACATAAATGTCTGCGAATAATCTAAGGATGTGATTTGGAAGATCATTGATGTAGATCAGGAAGAGAGTTGGGCCCAGGATGGACCCCTGAGGGACTTCAGCATTAATACTGTGAGCGTCTGATTTCTGCCCATCAACCACCACTCTTATGAACCTATCAGAGGGAAAAGATTTAATAATTGATAAGGCATTTCCAGCTATACCGTAGCTGGAGATCTTGTGATGTAGACCTTTATGCCATGCCCTATCAAAGGCCTTTGATATGTTAAGAGCAATTGCTCTAAAAAGGAAGCCTCTGTCGAGATTCGCTAATCTTATGAGATATAACCTTAAGCACATCGGCAGTAGATCTAGCAGAATAGAAACTATATTGCATGTCACTAAGAAGGTTATTTTTGCTTAGATGGTTGACTACTTCTCTATTTAACACAGATTCCAGCAAGTACTCATGACACATAGGAGACTGATTGGTTTGTACTGAGAGGGAAGTGACCGATAACCTGAATTCCATAATACAGGGCATATTGATGAGATTTTCCAGGGTGTTTGGAAGCAATTCTCCTTAAGACAACGCTTAAACCTTTTTTGTAAGTATGGAGTTTATGTTTCTTGTTATTACAATTACTTGTTATTTAAAAACTGTTTATTTTCTATCTATGTCCCTTGACTATGCAGATTCCCTCTCTAAGCTTTCATTCTTAAGTCAGCTGACACTATGAGAGGTCGACCTACTTCCAAACTTTACTTTCAAAATAATAGTTATGAACATATACTAAGTGTAATGCTTAGTTTTTCTTTTGTTTTTAAATCAGAGTATGAAAGGCATTGTTGATGCATTTCAGGCAGCTCAGAAATCCTTGTTTCCCTCATTTTGTCACACAATTCTGATCTCAAACAAATAATCGATGTTTCTGACAATGGAAGAAGAAAACGTATGTTTGCGCAATAGTTTGATGCGAGTATTTGATTACACAATTCTCTTTCCATTTTTGTTATAACCAATAAACGTTTTTCTTTTTCAATTGTCTAGAAAGTTTTCCGTCTTCACTCATTATTTAGTCATGTTCATTACTTTCTCTCTCCTTTGCTCTTAATAACTCTGTTGTCCCTTTCCACAAAATACAAAACCTTACTATGAATAATGATTAACGAGAAAGGTGAGCTGTACTATTTTCACCCAGGACAAAAGTATTTGTTAATGTATATGATAATTAATAATTTTAAGATTTGGTTGTGCTAATTATTACATATAAAAACATAGAACACACTGATAAGTTAAACCCATGTAGTTACAAAAGATGGTAATGTTCATATGAATTAGAAATGAATGGATGGTTCTCATTAAACTAAGATTGGTATAATAGAATTGATGAATTGAGAAATATATAAGATAGAAACAAAAAACTAAAAACAGTAAATGCATAAAAGATATAACATTACTGCAGCTGTTTCAACCACATTAGTGACTTTTTGTAACTAAAGAAGCTTATTTCAAGAAAATGTTAATACTTTTGGATTTTGCATATCAAATATATGTTTGTGGGGAAGGTAGAAACAATTGCATGCTTTAAGAACCTTTGCCTTGAACCTATAAAAATTCATGACAATAGTTAACATTACATAAGGATTTATATATATATATATATATATATATATATATATATATATATATATATATATATAATATATATATGTATGTATATATATATATATATATATATATATATATAATTTTGGTTCATTTTTTCATATATAATGAACTAAAATATATATTCTCATTAAAAGAATAAATCTATTAAGATAAAAGCTCTATTCAGTTGATAGGAGCAATTTATAAATCAAATCAAAAAGATGAAAAATGAAAGTTACATAAAACTATCAAATCCTCAGATCAATATAAACGACAATGGAAATATAGACGAACAGAACCAATTTTGGTCATGCAATTTCGAAGCTAAATGCTTCTCATAATAAGAGGAGAAACGTCAGTATTATACTAGTATAATTGGTAGACAAAAACCGACTTCAAAATATTTAGATTAGAAATGAACTAAAAAGGGATAAATAATAATGGGGGCGAAAAGAAAGTAGAGGTAAAGAAAGAGTAGAAAGAGAAATAAAGAGGAATATATATATATATATATATATATATATATATAAAAAAATAAAAAATAATAACATAATAAAAGCAAGAAAGGGACATCCCAAAACTTACTAACCTTACTAGAATGAAAAGGAATCGCCTCAAGGATTAATTATAATGTAATTTTCCCCAGAAAAAAAGATTCTCAAGAGAAGTTCATATGACAATACATGATTTGAAAAAGCTTAAAAAACTACTCATCAAAAGATTTTACAATGTAAATCACTGGTGAGGGTGAAATGTCACCAATTATTATAGCAACACTAAAACCCTTGAAGAATTTTATTGTCAGAACATCATACATCGAACAGGACAGAACAGTCTTTAATATATATATTTTTGAACATAATTGCTAGGAATGAACGCTGTCCACATTACAAATCTCCAGTTCCTTCAATGGTTTTCTTTTTCATTTTGATACTTTTTTGTGACCAAGAGCGGAGGTCCGCTTGAAATATAAAAAATAACAATAAAAATATTAAATACAAAAAGTAACATCGTTTTTCATGTTTAAAAAAAACCCCTCTAAACCTTTAAATCAATATATATATATATATATATATATATATATATATATATATATATATATATATATATGTCTTGTCTTCTCACCACAATAATAATCATATATGCATGGTGTGTCTATATCCTAATTAACACTTATACTGGGTAGTTTTGTGTAAAGGTAGAAAACATCCAGTTATTTTTCGATGTCACTATGATATTTTAGAGAAAATTTATTGATGCATTATGAGTTCAATCCAATAATATTGACAACAATAAACAATACTAATGTGTGAATATTATTACAAGTATTGACATACATTTTTTATTTGCAGATGTTCCTGTTAAAACATCTTTATTGATTTTTAATCGATCATCACTTTCTCAAATTATCCTTTAGACATTTATTGCCTCATGTCGAAGACAATGGAAACATCTTTGTGAAAACTTATGTTTTAGAATACTACTACGCATCAAATTGTTTTCAGTTGAAAAATCTCTTATCAAGAAGACATCTAAATTTGTGGAACCTGTGTTTAATGTTCAAATAAATTTACAGATATTAAGAGATAGAATTACAATTTGCAGAAAAATATACTCTTTCAAAAATAAAACTTATTCAGTATAGAAACTACAACACTACAAAGCATCTTTTACAAAATGAACTCTAAATAAAAACTATATTATTGTGAAGTAGGTGGCCTTTTTTAAAATTAAGCTTAAACATAAATGAACTTAGCTTAAATGCGAGCATAAAATGCCATGTTAGTTTTAGTACATTGATAACTATGTTCCAGAATTAATTTTATTAAAACATGCAAGTACACACTGGGGAAAAGCCACATTCTTGTGAAGTGTGTGGATATTCTTTTTCTCAAAAATCACATTTAATGGCACATATGAGAACTCACACTGGGGAAAAGCCACATTCTTGTGAAACCTGTGGATATTCTTGTTCTAGAAAGTCAATGCTAATGACACACATGAGAACTCACACTGGGGGAAAGCCACATTCTTGTGAAGTGTGTGGATATTCTTTTTCTTTTAAATCTAAGTTATTGATACATATGAGAACTCACACTGGGGAAAAGCCATATTCTTGTGAAGTGTGTGGACATTCTTGTTCTCAAAAATCACATTTAGTAACACATATGAGAAGTCACACTGGGGAAAATTTACATACTTGTGAAGTATGTGGATATTATTGTACGGTTAAATCACATTTAGTGATACATATGAGAAGTCACACTGGGGAAAAGCCACATTCTTGTGAAGTGTGTGGATATTCTTTTTCTCAAAAATCACATTTAGTGGCACATATGAGAACTCACACTGGGGAAAAGCCACATTCTTGTGAAGTATGTGGATTTTCTTTTGCTCAAAAATCACATTTAGTGATACATATGAGAACTCACACTGGGGAAAAGCCACATTCTTGTGAAGTGTGTGGATATTCTTGTTATACAAATTCATCTTTAGTGACACATATGAGAAGTCACACTGGGGAAAAGCCACATTCTTGTGAAGTGTGTGGATATTCTTGTTCTAGAAAATCAATGCTCGTGACACACATGAGAACTCACACTGGGGAAAAGCCACATTCTTGTGAAGTGTGCGGATATTCTTTTTCTAAAAAAACAAGTTTACTGACACATATGAGAACTCACTGGTGAAAATCCACATTATTGTAAAGTGTGTTAATATTTTCTGTAAAATTACATATAGTGAGATATATGAAGATGCACACGTCATCAGACTGGATGAATTCTTGTCCTGGAATACAGTTAGACTAAATGACTAAAACTTAAGATAAACTATAACATCTGAAAATGGTTAATTTTGGAGAGAAAAATTATGTTCTTAATTTTTTTACTAACTCAGTGTTTACGAGATAATCAATTTTGATGGAACATTTAAATATCTATTTATCTTATATAAAGTTCAAGCGTTAGACCCAGGCGGGGTGGCTATTGATTTTTTAAGAATGGAAATAAACAAAAAAAATGGAAAAGAATACATAGTACGCCTTAAAAAATCAACAAAATGACAGTACGATTTAAAAATATCTTTAAACCAACCAAATTAGCTTGCCATAAATCAGCTTGCGATTCCTGTTATCCCATATAGTTTCAGTATTATTGACTGGCACCGATGTAATATTAATATGCTAGATAGAAAGACAGGGAACCTACTATCCTTACATAAAATTATATGCCTACAAGCTAGTGCAGATTTTGACATTTACCAAATAAGAGCCCGAGCTGTGTAATGTCTTGATGACAAAAGCAATAGTCTTTAAATTTCCTGCCACAACAAAGTACACAAATACAGCCATTGGAAGACCTGTAGCGAGATACAGCTTGACAAATCCTCAGACATCTGGGAACATGAACCATCACTGATACCATCAAACGGAAAAGGTGACATGGTCTCTGACAAAAACATATATGCGAGCAGATACATAAAAAACAAGACCATCAAGCCAGACATTGTAATATTGAACAAGCCCAAAAGAATTGCATTCATTATTGATGTTACAGTCCCAACTGGCGATGGCTTTAATAGAGCTGAAAGGGAAAAGATAACAAAAAGCAGAACCTAAAGAACCATCTACAAATGACATGGTCTCTTAACAAAAGAAATATACCGGTTGTGATAATAGTAACCGACCTATTAAAAATTCTTAAGAAATACTTAGAAGTAATCACTGGAAGACCGAGCTGTAATGAAAGACAGATAGCAGCCATAAAGGAAACAACATATATTTTTAAAAGACCCTTCAACATAAATTCAAATTGTAATGGAATCAAGGGTTGGATCCAGGAAGGATTCCCTTAGTCTTTTAAAATTAACTGCAGTAAAATAAAAAAGGGAAAACCACTGGCAAACCTTATAGACATTCACATCATTTACTAACCCCCCATCACAAAATACAGCCAAACTCACACCACTATTCCCCATTGATCTAGTAGAACCGTCTGTGTCTATGACATTCCAACATGGATCTCATTTAACACTGTGATTGATTACTTACCTACTTATCTTTCACCCACAGCAAGTAACAAAGAAAAAACTGTAACAGTCCCTCACTTGATCTTGGTTCTTCCTCGTCACTATTGACAAGTACACTACTGTCAACACCTACAGTACCGCCAAAAAAGAAAGTTTGATTTTATCACTTTTTTCAAAAACCGCAAATTTAAGCTAAATTGAATGTAACTGTTTAAACAACCTATACCTCAGTTGAATCGCCTTTTATTCCTCTATAATTTTACCTGTTCATATATGACATACTAATTGAAGTATTCTAGTGTTCATGTCAGTTTAAAAAGTTTGCTTCAAATTGAGAAGGCAAAAAGAAACGCTGCAGCAACAAATGAGCTTAAAAGCAGCTTAAAATATCCACCCTTTAGCATCTTTAATCGTAATTGTTGTTTCTAGGTTATACAATGTGACATTTCGTCGTTATACCTCGGGGTTCTCTTAGTGATTGTTAGGAGCTCATTAATCTCCACGTTTCTTGGTTATCCAATAAATAAATGCAGATTGAAATGTGATAAGAAAATAGTACAGATGACTCTGCAAAAGCACCATAGTACCCGCAGTGTGTGTGATGCCCCTAAATCTGGGCATTTAAGGTTACTTTCTATAGGGAAGAGAATTCTATTATTAGAAACAGATTTAAAATGATTCCACAGATCCAACAACAGTGTAATCTTGTTAAAATGTGATCTCTACAGTTAAGCGCAGATTGAAAGAATTTAATTTGCGAGGATGTATTCCAAGATGAAAGCCAATGATTTCTGTAAGGAACAAACTGGACTTCATCAAATGCAATGGAAATCATGACGCTTCATATTGGTCAAAAGTGATTTTTAGCAACGACAGCAAGGCTAGACCGTGATGAAGGCAGTGCATCCATTAAAGTAAGAATAAAGAACTTAATTCTTGGCGAACAGTTTAAACGCTGCAAGGTGGTGGAGGTTCGGTTTGGTGTGGGACGTTATTAGTGCCGATAGTCCAGGACCTATAATTTGCTTGTATAGTCGAATTAATTCGACCAAGCACATATGTTGCAGAGTATTTTGGCCCCTACTTTGGTCAGAATTTTGATGATAATCCCATCTTCATGCAGGATAATACTCCCATTCACAAAGCTGATAATGTCAAGAGGTTTCTTGAAGAGCATGATATTCCGTGTTTGAATTTGCCTGCATAATCTCAGGACCTCAATGTTTTTGAAAACGTATGACATTGCATCAAGCAACAGCTATGCAATGATAACATTTCAAATTTGGAAGAACTTTGGACAAAATTTTAAGAGAAATAAGATGCCCTTTCACCAGAATATTGCTGCAGACTAATAAAGAGAATGCCCCGAATTTGCGAATTTTTCATTGTGTGGAGTTTCTTTTTGCCTCCTCGATATGAGGTTATTTTTTTAATTAACATGAACACTCGGATACTTCAACTAAAAGTCAAATATGAACATGGAAAATTATAGAGGAATAAAAGGCGAATCAAATGAAGTAAAGGTTGTTAAACAGTTACATTCAATTTAGCTTAAATTTACGGTTTTTGAAGAAATGACAAAATCGGACTTTCTTTTAAGCGGCACTTTTATACAAACCACTACATCAGGAATTGCTAGAACGAAATGATGATCAATTGGCCTTTGGAGAAGAGTTATGCAAGACAAACCAGGAGGTCAAGAGTGTGGGATGGTCTCTGAAAGAAATATACGAGAAACATACATACATAAACATACATACATAATTAACATGATAGGTCCTGAACTGTCATCTAAGCTGCAGCTTCTGTCCCAATGACGAAATGTTGTGTCCCTCTGCTTGTTATATAAGTATTTTAATGGTGAATGCCCTGACGAACTGCAAGCACTTGTGTCCCCATGACATAAATACCCTCAACAACCCAACAAGCAGCTAAATCCCACCCCTACACAGTGGAGATCCCTAGATGTAGGTGAGCTTTCTATTCCTGTAGTTTCTTCCCCAGAACCGCTAGATTTTGGAATTCCATTCTGGCTCCCTGCTTCCCCAACTGTACTGACATGCAGAAGTTCAAGTGTAATGTGAACCGACATCTTACTGCCCAACTCCCTACATAGTACTCCAGTAGCTTATGTACCTGATAGTAGCCCCCCCCCTACACCAAAATGACAATGTGCCTTCTTTCGGGAAAAATGTAATAAAAAAATGTAATAAAAAATATACCAGTTGCTATAATAGCAACTGGCTTCATAAAAAAATCTTAGAAGCAATCCCTGGAAAACCAAGCTGTAACAAAATTAATTACTTACCTACTTATCTTTCACCCACAGCAAGAAACAAAGAAACAGCTATAACAGTCCCTCACTTGACATTGACTCTTCCTTGTCACTATTAGCAATTACACTACTGTCAACTCCTGTATATCAGGAATTGTTGGAACTAAATCATGATCAGTTGGCATTTGAAGAAGAGTTATGTAAGACCATTGAGAAGGTCCAGAGTATATGGGGATGTAAGAAAAGACCAAAGCTGCCAAAAGTACAATGTACAAGAGCTACCATGACAGCAAAACAAAAGGTGGATGTTGCTCTTCAAAGAATTGTGTCATACATGACATCTCTCACGGAGTTAAACCAGATATATCCAACTTCAATTTAGTGGAATTTATCGATTCAGGACAATGAAGATTGTTTACAATCATCAAAGACAGTTCAACTGTTAGACTCTGATTTAGTCTTGTCTTGTATTTTTTTTTAGCTTTTAAACATATTGTTAGCATTTAAAACTTTAATGTTGGTTACTAAAACTGAACTTTCTCGGCATTGATTCAGGGAAATTAATGTAAATACAAAATACTACATTCTTGCTGTTTAAACAGTTAACCGAGTTTTTCTCTTTCGACATATTAAAAGGTTGCTTTTAAATATTTAGAAAAATATGTTAGAATTCTTACTTTTTACAAACAAAATCATGAAATTCTGCCATAAAAAATGATAGCAGATAAAATAAAAAAGTTGAACAAGACATTTTATTTGGATTTATCTATTCATTTTTTTGTGTAAACTTTTGAGTTTTCTATTTTTGTTTTTATTTATTAACTTTGCGCAGGTTTTAATAAATTCTTGTAAAGATTTTTTGCATACAAAGGTATGTAACCAAGCCACTAGTGCTTCTAGCAACAGCCGCATGACACATGCAAATGACCGAGCCAGTGTGCAAAATGATGTTACAACGAAGGAAACAAATGAAAAGAAAGACAAATAGAGACAGTTTGGCAAAAAAGAATGGACACACGTAGGTGGCAAAGCACCAGCAACGTGTGATGGTGTGAGACGGATGTGTGTCCAGGTGGCAGTGTTAACAACTTAAAGCGTATACTTAACAAAACAGAGTTTTGTTAAGTATATGTTAGTGCCAGAAAAATGGTAAAAAAACGATGCAGGCGTAGTTTGGAAAATAACGGTAATAAATGCCTCCTGTGGAAACTGAACAAGTTGAGTGGAATTTTTTCCTTTTGTTTGTTTCATTATAAGTCTCGGAAGCAACGTGTGCATCAGAGAGTTTAAATGTACTGACACCGTTGAAAAGGATTATCAACTACGTTACAATAGTAGCACCGCCATAAAATTTAGATCTTTTGATCGGTTGTTTTTGTGCGTATTGCCCTTTGTAATTTTGACTTAATGCAGAGCGAGCTTCGTATCAGACGGATATCACTTCCTGGATCAGATATGTTTAAGACTTAAATATCTCTAAATGTGTGCATTTTGTTAGTTATTATGTTATCCATTTTGATAGTTCTGATTCTGCTTAAAGAAATCTGTCTCCAAGGTTTTAGCTGAGCTTCGCCTATAGAAATTAAAAAGGATTTGTTCATGACATTCAGTTATAATTTACTGTAGAAATTAAAAAGAGCTTGAAGTGTTCATGATATTCAGTTATAATAGATTATAGAAATTAAAAACTTCTTGAAAGATGTGTTCATGACATTCAGTTATAATCGATTATAGAAATTTAAAAAAGCTTCTTAAAGGATGTGTTTATGATATTCAGTTATAATCGACTATAGAACTAAAAATGAGCTCCTTAAAGGATGTGTTCATGATATTCAGTTATAATTGCTTAAATAAATTAAAAAGAATGCCTTTGGTATGCTGTTCTCAGAGATTGACATGATGAGCCTACTCCTACTTTAGCATTTAACTCGTGTATGAGTATTCCTATATGTGTGTGCAAATATAAAAAAATAGAATTTTATTTATTTTCTTTTACGTTGAATTATTTTAGATACTAATTTTCTTGAATTACTATACGGAATATTACAGCATCAGAACTGTTTAACAGGATAGAAATGGCACGATTTTTGGCTATTTCAGATCGACTCAGATTAGTAAAAATGAATTGTAACAAAGACTTCAAGACTCGTTGCGAAAGTTGATGATGCTCTCACAAGAATTGTTCTAAACGAATGCATCCTTAACTGAAATAAATTATGCAACATGGGGCAGCATCGTTTATGCAGAGGACACTTTTTCTTCAATACGAAGTGAGGAGAATAAGGGGGAACTTTAAGACCCAAACGTATGAGCCAGTCTGGGAAATAGGCCTCAACCGAAAATACAAATCGAAAGGAATCTTTCCAGATATCTGCCTGTCTATTGAGTGAAAGCCCAAGGGAAAAATTAAAAAAGACGGTGAATAAACTTAAAACCGAGTATTCCTTTGATAACCTTAGGCAGCTAAGAGCTAAAGAAAACCAAGTTGCAATAAAAACCTTAGCTGCACAAATTCAAATAAACAACAACAAAAATGTATTCCAGGTCATTGAATAAGTTGTTTGACAAGAATCCAAAACTGATGTACAGAAAATCATTAGTGACGAAATCAAAGTAAACTAGGCATCGACACAGAAAGATGTGAAAAGATTCTGGAAGCCACTTTATGAGGACCCAAAAATCACCAGGATAGGACGTGGATAAAAACAATTAAAGAGGCTTTCAAGGGAAACAACATATGCCAGCTCTGAAAATCACGAAATATATAGTACGAAAAAAAAAATCAAATATTTTAGCAACTTTAAAAGCCAAAGAATTGACAAGATCCAAAATTTCTGTCTGCAAAAGCTTACGCCACTTCACAACTACTATACCCAAGCATTTAATTGAGTTGTCCGTGGCTAACTATTGGCAAAACGACTCTGATACCCAAGAACCAAGAGACTCATTTGCCCAACAAATACATGCCTATCTGCTGCCTCTCAACCACACACAAGTAGCTAACGGGAGTAATAACAGACGCAATATACCCACACCTGGCAGATGGCGATTACCTTGAGGAAAAGAAAATGGGGTTTACTAGAAATAAACGTTGTACAAGAGACCAACCCCTCATAAATAAAACACTTGTTTAAAACTGCAAAAAGTAAAAAAAAACAAAAAAAAACTTGTCAACGGCCTGGATTGACTACAAAAAGTCCATGAGAGCAGAAAGACATTCTTTACAAAGCAAATGACTATGTGGCAAACATCCATTGCTCTACATGGAAGGAAGAATACAGACTACAATGCTCAGTATCCAGCGAGGTATCTTCCAATGAGATAGTCTGTCACCATTGTTATTCTGCCTTACAATTAATCCACTCAGCAAGCCCCTATAAAATGCGATGTTGGGTACAATCTTAGTAAAGGTAAAAAAAAGAAAAAAAGTAAAAGAGTGAACCATGTACTCTTTATGGGCGATCTCAAACTTTATGCAGAGACAGAATACACCTTATATCCCTGATCAAAACTGTAAAAAAATTACAAAGGATTCTACATTGAGTTTGTATTTGATAGATGTGCCAAATGCACTATAAAAAAGGGGAAAGGACAACATCCGAATATCTTCAGTTCAATTACAGCTTTATTTAAGACCTGGGATGTCACTTACAAATCCTTTGGTATAGAGGAAAATGTAACCATGGAGTATGAGAAACTGAGACATAACGTCGGGCAAGAATATATACTACGCCGTGAAAAGATCCTCAAATCTGAACTAAGTCCCCCAAACAAAATCACAGCCATAAACCAGCTTGCGCTCTCTGTTATATGGTTTTGGTATTATTGCCTCAAGGCAATATCAATAGGTTAAATACAAGGACCACGAAATTACAAAGCTTACGTAAAATAATATACCAAAACCAATAAATGAACAGGATATATCTATCACGAAAAGAAGGGGGTGTCGGCCTTGCTGAAATAAACCATGCATATCGAGCCACTATAGTAAGCATGGTGCAGTACATCAAAAGCCTCAACAGATATTATAATGGAAATGGTAAGGACCAGCATGAACGTCTTCCCCAACAAACACCGATCACAAAACTTGTTGAAAACTTTGAGGATATCATACTGGAAAATACTGCTGAGCTATATGATGAACCAGCAACACAGATTGCAAGAAAGAAAGACAGAAATACACAGAAATCGACAAAGACACAAGAAAACAAGGATGAGAAAAACATAAAAGAACAGGAAAGTTGTTGGTGGAGCCTAACCAGGAGTATATTGACATGGATGCTTCTGCTTCACTCCAATGGCTCAAGAGTAAGAGACTTCGATTTGATGAGGAAAAAATCATTGTAACCAGTCAAGATCAGGAATTACCCACAACTGGATAAAAAAAAACTGGCCTACAAATACCGTAAATATTTTTACATTACACCGTGTTATTCATTTTTTACTTTCATCAAAAAGTACAAAAACAAACAAACAATTCTTTTTAACCGCATGCCTATAGTGACTGCTATATATAGCCGGAACCAATCTTTGGCAGAAACATTTTTATAGCAATCATTACTTTCAACACGCACTCGTATGAAGTATGTATAAGCTTACAACATTGTAATTTGCGCATCCACAGACATGCGATAAAGGAACTACATTACGCTTTGTGCATGTGCACAGTTATACAACAGGCAGTTTGAAATGCTCAAGAACATAGGTATATAAACTTTTTTCCCTCGAAAATCAAACCAGTTTTTCTTCAGCTTTCACCAACCTGATTCGCATCTAAGAGACTTTGTCTATGTGGGACGTTAAATTACCTAACATGACTTTCTGCGCGTTATGTATCGCAAATTCTCAATATGAAAAACTATCAAATCAAGCGAGATTTATTCTTCTTGGCAACCCTGTTATTGCGAACTGCTGTTTTCATATGTAATAAACTAAACACACACACACACACACACACACACACACACACGTCAGTTAAGCAATTAATGATTTTCTTTTCCCTCCAGAAAATAGCCACGTGTGCTCCTTTGCTAATGAAAATCATTAATCATAAAGTAATCATGTCTTTTCTAGGCGACACTTATTGGGAAAGACTGTCTAACAGCTATGACCTGTAAGCCTCAGACCTTAACGTTGCACAAAGCTTAACGTTGGAATGATTTGAATTACTGTTTCTTAAATAAATGTTATTTCATTCCAATACAGCGATCTCGTGTTTTTTTTTAAAAAGTTATTCACGCCTTTTTAATTCATATTGATGTGGATGTGACTCGGTAAAACCTTCTGTAAATTGGAGATCTTGTTAAATTTACCTTTAACGGCACCAGTGACACTCTAACACTTTCGATTTATAGATAGTCCTGCACCTGCAACCTTGGTCTTTAAAATCGACGTCTTCCGATTGTGAATTGGTGAACGCCGACTCATCCCCCATATCCTAAAAGTAGTGACACCACCGTGAGTTCTATAATTTCATCACAACGGGTACATTTCTTTCTTGAACCTAATATATTAGAGTTCAATGCTAAGCAAAGACCTGCATTAATCAAATGAGGAACTGTTTTCAAGAACCACCAGTATTCGTTATGATATGCATCTAGGAGAGAGAACACTCTGATATTAAACCTGAGGTCTTCTGTTTGCTCTGTCTTGTGGTAACCATTGCACCGACTGAGATTAACAGTTACACCAAAAGGTGTGGCTGATTCAGAACAAAGGCTTCATATCTATGATTTCCAAACAACATAGTTGTTATGGCGGACCTTATACGTCAAAATCAACGGGAGTATTTAAGATTGAGTATACTCCCCAGGTGAAATCAACTAATGTCTGCTTCGTCCTGGAACAGATTCTACCTGTGTAAACTTCTGTGTGGATGTCTCTCCCTTTAGATATGTTGAGAGAAGATTGGGAAAGTGTTCACCATTAATCATTGGTCTTTCAAGTTATGATCAACATGATTAAAACATGTAACTGTTTTGCAGATGATAGGCTGTATTGTCAAGAGTCTGGAGAAAAAGGAGATTTTATCAGGAGCACATTAATGTGCTTCCTTAGCAGAAGAGATTCATTGAACATTGCAGCTCCTCAAAGTTTAGGGGATTATATCTGAATACCACTTCAACTCATTTTAAAACAGATCCAGCAGCAACTACTAATATCAGACTAGTATAAACTGTAGCCGTAAGACTCGGGTTCTCTTAACGAGGTTGCATAGTCTGGTGAAAACATGATAGGAGATATGTTGGATTTGCTGATGTCAAGCCGCATAAATTTGTCTTGGTTTCCGATATCAGGAAGGCATTTTTGATGGTTCGACTTGCCATGGATGCGGACAAGAATAACGTTTGTCACAAACCATCGCTAGCAAAGTTATTTTTGCAAGAAATAGTCTAAAAACATTTTGCAATTAAGCGTTGATTTAAAACTTTCAGTCTTGATGATGAATGCTAGTCTGTTCTTCAACAGCTTTCAATGTAATTATGAATGAGGAGTGTGCTTCAGTAATCTCTATGCAGCGCAGCGGTTCTTAACGTTTACCCACTTGTTGGATTTAACATCTTAATCTTGATTCATTGGTTTGATCAGGGAAAGGGAGGACAATTACAAAAGCCGCAATTTCCCTAATAAAATTCTCAACAATAGGAATTTACTACAGAGTTTAATTATCTCAGGGATCAAATGGAAAAGCTTGCAGTTATACATGTTCAGGAACTTGATCTTTTTCTGGATGAGGAAGAGTTGATTTGCTCGATTGGACACGTCTTTTCAGGTTACGTATGAAGTTAAGAATCTCCAATCGCTGGGCAAGAACAATCATCTGACACAGCTCATAATATTGGACTGCCATCTTAATTGATCTCATTTTGGTGTAGGGTCAACCTTAACTGAGTTGAAATGTCATGGTTATTGGGTCCCCCAAGAAAGGCAGGCAGTAAAAACTTCCCTAAAATCTTATACTACGTTTAAGAGATATAATTTGAGACCTGTGCTGCCAGGTAATATAGCATAACTTACTAACTTCTCAGTTGAATTTGAGAATACAAACCTAGACCTGTACTGACAAGCAATACCGATGTTATTTTCACAGTGCATTTTAAATGAATGAAGGAAACACTGAGAAAAATGTAACCACAACTGCCCACATGTTTAAATGTAAGCACAGTACATATTGAGCAGGTTCTGGACATGAGTATCTTGTCCTTTCCCCAGGCCTTAGATTTACAAACGCGTATAGTGTTCTGGAGTCAACTCCCAGTGACAATGCTAATACCTTTATGGGTAATGGAAGATAATTTAAACGCCTTTGTCTCTTTTATGATTATCAAGCGAAGTCTGGGTCCTGTAACATTAAATAGGAGACAGTTCCACTTTTTTCTTTGTTTGGGAGCGTAATATGAAAACTCTACAAGTTTATTGATAAAGATGAGGCAGATTATTATACCTTCTTAACTATTATTTGATATTCAGAAGGCAATAACAATATACCCCTTAATTATCAACAGTTCAGTGAAAGGCAATCTACTATTTTCACACCCAATATGGTTATAAGACGCAATAGAGCCCAGGGATATTATTACAATTGGGAGAAAAGCATCCCTTTACCTTAGTTTCTCTCAGCCGGAAAAAATAATTGAAACAATTGGACTTCGGAACTAATGGTCGCCATGGTTTAATTTAGTAGAAAGAGTACCTACGTTATCTTAGAGGAAGTTTACCATGATTTCGGATGGCATTCCAGTAACATATTCAATGGAATGATATAGTCTTGGTCAAGAGCCATTCAAATCCCCGGCCATTTTAGATGTTGGGTATCATACTTGAGGTCTTATCAGAATAAGATGGAGGGAGGAGAATTTCTCGCATCAAACAGGGTAATGGTCTCGTGAATGTTAATTAGCTAAAGAATCATATGCGTTCTCAATCTAACAGCAATCCCAACGAGAATGACCCTAATCATGTTGCTGCGTCATTACCTGCCGCTTCAGGCAGCAGTTATGACTTGTAAGCCTCAGGCTCATCTAAGAAAAGAGATGGTAAGATTTGGTTGTGCCCTACCTGCAATCAACCTCTAGGGAGCCAGGATATGATATGCTATGATTCCTGTGATGAGTGGTACCATTTTGAGTGTGTTGGCATTGCCTTAGTTCTGCCCACAAGACAAAAATGGTATTGCATTGATTATGCACAATGAAGAGGGAGGGATAGACCTAGTCTACTATGTGCTCAGTAAGAATAGTCTTGGGTATGACAATAAACTACAACCAATGGCAAACTTTGGCTAAAGGACGAAATGAGGGTACCCTGAACTACAATTATTGATTAAATGGGTGTGGATTTTCAGTAGATTGGTTGGTGATAATGTAGACACAGAGGCCTCCGAACTTCCCCTTTCTCTCATCAAATTATGGTAGCCCCCCTCTTCAGCCAATCTCTACTACTACAACTTCAACCTCAGTACCAAGACGATACCTGTGCTCACCAGACGCTGAGTTTTGTGCTTCATTGAAATCCAACATATTTACTATCATTCCTTATTTAATTAAAATGACATGTGCCCTATGAAAGAGAAATTGTTTTTTTCGTTAGGAACTGCCCCACATAAGAACTTTTAATTCCGACAGAAACAGTAATAGATCAAAAAAAATCTAAGAAGACTATGAGAGAATAGTCTTTAAATATATATCCTTTAAATAAAACAAAAGAGGTTGAAAACCAAAATAGGTTTTGAGGGAGAAGACAAAATGGCACTTTCAACGAAACATTAAAGAATATATTTTGGGAAAAGATTCGTTGGTCTTGCAAAGAATGACCTGTTAATGACCGCGAATCTTACACGTTTTCTTCTGTCAGAATATCCTCACAATAACCTTAGGTCATAACTTGTTTAAGTAGGGATCTCATAAAAAATTGCTTTACAGACCAGTGAATTTATTAGTTTGTCTATAGGTCCAAATCCCAACTAAGTTCAGCTGGATTATATAATGTAAGTGTTTAATGGTAAATTGTATCGTATTTAAACTTTTCATCAGCAACACAACTCACTATCACCATTAATTCTAACACCCTGCAACAAAATACTCTACGACAGAAACAAACACAAAAAACTAGAAACATCATATACTAAACTATCAGCATTCGTAATGAATTTTATGATTTGTACATTTATCTTTTCAACATATCACACGAAACATTTTATAACAATTTATACAAAGATGTTTTAAATTGTGACGTATTAATACATTTGCTCATATGTAATATATTTTGTCATGCTCATTTTCTTAAGAAACTGATGCTTTCATATGCACCTTATCATGGTATTCATTCGATATTTGTACTTAACCTATCAGATTGACTTTCTGAAAATTCTAATCTCCCATAAATTTTTGCCTTGTTATTGCATGCCTTTAAAGTCATTCAATATATTAGAAAATTCAAACAGCTCAGACCAAGGAATCAGTATAAAGCATGAGTTGTCTTCCCTTATTATTACTACTTCTTGGCAAATATGTCAAGATTAAACGAACTAACTTCATTTGCTTAACTTTTTTGTTCTATATTCACTTTCCCGAGAAAGAATAATGATTAAAATTAAATCGTAAAAATTAATAAAAACGTTACTTCTTGCAAAAACGTCAGTGTTTCAAGTCATTCCATGTTTTGATATAGTTTGATTATTCTAGTTTACTTGGCCCGAAGATATTAGGGTTACATTAACCTGGGCTAACACTCAAACACAGGAAAAATAAACTAAAAAAAAAAACTTGCAAAAATTAATAAAAATGTTACTTCTGCCAACACTCAATAAAAAATAATAAATATAATGTAATAACCGCCTTTATTCAGTACTGGGAGACAATTGTAAGGGGATGTTGCGTGTGTAATTGTGAGGCAAATGTTGCACAACCTGCAACATCTCTCCTGAATCAGCACTACTTAAGTCCAGTAGTAAGACGAAATCCAAAACAAGTTGCAATGAAGTGATGCTTGTTTCTTAGTCAGAAATTTGGTAGACAATCTATGTTGGGATTTGTGATACTGGAATCGATCCAACTTTATATTTAACTTTCATGGTTTTGAGATATAAACACTGTTTTTATTATATGGAGCTTTATCAAATAACTACTTGGTCTATTGTTTAGTGTCCTTTTTGTTTTAAATTTTCTAATCATTTTGTTTTAAGGCATACTTATACATTCTAAGCAAGGGGTATTTTTAAAGATTTTAACTGTCCATTTAAAAGTTAAATTCTTTGAATCTCTCTTGCACTTGGTTCGCCAGGTATATTTGCTAAGTAGCTTTTTAAATTCTTTTCCTTGGTGTGAATTCTAATATGTATCACTAGAATATGGCTTTTGTTGATTATTTTCTCAAAAATCTACTTAGAAAGCAGAAATATTGAGAGTGTGCAAAAATATGTATTTTCTTTTTATTTTACATCAGCTAGACGAAATCAAGTCGTTCTGGGAGCAAGATTCTTATTAGACTAATCACTCTCTTCAACAAATCAAGGCCTGAAGCCCACTCAAGGATAAGGGTTAATGAATGGTGGTAATGTTTATATCTTAAAGCTACTATGCTGTTTTTAGCCATTCTTTAGTTCCTCATATGTTTTGTATCAACCATTTATGATCTATTATGACAATACTCATTTGGAATACTTTTTTCTACTATGAGCACAGTCGCTTTGTTGCATGTAATATGATCATATTTGAAGTCTTATATGAATAAATACGAATCTTTAGAACAAAACCATGAACATATTTTGTAAGACTACACGTTCTCCCAATCATGTGCTTTTTTCATATGTATCAATAATCTTGATTTGTGAAAACAAGAATATGCACATATTGTGCAACAATATGGCTTTTCCCCAGTGTGAGTTCTTATATGACTTACTAAATTCGATTTGTGAGAACAAGAATATCCACATATTTCACACGAATAAGGCTTTTCCTTAGTGTGCGTTCTCACATGTCGCCTTAAATTTGATTTTTCAGTAGAAGAATATTCACAAACTTCACAAGAATATGGCTTTTTCCCAGTGTGAATTCTCACATGGTTCACTAAACTTGATTTTTGAGAACAAGAATATTCACATAGTTGACAAGAATATGGTTTTTCTCCAGTGTGAGTTCTTCTATGTTTCACTAAATTTGCTTCATCAGAACAAGAATATTTACATAATTCACAAGAAAATGGCTTTTCACCAGTGTGAGTTCTCATATGTGTCACTAACTTTGTTTTATTGAAACTAGAATACCCACATATTTCGCAAGACTCTGGCTCTTTTCTAGTGTGAGTTCTCATATGTATTATTAACGTTGATTTTTCAGAACAAGAATATCTACAAACTTGACAAAAATGTGGCTTTTCGCCAGTGTGAGTTCTCATATGTCTGGATAACTTTGATTTTTCAGAACAAGAATATTCACATATTTCACAAGAATATGGCTTTTCACCGGTGTGAATTTTCACATGTTTCACTAAATTTGATTTTCTAGAAGATGAATAGCCACACACCTCACAAGAATATAGTTTTTCCCCACTATATACCTGCATGTTTCACTACAATTTATCCTGGAATAAGATTATCAACTTGGTTATAAAACATATAACATTTTATCTTTGCATGTATAGTCTACATTCACAGATGATAAGCCAATTTAAGAAGGATCACCTACTTTACAAGGATATGGCATTTATCTAGTGTTACTTTTGTAAGAGATCTTTCTTAGTGCTATGGTTACTCATACTGCATAAAATATTGTCTTTCCAAAAGCCACATACTTTTCTGCAGTCTATGATTTAATCTATTTATACCTTTTTATTTATTTGAACAATTGATAACCTTTCCCAAATATAATCTTCGAAATGGGTGATCTTCTCCACTATTTGTTAAATAGTAGTATCATAAGAAAATTGTTTGCACGAATTTCTCTGTTGTCTTCCACAAAAATATTTTATTATTTATTAATAAAGTAATAATTGTTTATAGAAAAATGTTCAATGAAGAATGATCCATTAGAATTCAATGAAGACGATATAGCAGGAACATCTGTAAATAAAAAATAAAGGAAATTCAATATTTTTAGTATCATTGTTCATATATTACTTTGTTTATTGTCGTCAGCATAATTACATTAAACTCACAATCTCTAATTTAATTAAAGAAGTCATATTAGCCACATTAAAAAGCAGATGTTTTTTAACTTCTAACCATTTGATACATGAGTTGCTTAGGATACAGTTATATCTAGAATTGTCATATGTTTTTCATTGTGCTGAGAAAATAAGAAATATATATATATCATATATATATAATGAAATTTCACATTACGTATGAGTAACAAGGTTCTCACAATAATATTCTTCCATTTCAGTGGTGCTGGAACATTTGGTGATCTCGCCAGAGATTTGTATTGTAGCACACAACAACTGCAGGTATAGGTACTGGAAGCGTTAGACCGTTCTTATCTTTTCAGTTTTTTTTACATAGTGTATGTGAGCAATTGTTGTCAGATGGTGATTTTTAGCTCCAATTTGACACTTGCAATAATATGAATGATTACCTGAACGTTTCTTGGCTATGTTTTCAGACACAGGGTTGCTATTCAATTTATCTTTATATCTAAACGAAGACGTTCAAACACCCCTTAACCTGCTATCAAGTTCACCAGCCATCAGTATGTATAGAATTGTTTAATAATTAATTATCAATAGATCTGTTGCTCAGCCGAACCGGGACTATATGAGGAAGATCACAATTCTTGTGATGTTACATTTTGTTTTTTTTACACAGTGATCACCACTTATCAAGGCCTGGAAGCCACTCAGGGATAAGGGTTATTGCAAGTACATTACATTAGTGTGGAGATTTGATGAAGTGTTTAATTAAGGGGGCGGTTCATTCGGAATTTGTTAACATTGGACTTGAAGACATCCAAGTTGTAGTCCAGAGGGAAGCAGGCAGACGGAACAGAGTTCCACAGGCATGCAGTTCTAAGAAAGAAGCTTTGTTCATGGAATCTGCGTTTTGATTTAGGCACAGATATAGAGTGGGGGAAATTTTTCACAGTGAATTCAGCTAGACGGGTGTTTTTCGTGAAAGATTGGCGCGGGGAGACCAGAGATTGGAGTTCAGACGAGCATCTGCCATGGAAATAACGATAAAACAAGGATAGGCTCGCAATGTCTCTTCTGTGGGAGAGAGGTTGCAGGGTACAGAAAAGGGCATCCCCCACTAAGTCACGAAGTCTATTTTGTACTCTGTCAAGGCAGGATAGGCTGTTTTTAGCAGCTCCTGCCCAGATATGGCAACAGTATTCCATCCTTGGACGTACTTGGCTTTTATATAGATAGAGAATTGCATCAGTAGTGAGATATCTTCTGGAGCGGTAGAAGGATCCCACCATCTTTCCAGCGACCTTGGCAACAGACTTGATGTACGTGTTCTATTTCAGATCAGGAGTAAAGGTCAAACCCAGAAGCTTGTCAAAACATGGGGCCTCACCCAGACGAGAGCCATCCATCACAATTGATACCAGATGGGGATCAGAGCGTTGATGATGTAAGGATAGGAGTTTGGTTTTGGATGCATTAAAGGTAACCACACGCTTGAGATCAGAGGAGAGAGAATCAGAGAGAACTTTGTCATTTACAGCCTTTGATGTGTTGCCATAAATGGTCGTGTCATCAGCATAGATGTCAACGAATGATTTAAGTATGTGTTTAGGGAGGTCATTGATGTAGATCAGGAAGAGAGTTGGGCCCAGGATTGACCCCTGAGGGACTCCAGCATTTATATTGCAGGCCTCCGATTTTTGTCCATCTACCACTACTCTTATGAGCCTATCGGAGAGAAATGATTTAATGATTGAGAAAACATTTCCAGTTATACCATAGCTGGAAATCTTGTGAAGTACACCCTTATGCCATACCTTGTCGAAGGCCTTAAAAATAAATCGATGTTTGCAAACTTATCACAGAGATATTGTTCTCAGACGATTCTTGTGGAAAATGTTAAGTTCGCTAATGTGTCATCAATATAATATCATGTGTCACTTTAAGAACTTATTTTAGTATGGGTTTGGGCGATTGTACTACCTGTCTTTTTAAGCGTAATTGTCACCTTTTACTGTAGTTAACAAAATATTTTTTCTATTGTGAAGTACTGCTATTGTTAAGTAGAGGTATGAAAAGATTATTAGTTGCTTGCTCCCCTAGGCAAGAAATAAGTACATGAAATATGTCAATATTAATATTACAATCAAAGCAAATTATTTACAGCATAGAAACAAGTAAAAGATTGTAAAAGTCCATAGTGAAAGATGTATAAACAACATTACTTGTGTATAGGCCTACAAAGCCCTTGATAAGAGTTTGAATGGCAGTTTGGAATGAATTGGCCATTGCTAAAACCATGAAGTGTTTGTCATGTCTGCATTGTTGCAGTGTCCAGTGAAAAGAGACTGAATTGCACAAACCGGATATGGAAGTAGGCTATATCGCCATCTTCTGGCAAAGAATGATATTACCAGAATTAAAGGGCGATAATAGTGGTTGCCTTAAAGTCATCAGTTTGTGTGTTCGCTTGCATGTGGTACTTGATTCCCATAGTCAGTCCAAATGCCTCAGCCACTGTTGAAAAACGATCAACGATCATGTATGACACCATGGTTTCATGAGTGCATGCAGTGAGGTGCATATTGCAGTGAGAGGGGTTGTTTGACCAGACGGAATGGGGTGGAGGAGTGCAGAGAAATGCAAAACCTTAGCTAAGAAAATAGGACCAACCGCTAATATGTCATTATGAGCTTGTTAAAGGCAAAGCAGATGTTATATTGTCTCAAAAAGGGAGACAAATTTGGAATTATCTACGATATGTCAAAAGAGATGGTCGTATTAGAAGTGACATTAGATGATAACGTACCACACACACAGTGCTGGGCAAAGACAAACCCCTGGGGACTGCTAATAGATATCAGTGTGAACAACTACCCCCTCCCAGGAAAAAGAGAGAAAGAGGTGTTAAATGGATAAGACGAAGGGTAAGCTCTGAGAGGTAGAAAGAAAGGGTGTTTGTAACCACTCTCAGAAGGAGAGGTAGGGAAAAGGGGTTGGAATTAGAAAAAGGAATTCTAAAGAAAAGAGAGTCGTAGCCAGCAAACTGAACGGCTCGGCTGGTCAAGTTCTTCCGATTTGGGAGCCCTCGGGGCCTGATGTTATGATGTTAACTAGCCTGTGTTAATGGGAAATCTGTGACTTTACTGGTCTGGTCTTACATCGTTCCACTGCTATAGTCAGTCACCTCAATTTAGACAGTAGCTGTTATGAAGTAATGAAATTAATAGTTTGTTATTGCTATAAACCAGATTCTGTTTGTTTGTGGTGAAGACTGTACATTTTGCAGCAAGCCGCAAGGACTAGCGGAGTGGTTGATGTACCTGGAGACTAACTATACAGGGTAGGAGACGATTCGGTCGAGAGGCAAAATGCCCCACCATGAAAACACAGCGGGTGAAGACGATCAACAGACTAACTTGTGACAGGACAACATACGTTCGAAAGAACACCTGTCATATCGGGTGGAGTCCGACGAGGTTAAGGACACTCGGTGTGGTTGGTGCAGTATCGGTCCCGTTATAATGAAACACAGTAACAAGAGCACCATCCTCAGCAAAGAAAATATCTCTAATGATGGCTGTTCGGACAAGGGTGTTTGACTTGAATTGCAGGTGGTTAAAGAGTCCTAAATTGAAATTTAACGTCTACATTCATGATTAAGCATCACTGAAAATGAAAACAAGGGAAATAAATGCATTCAGAACAGTTGATGACATTAAAAAGATTGGATGAGAAACCATCAAAGACAACTGAAACTTTTATACCTTCTTGGATGGATATGATGACAACAAATTTTTCGAATTCTACTGAGAGTCAAAAGCTTTTGTAAGGTTTACAAACACCATCAATAGTTCCTTTCTCATGACTGTTTAATAATTCACTGTAGTGCAGTTATCCTGTTAAAAGTTCACCGTGAACTCAGAATTAGTGTTGGGATGATTAACAGGAATCAGAATCGGCATCAGAAAAATTATAACCTACAATGATTCCAAACCGATTCTTTTAATTTTTTTTCTTGACAATAAAAAAAATGAAACAAGCACAAATTATTATTTTTTTATTTACAACATAAGAACAAGGGCCACAGAATGGGTTATAAATCCTATTTACAGATTTAACATTGATTCACAGAGTTTAATTTATTTTATTTATAGATCATTTATGAGAGATAACTTGTTTATTCCCTTTGTAAACTTTTCGCATTTATTCACTAAATGTATATAAGCCTCATCCCAGAGAGTTCACTTAATTATTAATAGGTTTTAAATGCTCTGAACGGGGGTTTTCAAACTTGTTGGTATCAGTTGTACAGTGACAGTGTCTGTCTTCAGCATATTCTGAAATACGCTTTTATGGTACTTTGAACGCAAGTGAAAAATATAGATGAAAATCTCCAAATGAGTTTATCAAAATCTTGGATAAAATAGATAATGAGAAAACATTATCATTTTACTTCAATTTTATGTGTGAAACTGTTTTCCTACTCAAAATTATAAAATAATTGTTTTTTTTTCTTTTCATCACGTACTCAGCTAAAAAAAGAATCTCATTTATTATATAGAATATCATCCTTGGCATGGGACGGGCTTTCTTAACTATTCTGTTTCTAAACAGTTTTCTTATTTTGTATACCAATCGTTGGCTTTATTTTAAAATTTCAAATAAGATTAACGGCAAACAAATGCAAACATGTCAAACAAATCTTTTCTCATAATATTCAATCGATCAATTACAAGGAAAACATTTGAAAAAGATATTTACAAGGTCTACTCTTGTAATATACTATGTATACATTTTACTTTTTGCAAAAAATATATGGACATTACACAGAGGTGCTACAGTTATTTGAACATTTTCAAAAAGCGTCAAATCTCTACTGTTTAGAAATTTATAAAGAATCGGAATCAGTAGTTGTATTGGAATCAGATATAATTTTGCACTTACAATAATATAAAGGGCGTGATAAAGAGAGAACACGACGAGAACTAAAAGACACTGATGAAAGAGTAAGCAGAGGCTTAAAGCATCTAATTTGACCCCTACTTGAGAAATATCCAGCACGTCAGAATATTCTGGTCAAGTAACTAATTCCCATTAAAACTGAATTGCGATTGTGAGCTAGAAAGAAAAATTTCTGATGCTAAAATATTAAAAAAGAGCTTAAATATTGAAGTGAAATTAATAGCTCAACCCACAACTTAGATGCAAGGATGTGAACATTACGGCATGCAAACATTAGGTTTAAACTATTCTGACCCAATCACTTATGGTGGTTGAATTTTACATAAATAACAGTTATAATAGCACAAAGTTAAAACTTTTATTATGTGAACAATCCCTGGCAATACTCGATTGTTTTGTTGACCCATTTTTTTGGTCGATGATTCAACCAAACCGAGGAAACGCAGCTTCAGTTAGCAAATTTGGGATTAATAATATGTGGGATATATGTGAAAAGAAAAAAAAACAAAAACAAAAAAAAAACGTACCGCATCGCTCTTTGGGAAAGAAGAAGGAAAGGATGGCTAGCTCATTTATGTACACAAAGGACATCTTGGGAAGGCAGGGCATGATGGGAGAAGCTATTTTTTTTCCCTGTCTCTTCCTTTCTTTTTTAGATAGGAGGATATAAAAGCTGGGAAAACTTCCCTGGGAGGGACAGAAAGAAAAGAGTCTTGAACAGTATTTTGTGTTGCTGACGTTCAGATTGTGTGGTGTGACATTGGTGGCGAGAGGCCAGGTGTGGTCGATTGGAAAAGAAGGCACCAATCCTGATTGTAACCCTAGAAGCTATTTCGGCGAGTCAAGCAGGTTAACATGGCTTACTGGAGACTGAACACTCAGATGTTGAGACCCTTCACTGGGGAGGGTGACCTAATTAAATGGCTGGAAAAATTAAAGATGGTGGAAAGGTTGCAAAAAATCGAAGACGTGGTCACCCTGCTGCCACTATACTTAGAGGGGGAAGCCCTCACTATTTATCAGCAGATGTGCGATGAACATAAGGGAGACCTTGCCTCAGTGGAACAAAGACTTAAATTGGCTTTCGCTGAGAGTCCATTTGAACCACTCGGCAAGGTTGCAAGTTTGAGGTGGACTGGCGAGTCTGTTGACGTCTTTGTTGCGGAAATCAGGAGACTGGCAGGATTGGCTGGTTATGTGGAGAGGAGCCTGGAGATGTCGGTAAAGCTATACCTAGTGAACGGCTTCCCAGAAGAAATCTCTGCGAACATGCAGAGAATCACTGAGATCAATACTATGGAAGTTGACGATCTCTTGGTCCATGCCAGAGTCCTAGTCAAGAATGTCAAGGGCCCAATCGTTGCTGCAGTTGTGAGTGGAAATAAGTGCACGAGGGCCCACTTGAATGACAAGAGACAGGTGGCGAGGTGACAGGAGGGGAGACCTGCCATCACGTGCTTCCGGTGCCAGGGTCCTCACCTGCTCAAGGACTGCAAAGAGCCAAGACCGAGGGTCACCTGCTACTGATATGGACGAGTGGGGCACATTAGCCGCTATTGCGTCATATCGCGGGACCAGGGAAACGAGTGAAGGGGAGCCATTGCGCCAGTGGTTCCCACTTCTATGTGGAAATAGCGCACAACAAAATGTTGCCTCAGTTACCGGTAGTAGTCAATGGTAAGAGAGCCATGGCCCTTGTTGATACAGGCTGCACCATGACGTTGGTAGCGAAGAATGTCGCTAAAACATGGAGCAGAGCCAGGAGTATTAAGACCGTGGATGGCAGGGAGGTGGAATGCCTAGGAGAGACAACAGCGGAAGTACTGGTGCAAGGTGTGCCTATTGGACTGCGAGCCCTGGTGTTGGATCGTCTGGTCGGTGATGTTGATGTGGTTTTAGGTTTAGGTGCGATCAACCAACTGGGGGGCGCTACGTTGAGAGGGGGCCAAGTAACTTTCGAACGCCTCGGCGCAGTGGGAATGGCAGGAATGGAAGGTGATAGAAACAGAATGCAAAAACCGGATGGTGAGAGGTGGACAATGGAATGGAAATGGATCTCCAGGCCTCCAGAACTATGAAACAAAGTAAGCTGCTATGAGAAAACACTGCGAGGAGAAATAAGAAAAGAATTCGAGGAAGAACTGGATAGAAGAGGGAATTCTGAAAGCATGGACAGGGGAAGATGTATTGCCTGAAAAGGTTAGGTTTTGGGCTGAGTTCAGCCCCCAAAATTATGACTGCTGTGCTGAAGACGGTGCTGAGTAAAGACTGTACAGTGGACACGGCCACTAGTTCGTACATTGACGACATTCTCGTGGAGGAAGCAGAGGCGACAGTGGAGAAAGTGAGAGGCCATGTCGAGAGGTATGAGTTGACTGCAAAACCGGCGGAGTCCCTGGATGGAGGAGCACTGTTGGGGTTGAAACTATGCCGAGATGGCAAAGGAAGACTTGTCTTTAGACGAGGGAATGCAATATCCAAAGTTGGAACCGACCTGACAAAACGAGAACTCTTCTCGCTCTGCGGGAGACTGATGGGACACTATCCAATCGCCGGCTGGCTCAGGATAGTATGCAGCTTTATTAAATGACAAACGGGCACCGATGGCTGGGAGGGCTGTGTGACGAAGGAGGTCATGAACATGCTGCAAGAAATCATCGCGAGAGTGACGAAAGAAGACCCAGTGAAGGGGGATTGGTATGTCAGCGGCGGAGACGCAGGGGGTGGGGGTGGGGAATTTGGTGCGATGCCAGCAGCCTGGCATTGGGCGTCGTATTAGAGATGGGAAGTGTAACTGTGGAAGAAGCGGCATGGCTAAGAAAGAAAAGCGACTATTCCCATATCATTGCCAGCCGGTTTGCCCCCAACTCCACACTGGACCCTTCCAACCACCCCCTGCCTGACTTTCCTTTGCAGACAGACGCCACGCTAGATGATCTGAAAATCACCCCTGCTCAGGTACACGCTATCATAAAAAAACCTTGACACTTCAAAAGCATGTGGACCTGATCTCATCCCAGCTGTACTATTAAAAAAGTGCTCAGCCGAAGTAGCTCCAGTTCTCTCCAAACTCTACAACAAATGACTTAATGAATCATGCTTTCCGGGCTGTTGAAAAACTGCTGCTTCTGTGGTACCAGTATTCAAGAATTCTGGCGAAAGAACTGACCCATCAAATTATCGCCCCATTAGCCTCCTCCCACTTTTCGCCAAAATATTTGAGACCATAATTAACTATGCTCTAGTCCGATACCTTACAGATGCTAAACTTCCGACTGACAAACAATATGGATTTAGACAAGCCCGTTCCACAGCTGACATCCTCACTGTAATCTCTGAACGTATATACCATTCACTGGACAAAGCGGGGGAGGGCAGAGCGGTAGCTCTAGATATATCTAAGGCTTTTGACAGGGTATGACACAAGAGTCTCCTCAGGAAAATTAAATCATACGGTATCACTGGTAGAATACTTAACATAATTAAATCTTCCTTAGATAAGAGAAAAATCAAGGTTGTCCTCGACGGTCGTACATCTAAACAGTGTGATATAAATGCGGGAGTGCCTCAGGGGTCTATCCTTGGACGTCTATTGTTCCTAATATTTATTAATGACCTCCCCGACAAAACTGCTTCTGAGATGGGTATATATGCTGATGATACCACACTCTATAACAAGCATGACAGGAAAACAAATGAACACATAACTAAAGAAATGGCAAAAACACTGGAGGATGACCTTCAATCTGTAGTGGAATGGGGACATAAATGGATAGTCACATTCAATACTGCCAAGACTAAACTGGTTTCCTTCAATAATTACAAGAAACCTTCTCTGCCACCAATAGCAATGGCCAGTGACTCTCTGTCTGAGAGTACATCTTTCAAACTGCTTGGCCTAACGTTCACAGGAAACATGAGTTGGAACAATTATATTGATAGCATTGCCAGGGCCGCTGCAAAAAAGGTAGGCTCTCTCTTCCGTGCTATAAAACTACTGACACCTGAAAGTATCCTGTACCTCTATAAGGCCACCATTCACCCATGTATGGAGTATTGTTGTCACATATGGGCTGGTGCATCTGCTGCTAGTCTCTTACTCCTAGACAAGGTTCAAAAGAGAGTCGCCAATCTGATAGGCCCTGAACTGGCATCTTAGCTTCAGCCTCTGTCCCATCGATGAAACGTTGCATCCCTCTGCCTGTTCTACAAGTATTTTAATGGTGAATGCTCTGATGAACTGCAGACACTTGAGCCCCCACAACGTAGACACCCTCGACAAACCCGACAGGCAGCTAAATCCCACCCCCACACAATAGAGATCCCTAGATGTAAAAAATCTTTCTACTCCAGTAGTTTCTTCCCCAGAACCGCTAGACTCTGGAATTCCATTCCAGGTCCCTGCTTCCCTAACTGTACTGACATGCAGAAGTTCAAGTGTAATGTGAACTGACATCTTGCTGCCCAAATCCCAACATAGTGCCCCAGTAGTTGCTGCCCCTGATAGTAAGATATAAAAGCTGGGAAAAATTCCCTGGGAGGGACAGAAAGAAAAGAATCGTGAACATCTCTTGAACAGTATTTCGTGTTGCTGACTGCTGACGTTCAGATTGTGCGGTGTGACATTGGTGGCAAGAGGCCAGGTGTGGTCGATTAGAAAAGAAGAGGACAGAAACGTGCTGTTGTCAAGTGAGTGACTCACTCATTCCCAAACTCTGGAACCGAATCCTGATTGTAACCCTAGATAATATTTTAATAATAACATTGTTTTGCTAATAGTATTGAAAGTTGTTTTGGCTAAGTTTGGCAGTACAATCTGACCCTGAGGTCATCTTCCAAAGACGATCAGCATAGGAACAACTTGATGGAAATTTACTTCGATATGTGATTATACATGGTTAGCAAAGAGGCAATCAGAAGAGAAGGGGATATGCTGATTGGCTAGTTTGGACTGAATATATGAGCTTAAGCATGAGCGACTTTGGTAGAAATGAATAGAATTGAGCTGACAGTAAGCCAACAAAAAGCCTCTGTCTACTCGGAAATATGCTGACTTTGAAATACTGCTGTCAATCTCTCTCACTCACAATCTGAACTACCTAAGTTGAATACATTTGTCACAAACAAAAATAGATTTGTGTTTGGCTAAACATTGCTTGACATTATCGTGAACAAAGGTTTTCACTCCATACCCACATCTGCAGACTGCTGGTGACCACATAAGAAAAGACAGAAAGATAGTCAGATTCAAGAATTTGTGTCTGTGAATTTCCCACCTATCGTATCAAAAATTAAATCTGTAATTATGGGTAACTATTTCTCCCAGTGAAAGTGCTGTCAGTTGCAGATGATGCAACATGTGTTGAACTGTGGACTTTGAGGGGATTCACTTTCAAGTGCCTATACATTTATTTTTGTACAGTTGCATTACATTAGAACCTTGTAGTTATATAGATTCTGTTAATATAATTTATATAAAAAAGAAAACAACGACTGAAGAGTTTATGTATTGCTTCTAAAAAGTCAGTAACATTGCTACTAGACCAGCCAATCAATTTTGAGTTATTTTTATTTATAAGAAAAGGAGTGCTTACCTCGAAGCCAGGAAAGGTTTGTGGCCTGCAGATCAACAAAAACAATCACAATTTGGTGTGTGGCTACACCTGTCTCTCTGGATTGGAAGACTTTTCTTGTTGAAACAGAGTAACCAGAATCCCTCATCAAACTCTGTCCTCCTGATCAGGACTAAACTGTTGTGCTGGATGACACGAATAACTGTAGAACTTTTTTGGGTGTTCCATGATCAGAAATGCCAAAAATGAACTCAAGTTAATCTTGGTTAATAGTGCCAAACCTGATATGAGCTTTTTTGGTTATATTTGGTGCCGTTTTACCAAAATGTGACTATTGGGAGCCCTATAACCGCATTGTTTGCCGACCCTTCATTTGAGATTTGACAATGGATGAATTAGTTTTTCTTTTAACTTGGGTTTTTGTTTTTGTTGTTCAGCATAGAGTGATGCCATGATTAAAAATTGAAATAAAAAACGAGGCAGAGTGGAATGATAGTTATAAAGAAGAGAAAGCGAAAAATAATCGATGCTTTTAAACTGTCGAATGGCACTAGTCATATTTTAAAGATAGAATTTTTTTTGTAATCACCACTTGTATTGTCGCATCATATTTAAAGTGAAAAATAATAGATGCTTTAAACTATTGAATGGCATGAGTCATATTCTAAAGAAATAAAAATTTGTTTTCGTAATTACCACTTTTAATCTTGAAAATTTTGAAAAAAAGAAAAGGCTGGATTTGATGTGCAATTTCTGTTGCTAATTAGTGAGAAGCTTAAAACAGAGGTTGTGGATAGCGACCCGAGAAATAAGATTGTTGCAATATTTTTGATACATGATGAAGTATTCTCCTTGAAAGTTGGGAGATCCTATTTATAAACGCTGTCTGTAGGTACTAAGAAATCAAATCAATTCACATTCTGTTATCAATCAATCAGAAACCAGAATGGCTCCATAAAATTGAATTTTTAGCATTCCAGCACATAATTTTCTTGTGTCAATGCGAGAAGGATCTTTTGCTCTTTGCTTGCAAAATTATAAAGTTCAGGACCTGTACAGAACATCACCCCACTGAAAATTCTTCATCTCCAGCACTTGAATAGTATAGCTACCTATCAGAAACTCTTCTAAAATTAAATCAATTCAAGAATGGTTACAAGCAGCTGTCGTCATCACTAATAAATGAGCACTCTAGTGTGAAGATTGCTGTAGATGTGGTCAGGGAACTATTGAGACTCTAACAGTGAGCAGGTGAAGTAGTCACCGAGTTAGCAGAATAAATTTCAATATTGATAATTAGAGCCCTCCCAGTGAGAGTTAGAGATTCTATCCAAGCTCCATTGGTAGATATGCTTGGAGATGTGTTGGTGGATGGAAACATTAGGGCAGATGTTCCTAAAGGTAGTCTGCTGAAATTGCAGGAGACCCTAAATTTTGACTTTGCCCTGGAGAAATTGTGAAAGGTCGCCAACATGCTAAATGGTCCCAACCAATAATAGTCAGTAAAATCTGCTGTGCACTTTGTCGAAACCTGGGAGGAAAAGCCTTGGAACTTGGGACTGATCTGTCTGAAATGTGGTCAGTTCAGCCATGAATCTAAGTACTGATGTGGCAGGTTGGGAATTAAAAAGTGGGATAACATGATGCCCCATGGTCCTCCAAATGGCAAGGCTCAGAAAACAGCGATTGTCCCTCTCAAGAGTGGGTATATTAATGTTGGGTGATGAATGGTTGAAAGAGCAAGAGGCGATAATCAATGAAACCACTGACCCCAACGCAGAATGAGTAGAATAGGAGAAGTTAATTTGTGCTTGACAATAATGTGTAAGCATTTAAACTGATTACTCTGACTCTGAAAAAGAATATTGTGTTTTGATGTAATTTTGTTCTTAACAATAACCTGAAAGTTTTAAAACTGATTGCTTTTGATTTTGGAAAAGAAATGTGTGTTTTGATGTTTTATTTTTAATGATAATTGGAAAATCTTTAAACTGACTGCTTTTGAGAGGGAAAATAATAAAAATAACATACTAAAAATATATTGTAGGTGCCCACTGATGCATTTAAAACTGGCAAATATGCAGTCATTAGACCAAGAATCTTTTTCAAAAAGGAGAGATGACAATACTGAAGCAATTAATCTGTTGGAAAACAACATTTGGTCTCAGCGTTGTTATAGGAGAAACCAATGGTATCAATGTCATTTTGGTTTTTGCTGTAACAGAGAGAGACTGTTGTAGAGATGATTGGAAATAAATAAAAGTGAAAAAAAACCCCAGCTAACTAAAGATAGAAAGTATATCAGTTTACCTATTATGCAGGAAGTGAAACTTACAGTACAGATGATAAATTGAATTAGAATTTTATAAGAGATAAATTAACATCAGAAGGAAAACAGGTTGTTATGATTTTACACTTGAAAGCCAAGACAGTGCATACCATTGTGGGTGCACACGGATTAGTGTGTATATTTTAAAATAGAATGTAGGGGGAAATAGAGTGACTTGCTGTGAGCTGGCAGGGTCAGATCCTCGATTGACCCTGTCCATCAAAGTCAATACAACTTATGAATGAAATTAGTGTCAATGATTCACAACAGGGTAATCCAGCTTACCTGGATTTGTGACTATTCTGTTTTAGGTAAGTTTTTATGCAGTTCCGTTGGTTCTTTAAGAAGTGGTTGTTAACAGATTTTTTTGATAGATCTACAAGTTAGCAACAAGGAATACAACTTGAATGGTTGTTGACAGAGGGAGGCATCTGGAGTTGGACCATTCACACCTGTTGATCAGGGAGGTGTTACTGAGCACAGGCCTGCCCAGCCTGCCAGCGGTGGCAGTGGGATAGGGTGTGTTAGAGTTTGGAGAAGTAATCTTAGAGTTTTTAAACTGTCCATTCCTGATTTTGGAGGTGAGGAATGCGAGGTGAATTTTAGGTTCTCCAAGGAGAATGTAATCTGGTGTTGGATATGTACCTCATTAAGCTAGTGTACCTTGGGAATCTGTGGGGAGTGGACCCCCAAGAACAGAGAAGGAATTGATATATTCAACTTTGCAACCCTATGAGAAATTGATCCACAAAACAGGAAAGAAATCAATGAATTTGATCTTCCAGGGCGGAGGTAAATCTAGCACTGAATAAAAGGTGAATTTTTCATAACTTTGCAGATATGCACTTCATCAAGCTAGTGTCTGCTTGAACCCTGTGCAAAATTGATTGAAGGTTATGAGGGAAGAATCGATAAGTTTGATGAGATTAGGCAGCAGTTAACTAGCACATATGAAGTGCTCTGAATATTACGAGGCTAAAAATACGAAAAATTGAGAAAATGTTAAAAAACTATAATTACCCAATTGAAAATCATGCAGGGAGAAGTTTGGAATGTCTGGTAGGAATGAGATGGAAATATCCAGAGTAGAAGTAATTTTGCAGAAATACTTCCAAGTGTTACATATGTTAAGCCAGTTAAGGCAGACTGAACAGTCCTTAGTTATGTGGACTGAACATATTAGTGTGTAGCTTGATGCCCTAAAGTTAGGACACTTAGTTCTAAAGTGTAATCGGCCCCGAAGAATTACGAGAGGTGCTAGAGGAGATACGGCAAACAGCGCCTAGCCGTTTATGACTGCTTGTTGGTCCAGATAAGAGAACTCTGGATATAGGCTAATGCCCTCAGAGGTAATATCCCACTGGACAAAAGTAGACCACTATTGGTTGTGTCCCCACCTCTCTGGACACACCCAAGCAAGGTTATACACCAGTTATTGGGTAGAGTTGGAATTTATAGCCCTTAACACGACTAGGGATAGATTTATACCCATAAAACCTGGGATCTGGACATGTGTCAGTTGAAGAGATGAATGACTGGCATGAGGCAATGACATGTGTGAGTGTGAGTGGCACCAGCAAATGAAAATGAAATGTTAAAAAGAAGAAATAGCTAGAGTAAATTTAAGAGAATTGCAGACCAGGTTAGAAGGCTGGGATGTGAATGGAGCAAAGGTCTTCTTCCATGAGATAACAGTTCCATGAAGTATGACGAACATAATAGTGGTTCTGATTGTGATACTAGTGGCGGTGCTGTGCTATGTAAGGAACTGAGTGTGTGAGCATGACATGAGTGAGAGATGCCTCAAGCTACCCACACCGTCGGCAGAGATAGCCCTCGTCAGAAGTCACCTGAAGCCAAGATGACCCAACAAAAGCAAATGTTGAATGTGATGCCGCCCAAGAAATACTTTGTACCAACTTGTTGACATTAAGTGATAGCATTGTGATGGACACTGTATGTCAGAAACTAGGGAGTGAGTTGGTGATGCGGCAAGTTTATTGATCAATAAAACTAAACCATTTCCTTTGGGAGCTGGGAAAACTAAGGGAGAGAATGTGACCCAACCACATGTGGTCGAATTTTACATTAATAACGGTTAAAATAGAGCTAACTTAGTGCTTTTATTATGTGACTAATCCTGGGCAATTCTCGATTACCTTGTAGATTTCATTTGTTTGAATGACGAGGAAACACAAAACAAAGGAGTATGGCTTCAGTTGGAGGATATATTTAATAATAATATTGTTTTGTGAAGGAAACCATTGATTTAGAAAGAATAGTATTAAAGTTTGTTTTGACTAAACTTGAAAAATAGTATTTGACCTGAGGATCAATCTCCAAGGACATCGGACGTGGGAAAAAAATTTGATAGAAATTTACTTTGATATGCGCGTATGCATGGAAGCAATCAAAAGAGAGGGAAATGTGTTGTGGCAACCCTTGATTGGTTGGTTGAAATGCGAGGAAGCTTCACTCCCCACCCAGCAACCAATAAGTGAGAAAAAAGAAGAGAGATGAGAAGTTATATGACAGTTAAGAGTCCAGGCCAGTTGAGTACAGTTGAGGCCAGTGACTGTATCTAGATCGAGATTCCTCTCTCGTAAGCTCTAAAACATTTTCGCTACATATCATATTTTTATGTAACAAAAACAGAGATTAGTTTGTGTGCAAGGAAAATTGAATCTAGAATTATAGATAGCCATTACCCAGGTAAAAACGCTCTCAGGCGCAGGTGAAAAGACACTGGTTGAAATGTGGATGATGAAGTGATTAATTTCAAGTACCTATACTTTTATCTTTATACAGTGCTATGTTATTAAAACTTTGTAGTTATATGTTTCTGTTAATGTAATTTGTTATAAAAAAGAACAACTGGAGTTTTTACTTATTGCTTCTTTTGTTTTTGTTTTACAAAGGAGTCACCACTTATCAATGCCTAGTGGCCAGTCGAGGATAAGGGTTAAAAAATGTACAGTGGTTAATAGGACAATGACGTAGTAATTGTTAGTAGTGGAAATTTGGTAAATTGGAGACTGGCTCATCAAGAACTTGTTTACATTGGACTTGAAGATTATCATATTCTAGTCAGCCGAGAAGCAGGACAATGGAAGAGAGTTTCACAGGTGTGCAGTTCTAAGAAAAAAGCTTTGTTCATGGAATCTACGTTTAGGTTTAGGCACAGATAAAGAGTAGGGGAAATTATTGATAGTGTTTTCAGCTAGACGAGTGCTTCTCGTGAAAGTTTGGCAAGGGAGACCATAGATTGGAGCTCAGACGAGCACTTGCCATGAAAATAGCAATAAAGCAGAGATAGGCTCTCAACGTCTTTTCTGTGAGAAAGAGGTTGCAGGATAGAGAAAAGGGCATCATCCACTAAGCTATGAAGTCTATTTTGAACTCTGTCAAGGTAGGATAAGGTCTTTGTAGCAGCTCCTGCCCAGATGTGGCAACAGTACTCCATCCTTGACGTATCTGGCTTTTATGTAGATAGAGAATTGCATCAGCAGTGAGATATCTACTGGATCGATAGAACGATCCCACCATTTTCCGAGCGACCTTGGCAACAGACTTGATGTACGTATTCCATTTCATATAAGGAGTAATGGTCAAGCCTAGGAGATTGTCAACACATGGAGTCTTCCTAAGACGAGAGCCATTCATTTCAATTGATGCCAGATGGGGATCAGAGCGTTGACAATGTAAAGACAAAAGCTTGGTTTTAGATGCATTAAAAGCAACCAACCACCTATTTCCCCATTGTATCACATACTCAAGATTAGAAGAGAGAGAATCAGAGAGAACTTGGTCATTAACGGTCTTTGATGTACTGCCATAGATGGTAGTGTCATAAGCATAAATATCAACGAATGATGTAAGGATATGATTTGGAAGATCATTGATGTAGATCAGGAAGAGAGATAGGTCTAGGATGGAACCCTGAGGGACTCCAGCATTAATACTGTGAGCTTCTGATTTCTGCCCATCAACCTCTACTCTTATGAAACTATCAGAAAGAAATGATTTAATAATTGAGAAGACATTTCCAGCTATACTGTAATTGGAGATCTTGTGACGTAGACCTTTATACCATACTCTATCAAAGACCTTTTATATGTCAAGAGCAATTGCCCTAGAAAGGAAGCCTCCATCAAGAGATACACTAATCTTATGAGAAATAACCATAATCACATCTGATGTAGATCTAGCAGAATGGAAACCATATTGTATGTCACTTAGAACTTTATTTTTGCTGAGGTGGTTGACTACTTTTCTATGTAACACAGATTCCAGCAACTTACTCATGATGCACATGCGACTTATAGGTCTATACAGAGAAGGAGATCACCAATCACCTGAATTCTTAAATATTGGACATATTGACGAGGTTTTCCAGGGTGTTGGGAAGCAATTCTCCTTAAGACAATGTTTAAACAGCTTTGTAAGTATGGGAGCTAGTTCTAGTTAAAGCTTTTTAGCACTATAATAGGAATGCCGCCAGGGCCAGTTGCTTTACTAGAATCAAGGTTTTTGATTTGCTTGGCAACATCACACACAGATATTTGTATGTCACATAGAATGTTTTCTAATACAGGAGGAAATACTGGGGGTTGGCAGCCTTGGTCGCATAGTGTAGAATTAACTGCAAAGATCTTGGCAAAAAGTTTGGCTTTATCCAATGCTGACGAGATTACCTCAGGTCCGTTGATGATAGTTGGGATAGAGCTCACCCCTCTGTTCAGGATCCTGTTCGCTATTTGCCAAAACTGATGCGAACCAAGACACTGCTCAGCTACTTTGGACTTGACGGACAGAGCATACAACTCTCTTACGTTCTTTATTACTCTTTTATAGCGGTTGCTGGCAGTCATGAAAGCAGCTTTAGTCTCAGCACATCGATTACATTGGAAGCAATGGAAAAAGTGATTTCTGTGCGCAATGGCAGCAGCACATTCTGGAGAGAACCACGGTTGGCTGTTAGGTTTTTGCTGGAATTTCTTTGAGGGAATGAAACGGTCTATACCTATAATTAACCATTCCGTCAGGTCCGATACTATAGAGGACACATCCTTTTTAAACATGGAACACAGAGGTAGATCTGATATAAATGTATGGAAGCTATCCCAGTCAGACAGTGTATCGATATACAGTACGATGGAGAGGTATGTCTGTTCTGTGAAGAAGTTTGTATTGCTATCAGACCGGATAGATAACTGGAATTATTTATCAGGAACCATCTATCAGGAGAAGAGTGCCTACCTTGATGCCAGAGAGAGTGACGGGGCCTGTGAATCAGCAACAACTATCACAATGTGGTGTGGACCGTACCTGCCCCCCTGTATTGGTAGACTTTTCTTATTGAAACAGAATAACCAGAAACTGTTGTCAACCCTTGTCTCTGTGTAGACGATCAAGCCAAACAGTTGTACTGTGAGAGTTGTTCTGTGTCACCAGAATAACTGTTGAACTTTTGTTTTTGAGCGTTCCATGATCAGAAAGTACTAACATGAACTCATATACCAAGCTAACTTCAACTATTAGCACTGAGTGTGACTCTGTCAGGTTATAATTTGAATATATTTTTTGGTTGTCTCTCAGCAGATAAGGAGTGTCTTTTGTGGATTTTCTGTTTGTTTTTTATTCTAACATTAGGTATCTCTTTGAATATTATTTAGTTATGAGTTGATTGATTTGGCATGTCAGGATCTGATAAAATCTGAAGCAAAACAGTCAGTAACAGAGCATCAAAGTGCTAAAACTATTGTGCACAAGGTTTTGGTATGCTTCCCACTTTGAATTAGAAATTTCAGTTTGCAATTTTTCCTTGTAGCAATATTCCTGCACTGCCCATTGTTTAATGTGAAAGAGAAACGGATATTTTCTAGGCTATTGCAATTCCAGCATAGATTGGGCTTCCTAGTTTCCTCATGGTTGTTAAAACGAAATGTGTAGAGGTGTCTTTTTATGGTTGGCATTGAGTGCATTGTTTTTTTAGTACTCTGCCAGGAGATTAAGAGTTTATGTCACCAGATTGTCTGTATAGATGTATCTGCAGATTTCATCAAGTTAAGG
Organism: Euprymna scolopes; assembly: GCF_053919585.1. Lineage (NCBI taxonomy): Eukaryota > Metazoa > Mollusca > Cephalopoda > Sepiida > Sepiolidae > Euprymna > Euprymna scolopes. The sequence continues at coordinate 128,965,290 of NC_136498.1, forward strand.
TTGATCATTAGTACATATGTTTAAAAGGGTGGGTGCAAAGACTGATCCTTATAGGAATTTTTCTTAGATTTTCACTGGCACTATTGCAATGAAAAACTCCCAGTTGGTGAGCAGTGATTGAATTATACTGGCAAATGCTATCTTCTTCATCATTTCCATTACTGTTTTGTGGTTGACTGTACCATATGTAGCTTCTTCTGTTTTTTTTTTTACAACATTCAAATATTATTAATGCATTAAAATGCTCAACATTCACATATTTCTCATGTAACTCTTGCTTTACAATGCTGAAAATGTTTTAATGGAATAGGCTCTAATTAACTCATAGCACGTGTACTTCCTCTACATACATATTTCCGACTAACCTGACTCAAAATCTCACCGATTATTTGCTGAGGTTCATAGATGCTTGAAAGTTTTCTACTTTAATAGTTTCTCTTCTGCTAAACTTCATCTTATTTTTTGTTTCCCTGACTGAACTAACATGCAGAAGTTTGAATGTAATGTGAACAGACAGCTTCTTGTTCAATACCATCACAGTCCCCTGTAGACATGATTTGAAATAGTATCCTTACGTCTCAGAGTCAATACAACTTGTTTGGGAGCAAAAAAAAAAAAGCTAAAACATAAAATATTTATGTGTTTTAGTTGCTAATTACGTTTTGAAGAAAAAAATTCAAATGAAAAAGGATAATTAGCCTTTTCCACTTATCTGCTCATTTCTATGGAACATTTTTTTTTTTACATGGAGTTCACCACTTATCAAGGCCCAATGGCCACTCGGGGATCAGGGTTATTGTGTGTACAGTAATCAAAGGGATAGTGTAGCAATAGTATTGGAGAATTGGTAAGGTGTCATTACTTAGGGGGGCGGTTCATCAGGAATTTGTTTGTGTTGAGCTTAAAGACATCCAGGTTGAAGTCGGGAGGGAAACAGGTTTCTGTTTATGCTAACTTCTTATACACAAACCAACTTAATCTTCCAACTGCATATGAAAAAAGATTATGACTGTTAGTAAGAGAAGTGGACAAATAAGGGTAAAGTTTGGATTTTCCTTTGAAGTGGTTGTATTTTGTGTTATACTGTGAATGCATGATGAAATGGGGATTTTATTAACAGACTTGTTAGAGTGAAATAAAAAGAAATGGTAACAGTATTTTTAGTGAATGAATAATCCTAATAGAGAATAAAGTCACAATAAAAGGAACAGGTTAATAGTGGTTTCAAATTAAATGAATAATATTTAAGAGGTAGCATTCCCATGTGGATGTATGAGGCTACTGTTTAAGAACATGTCTACGGGGGACTATGTAAAGAGATTGACGAAATATCTGTTCACATTACATTTAAAGTCTTGAATATGAGTAAAGTCAAGGATGTAGAAATATTGGTTTTCAAATATATTTAACTTTTGAATTTTAATTGTATTAATAGGTTATTTTATAGCAGACAATTAAAAAAAATTAAATAAGATATCACTCTTTTCGCCAATTATGTTTATATACTCTAAAAAACTTAGTGGAAGAAAGACAACAAAAATAATTTAAGATTAAGAATAGAGAAGGGATCATTTTCACATATAAATTTAATACATAATGAATTCGATTTCTTGGTATATATATATATATATATATATATATATATATATATATATATATATATATATATATATATATAATATCTATAAAAGTGAAAATGTGTGTGTGTGTGTGTGTGTGTGTGTACATTTCCCTACCAAATAACTGTCAATTTTCGGTCTAGAGACTCGCGATTTGACATAAGGAATATTGATAATTGGGAAAATCTTTTTAATTGGTTTTCGGCCAGAAATTTGGCTGATAAGGGGTTAAAGTTCAACGATTTGATCTTTGAAAACTCTACCAAACTCCTCCGCCAATTTTGGGTCTAAACACTTAAAATTTTAAATGTAGGTAACTTGGACATAGATCAACATTTTAATTTGATTTGAGCCCTAAAAAATAAATGTTAAGGGGTCAAAATTGGGGTCAAAGTTTTAAAAAATTTTACGTCTGTGGTCTCTACCAAATTACTCAGCCACTTTCTTGTCTAAACATTTGAAATTTTACATAAAGTGTATTCAGAGATAAGGCAAGCTTTTTAATCGGTTTAGGTCGAAAATTTGAGCTTCCAAAGAGTCTAATTTCAAAAGATTTGATGTTTGCAGTGTTTAGAAAACTACTCAGCCAATTTTGGGTCTAAACATTTGAAATCTTACATAAAGTGTATTCACACATAGTTATGACCAGTACATAGGGCCCGAACAAAAAGCCGGGCTGAACTTATTATTATTATTATTTTTTTTTTTAATATATATATATATATATATATATATAAAATTAAAAAAAATGTTTTTATTCAATTTTCACCCAAAACAAGGCATTGTGCCACTTTGAAGTAGGGGCTACTATCGGGGACATAAGTTACAGGGATATTATGAAGGAAGATAATTAGCAAGATGTCCGTTCACATTACACTTGAACTTCTACATGTTAGTACAGTTGGGAAAGCAGGATCCCGGAAGAGAGTTCCAAAGTCTAGAAGTTCTGGGAAAGAAACTATTGGAGTAGAAGGCCTTCTTACACCTAGGGATCTCTACTGTGAAGGGGTGGGACTTAGTTGCTTGTCGGGTTTGTTGGGGGTATTCACATCGAGGGGGTAAAAGTGCTTGCAGTTCGTCAGAGCATTCACCATTAAAGTACTTGTAGAACTGACAGAAGGATGCAACATTTCGTCGATGGGACAGAGGCTGAAGCCTAGATGACAGTTCAGGACCTATCAGGTTGATGACTCTTTAGAAGACCATCGTGCCATACCCTGTCAAAAACCTTAGATATATCAAGGGCTACTGCTCTACCTCCCCTGTTTTGTCCAGTGAACGGTATATACGTTCAGAGATTATAGTTAGGATATCTGCTGTGGAACAGGCTTTCCTAAATTCATATTGTTTGTCAGTCAGGAGTTTAGCACATGTAAAGTGATGGACTAGAGTTTGATTAATTAAGGACTCAAATATTTTGGTGAAAAGCGAGAGAAGGCTAATGGGGTGGTAATTTAATGGGTCAGTTCCTTCGCCAGAATTCTTGAGAACTGGTACCACAGATGCGGTTTACCAGCAGTCAGGAAAGCAAGATTCGTTAAGGCATTTGTTGAAAAGTTTGGAGAGAACAGGGCAACCTCAGCAGAGCATTTTTTAATAGCACAGTCAGTATATATATTGTTTTTAAAATATAATTATCCAATGACATGTGTTTCATCGTTTACGACTCATCAGAGTGGCTGAATCTAGCGACATTCGAAATCGGGACCCCACCATAATGAGCCTGAACTCTTATTCACTGGTCCATCTCGCCGACTGTTTGGATATATCGCGATTTATTTAGAATTATTTGTTTTTGTATCATTGACGTGTCAGTGGATCAATGGATCATTATATTTTAAAAACAATATATATACCGCTCCCCATGTGAGAGGTACCAAATTTGTTAAAGGGAAAATTATTCTCAACTTGCATTTAGGTAAAAATGCACTTTTGTAAATAATTGAATTCATTCAAAACGTATCACAAAAACAAATATATATATATTATATATATATATATATATATATATATATATATATGATTCATTGTTTAAAATTTCCTGTTTCAATGTTTCATTCTCTTAAAAAGCAAAAATAATTGCATTTAATCTTTTCGTTAAATTGAAAGATAATAAATTGGACTTTTTTTCGTTTTAAATGTAAGAAAAAAAATTAAGTTTCCTGTGTATATAATTCGTTGTTTAAAATTTCCTTTTTAAAAAACAAAACAAAAAAACATTGTTATTTTGTGAATAAATTAAAATATTGATTGTCATTCATTTTCTCATTTACGCTCGATTTCTTTGTCGTGTATTATTGCACTGGAACGAAATTACAATTTCCGTTCCATTTTGGTGACACCCCCAAAACATCACGGGCTTCTCCGCAAATACCAAGATTATTTCTTAGAAAATCCAGCGCTTTCTATGTATGCTATTATTGAGCTATTTATGCATTTTCAATTTTTTCATGTGTATCGCTATGGGAAGGGAACACTTTCTTCAGTTACTATACTTTCACTTAACGATTTAATAAACGAACATACCGTAAAAGTATAACTGAAAACGAATCAGCAACCGGACGTGAAATGGAAATTTGAATTGTAAAAATAACAAAAATAAGAAATTTTAAAAACAAAACAAAAATACAAGATTGATATTACTATTCTTCGTTTAAATGCAAATTTGAAATAATGACTCATTTCTATATCAAACCCAAGGAAAAGATGAATGGTTTTGTAAAAAAAAAAAAAGCCCCAAAGCAATTAAATTCAAGTTATACTTACTTTTTCAACAAAGAAACATCTTCAAAAGAAAATAAAAACGAGACGGGTTTGACTATTTAAGATGGCGATCGCAAGTCCGCAGAAAATGAGTTTGTTTTTTTTTGTTTTGTTTTTGTTTTATTATTTGTTTTATTTTTTTTAATATGTGTTTTTTTTTCTTCGTATTTTGCTAAATCAAAAAAAAAAAAAAATCAAAAAAAAAAAAAAAAACCCCCAAAAACCCCCAAAACAATCGTGCCTATGTATTTTTGGTACCGCGGTATTTTAAAATAGTTTTTATTTTCAGGGTTAATTCAAGTTTCACGGTACCTTGTTATTTCAGCTCGGTACTGTGGCGAATTCCCTGGATACAGTCCATGAAAGATTGTTGACGACGTTGCAACAGATTCGTCTGTTGCGACCACAAGGTCACTTAGTTGATATTTCGTATTAGATGATCGTTACTCACAAAAAACAGGTACTTGTCTCTGTCACAAGTCGCCTTAAATCGAACAATGCTTTTGCACACGAAAGGAAAAAGTCACGTGCACGTGCACGTGATATTATGCGCCCAAGCCCTCATAAAAGCTAACACGAGGAAGCAAGCAACTTTCTGTTGCCGGAATTCCCCAGAGGTGAGTAATTATTTCCTTTACTCTCCCGTCTTCAGAAAAAAAAAAAATCAAAGGAACAATTTATATATATATATATATATATATATATATATATATATATATATATATATATATATATATATATATATATATATATATATTTGAATCTTGTGTTTGGCAATTATAACAATGCCAGCTGTCCTCTTCAGCAGGGGGATGTTGGATTCCTCCGCAATCAAAATGGAACCAGTAACCACAACCATCACACCAAATCAAATCATTGCTGTTCCATCATCCGGATTCCCGCATCCCGGGCAAATGCAATCCGGCTCCTCATCCACCGCAGATGCTTCTAATCTGTGCCAACCAGGCTGGGGGGGGGGAGGCAAATCCTCTGCGGTGGAAGTGCTCTCTTGAAGGCAAATAGGGCAATACCAATTTTCCTCTCCCGGGGGAAATTGACTTAGGCCTATGCATGAAAAATGGAACCAGTCATCACATCTGTCACAGCATACCATGAGACTCCCATCGTCAGGTAAACTGCAAACTGGGCAATTCTCAATATATTCTCCCCCTGCGGGGTGAACCTCAGATGCTGTATCAAGGGAGGTGTGCTCTTCCTGGCCACGGTCACCCTGTATGTGAAGGGTTCCCTCGGCCTTTAACTCCAGTGGGTAAAGGTTTTTCAATGATTGCACCTGCAGTGACCCATCCCTGCGCTTGACCTGCGCAGATCTCACCAAGCCATCCTCTCCTGGGTACCACTGCGTAACCCTTCCCAAGGTCCAAAATGGTCGACTCCAGTTAGGAACCCTGATCAACACCACTTCTCCTTCGTTCACAAGGTTTGAAGTTGCTCCAGATTGTGGTTGGTTTCGCTCTCTTAGGCTTAGTGGTGCCAGATTCTTCTGAATCTTTTCAAAGCTTCGTCTTGGCAGCTAAGGGATTCTACCAAGTGTTTCCAGGACAGAGGTTCAACTTGGTTAATATCTCCTTGGTTTATCCTAAATATTAGTCGTGGATTAAGCATGGGGCGTAGGAAGTGATTTGGAGTTAAAATTTCGGACCCTTGGTCGGAGGAACTTCTGTAGGTCAGTGGTCTATCATTCACTGCATTTTGAACATCCGAAAGTATAGTGAAAAGCTCGGTATAGTTGTAAGTAGCTCGCCTGATCAGCTTGTACAGGCAAGACTTTATTGTTCTAATAAGCCTTTCCCAGATACCACCATACCATGGAGAATGCGATGGAATCCTATGGTGGGTTATTTCACATGTCCTGAATCTCTCCTTAAATTCGCTACATGTGAATGCCTGATGAATCACACTGCACCCCGCAACAAACGATTCAGCGTTATCGCTATAAATGTGGGAAGGTATGCCATACGTATTAGTAAAATGTATAAATGCTGTCAGGAAGGAATAGACTGACATATCCTCCACTAATTCTAAGTGCACCGCTCGCATCTCCAAGCATGTGAAAACTAAAATGTACATCTTTGTCCTTTCTAGATCTCTCTGCACCCACAAATGCTCAGTGAAATCCACACCGGTTCGAAGAAAGGGTCTAATTAAATTGACTCTGTGCTTAGGCAAGTCAGTTCTTCTCGGGTACGAGAAGGGTATTGCATTGAACTTTCGACACAATGAGCATCGAGATAAAACCTTCTTCACCGCTTGTCTCCCTTGAGGTATCCAAAACCCGGATATCCTCACTTTATTCAATGTGGTGGGGGTACCTAAGTGGCTGCATTGGTGATGACAATCCTGCACAATCAGCGCAGTCAATTCATGGTCCTTAGCCAGGATTACAGGGTTATGTACTTCAAATTCAAAGACAACGTTCCTTTTTAATCTGCCCTTGGAGCGCATTAGCCCCTCCTCATCTAAGAAGAGATCTAAACTTCCCACTCTCTGAGGAATGGCTCCTCTGTCAGGATTCTGTAGAAATTTCAGCTTCTCCGCAAATGTCTGACATTGCATCACCCTGAGTAAATGTAGGCCGGCTGCCCTTACTGGGTTTAGGTCCTTTTTTCTCAGCCTATAAACAAACTCAAAGACACGAGCTGTAACATTCATCAACATCGACAGCATAGAGTATTTATCAAATTGTACGACTGGCTCTTCCTGATTAGGTGATACGGAGCAGCACACAGAGGTAACCATCTTCTTATTTTCAGGACTCAAACAGTTTAAGGCGTTTTCCGGCCAGGGGACTGCCTGATCCCTCAGCCACACAGGTCCATTAATCCAGTAACTTAGGGTTTCCTTTAATTTTGAAGTAGATAAGCCTCTGGTAACAAAGTCTGCTGGATTTAGATTTGAGGGTACATATTTATAATGCAATTGTACTCCAAATTTTGCGGTTAGTTCTCTTTCCCACTGATCAATATCCCTTAGTCTGTTTTTTGACAAACACATTCTTGTTGTTGGAGTTCATCTTCGATAAAAGCTGGGTAGAAAACTTCTGCTGACGAAGAACTGCGCAGATTGAAGAGTTGAGATATCTTCCAAGATGGATACTACAGGTCCGGTGGTGCCTCGAGGAGTCCTTTGTTGATTCAATCCAATGGCAGACAAACGACAGGTCAAAGAGTAGACCTTAATTTCGTCTTTAACAGACATTAATTAGTAATGAAGAAAGTCAATAGATTTACAGAGCCCAACAACGGGCAAAATATAATAATTCGCCCGATATAAGGACATTGGTGTTTGCAAATGATATTTCGACCCACATATGGGCATTAAAACGTCTCATAGTGACACAGTAAATTCGAGGCGTCTTTTTGAAATCTGGGTACCTGAAAAGATAATTTGGGCGCCAGGAACATCCTCGGCAGTTAGTTATAACATGCCATCTGATTGGTTCAAGCAAATCCGTGGGCGGACAAACCGTCAAATAAAGAGCCTGCTTATTTCTGCAGAACTTCTTACAGGTGACAGGTACGTATATCATATAGATTTTTAAAGATTTTTATTTAAAAAAGAATTTTTTATAAGTCCAAATGTAGACAAGCTGATATAATTTTGGGGACGTTGTTTAAATGCGTTTTCCATGGTAACAAATTGAGAGAGAGAGAGAGAGAGAGAGAGAGAGAGAGAGAGAGAGGGGGGAAACAGAAACATTTAAAGCAAGTTTTTCGGAAATGGGAAACTAAAGAAATGAGCAAATGAAATACAGACCCGAAATGTGATTAAAATGATCCAAATTTTATCAAAAGAAAATAAAATGTTAAGGTTGCTTTTATTTTCTAAAATTAGGGTTTAAAAAATCTTGAAAGAAACACACCAAATCAAAAATAAATACAAGAAAGCAACAATTCTTACTAGAAAAGCTAAAAAGAAAGGAACATACAAAAAAATAGTTCTTTTAAGTCCTTGTTTTAAGTAGTCTTTCTTTTAACAAAAGGGGGTTTTCTCGAATAGGAACCACAAACAAATGAAGTCCCTTTGACTTTAAATAGAAGAAAGTAGGTAAAATATTTTTCCTTTGTGAAGGCTGAGATAAAATTCAAATTCAAAGGAGATTCATGAAAACCATAAAGCCATTTTGGTAGACTTTATGGATACATATAAAATAATTTTTACGTCTGTATTTCCAGACTGTCCAGAGTGTCGTGCTTTCCTTACGCGGGATAAATGCTGGTATTAATTTTTTTTTCTTTTAAAATAAAAATGTTCCATGAAGGAAACTTCAGTTGAATGGTCTTCCAAGACGGTTTCTTTTCCTTGAACAAGTAGGGAATTTGTAGTTGTATGTCACCCTTGCCTTTAAGGCATTTTTTCATTACTGCTTTGACATGTCGCACATGTATCTCAATAAATCCGTTGCTTCTAGCGAAGCGTGGTGAGCTGGTGATATGTTTAATACCCCACGATGTAATGAAGTACTGATGGGCCTCGTGGAGTTGGCACAGGATGTCACTCCTCATAGATTCTGAGATCAGAACCTGCCTTCCTTTGAAAAGTATTCCTCTCTCGAGGGCTAGTTCTTCACGGAATGGCCAGCATTTTCTGATGTCAGTTGGGACATCCCGGAGAGTTTCTAGCCATCCCTGGAATACGATCTCTTTCAGAAGGTTTAGAGTTCTTCTTCTTCGCTGAGAAATTGATAGTTGCAATGGTGAGGTGTCCATCATCGACTTCCGTGTCTATGCCATCAATTCTTTCATCTAGTTCGACGACACTGTTGTTTTCTGGGTTGGGCAGTCGGCTAAGTGTGTCTACAAGGATCATGTCTTTGCCTGGACGGTAGACTACCCGGAAATTGTAGCCTTGTATCTTTAAAAGCATATGTTGTAGACGCGGTGGTGCTGAGTATAGCGACTTTGAACATATAGTGACTAATGGTTTGTGGTCGGTCACTACGGTGAACGTACTTGAATAAAGGTACATATGATAACGATGGATACTGTGCACAATTGCGAGCATTCTGCGCTCGATGTTGCTGTATCTGGATTGGCATTCGGTCAGCGTTTTAGTACTGAATGCGATTGGCTTGTCTGCCTGTGTAAGTGCTACCCCCAGACCCTTCTGCGATGCACCCACTTCCAATGTTACTGGTTTTGTTTGGTCATAGTAGGTTAAAAGGGCGTCGGCGGTGATCATTTGTTTTAGATCATCATAGCATTTTTGCTGGTCTGGATCTCATATCCAAGGTGTTTGTGATCTCAGGAGACTGCGCAGAGGGCGTGCTTTCTCAGCAAAGTTTGGTATATATTGGGAAAGATAATTCAACATTTCTAAGAAGCGTTGTAATTCGTCCTTACTTTGCGGCTGTGGCATCTGTTGGATGTCATGTACTTTGGTAGGGTCTGGCTTGATGCCAGTTGGGTGTGTATATGTTTCCGAAAAATGTGATGCTGCTTTTTCTGATGGCACATTTCTTACTATTAAACACAAGACCAGTTTTAGCTGCTCTTTCCATTAGATTACGCAAATTTCTATCATGTTCCTCGTCGTCCTCTCCATATACTGCCACATCGTCAGCTATGCTAGCTACACCTTCCAAACCTTCAAGGATCTGGTTCATCTTTGCTTGGAATATGTCTTGCGAGACATTTAGGCCAAATTGTAATCATTTCCAACAGACCCTTCCAAATGGTGTTCTACAGGTTGTCAGTAGATGGGATTGTTCATCCAGGTGAATCGACCAACATCCTGCTTTGGCATCTAGCTTACTGAATACTTTTGCTTTCGCAAATTTCGGGTTTAGTTCTTCAACCGTGTGTATTTTGTACGGACACCTTTTCAAACTGGAGTTAAGTTTCTGAAAGTCGATGCATATCCTGAGAGATCCATCCTTTTTTGTGCTAAAAGCCAGGCTGGAGCACCAGTCTGTGTGCTCCTCTACTTTTCTTAGCACATCCACTTTTATCAATCTCTCAATTTCTTGTTTGATTTTGTCCTTGAGATGGATACTGCATTTACGAGGAGGGTCAATGAATGGCTCTGCATCATTTTTTTAGCAGGAATTTAGCCGTTCCGCTGAAATTTCCGATTCTGTCGAACTGTTCTGGATACGCTTCCTTAAGTTGCACGACATCGCGGACAGGTGTATGCGGAAGTTCTGTCGCTGCCTTCTTTATAGCGTCAACATGATGAGGTTGAGCTGTTCGCTTGTAGGCAGGCCTAAAACGGCTGGTCTTGGAACATCTACCACATAGAATACGGCGTTTATCCATTTGGAGTTCTTGTGTCGGCATGGAATGTTGATGGTTCCTGCGCAGGTGATTGTATCGCTGCTATAAGATGTGAGTCTTATGTGTGGTAATGGTCGTAGTATGTTTAGGGCGGCTTTGTGTGTTCCGTACATTTTTCGGAACGTTCTCATTGGAAGAGTGTTCCCTGATGCGCCAGAGTCAATCTTCAACCGGAGTGTATGTGGTGAGTTGGGTATGTGGGGAGGCTTGACGGTTAGGGTTGTGTATGTCTCATTCCTGGGTTTCTTGCCGATGCTGTCCATGCATTTGTCACTGATCGTGATCGTATAAAAGTGTTTGTGATAGTTGTCACTATCACTATCAATGTCTATGTTGTCCACATTTTGGTTTCTTCTTCCACGTTCTGGTTTCTTTTCTGACTATGATGCCGGTGGTGGTGGGGTTGCCTTTTGTGGCCTCTACTAGGAGGTCTACCCTCTCTGTGCTGTTTCATGGACCTACAGCATCTAACCCAGTGACCATTGTTCCCACAAGCGGAGCATTCATCATGATATGCAGGGCACTGCCGTGGTTTGTGACATGTGTCACAGTTCTTGCATTTCCTGCCCCCGTGTATGCTATGGATATTCTCTTTTGTGACTCGCAGATTTGTTGAAGTTGGTCGTTTCCGGCTGTGAGGGCTTCGAATTTTCTGCCTTCGGTGAGGACGTCAGCGATCCTGTGTCCTTTGGGTTTGCTGTATAGTTCATTCCTGAAGGCTTCATAAGGTGTGGAGGCAATTATTAGCTCGATGATTCTCTCATGCAGCTCTTCTTCGGAGAAGTCGCCCTTTAGTGCAAGCGTTCTGTCTCTGGTGACAAAGTCGTCTAAACTTTCGTCAGGCTTTTGTCTATACTGCATTAAATGCAATCTGTGTATTCAGAAGTGCATGTTAGTGTTTATTTGTGCTTCATAAAACTGCCATAGTTTTTGTGGTGACCGTTTTTCTTCGTCTGTCAAATCACTGGCGTTGAGCCGTTTCAGACCCTCGTCACCTATGCCACGACAGATTTTTCTGGCTTGCTTCACTGTGTCCGTTATGTCCTCGTCCTCTAAATATAACGTCATTTTTTGTTTAAATCGTGATAATGCTTCACTAAGGTCGGGGTCAGTCCATTGTATTTCAGGTAGACGGGTTGCCATTTTGTTAATTTTTTTATTGAGGTAGTTTAACTTTTCTAAGCACGTGGCTTTCTTGTGGTAGTATCGTGTATTAGACGGGGTAAAAAATTACGCTTAGTCTGATACATAAAAAAGTTTTTAAATTTCTGTCGTCGACAGAAAACTATCCAGTAGACAGTAGATATTTGAAATATTGTTCAATATCAGTAGTGTAAATGTTTGTGCCCACGAAGAAAAGCGTTTGGTTGCAAGGGACAGTTATGGCTGACTGACGTTCGTTGTCGTAGTTTTTTTTTTTTTTCGTGTTGATTGTATTTTGTTTTCTTTTCCGTACGGAGTTTTGTTCAGGCTTTTTAGTGTGTACGGGGTCTATCTTTGTTCGTGGTTGTTTTACCGCCTGCCACCATGATGTGATACGTAGGATGAAGAACACAAACGAAGACGGGTTAAGAGGGAACGGGACACGTGTGTTTTATTCAGGATAATTACATAGAGAGTAAAGCTATTATTAGTTTCGTACTAAGTTGGTTTGCATGTAGTTGGTGTTAGTTTCGTATCATAACACTCCTTCGCGGTACGGGTTCAAGCCTGCCTGCATATTACCACTTTTTTTTTTTTTGCTCAACACAGACCCCTCCAAACACCCGGGCAACGCCGGGCACTTAGACTACTTTAATATATATTTAATTCTGTTTTGATTTTGTAACGTTACTGTTTAATATTTATTAAATTCATTTTAACTTACATAACGTTATGTAGTATTTATTACGTTCTGATTTGATTTTAAAATGTTATTTAATATGTATTAAATTGTGTTTGAATTTTATAACGTTGTTTAAAATTTTTTTTTTTAATTCATTTAAATAATATAACGTTATTTAATATTTACTTAACATTGCATTTTCCGTCAATTATGGTTAGGGCTCGACCGGAAATAACTGGATTAAGCCAAACGTTGTTCAACTGTTGAAACACTAAATCGACAATTTTTTTTTTTTAATAATAAATGTAATTTTTTAAATTATTTCTTGGATAATGGGGGTATTTTTCTGTTTATTTTTTGAACATCTGTTGACAAAAAAATAATTTGTAAATTTCCGTGAAAAACTTTTCTCTACTTTCACCTAATAATTTACGGGGTTCATAAAAAGCATACACATTTTCTTATAAAAGTACTTCTGTTTAAAAAACAAAACATGTTAAGTTAGACATGTATGTGGCGGTGTTGGAATTTTTTTGGTACCAATAATTGTGCATCCTCCTGTATACATTTATTATATTTTTATTCTGGTTTTTATTTTTGATTTTATGTATTTCGTGTCTTTTAATTTGAATAAAAGGGTAATGCTAGCTCCATGATGATGACGTCACTAGTCCCAGCACGAAAATCAGCGTCTTTTGAATTCTAGCGGCGAGGAGACTGGACTTGAATTCATTGCCCGGCGCAGATGTGAAATTTCCTGAGTCTTTCCTTTAAAGAAGTATAACCCGGCAAAGAATACCTGGTCGCGATGAGGCGAACTTCTGAAAACTTTATTTACATGGCTCCGGTTTTCACGTATTTTGAAGGAGAGTAATTTTAAAAGACTTTAAAATTGAGAAAAAGACACATGTACTGTCTGCCATCATTTTGTGAGTACGTTCCTTAAAATTATTGCATTTGAGTTATTATTAGGAAGTACTCCTATTTGTATTTTGATATTGTATTCGTTCGTTGATACATTTTCAATAAAAGAACCAGCATTTTTTTGTGTTATATTTTGTTACTTTGGCGTTCTTGGTTTTTGTATTTAATGCCTGCAAAGAGAAAAATTTTCAACTTTATTGTAAATAAAGTCTTTTCTTCGTTTTAAAACAAGACCTTTCTATTTTATTCTTTACCCCCTCCCTCTTTTTATTTCATTCTTTTCTTCTTCTTTTTTGCAGGCTGTTAGTTTCACATCGAATTTAGCTTGAAAGAGGATAAATTTTCAAAATTGGTCGATATCAGTAAAAAGGAAGGTGCACTCTCAGAGACGGATTAACAACGTCTTTATCTTAAGAAGGTTAACACCGGAAAGAAAGAAACATGACTCCTTAAGGGGAGAGTTCTAAAACCAAAGGGACATAACTCAGGATACTAAGGCATACTCTCTTAACACCCAGACTTAAACTTTACATCCTGATAATTTTAATTTTACACATTCCATGCGGGTCCTCGCCAGGGGTTTTGTGAATCAGTCTGCTGTATTTTTGTCGGTAGGCACATAGTTCAGTTCGATTGTACCATTGTTTATTTTGTCCCGTATGTAGTGATATTTTTTGCAATGCAGATTGCGCTCTGGTTGTCAGAATATATTGTTGCTTGTTTCCATTTTTTGTGTTGTTCATTTCGTTTATTAATTGCATAAGGTATTGTGCTTCCTGTATTGCTGACGTCATTGCCGTATATTCAGTCTCACATGTTGATAGAGCTACGGTAGACTGCTTTTTACTTTTCCAGGCAATAACATGTCCGTCTTCATTTTAGGGAAAAACAATACCCCGGCGTGCTTTTTCTGTCTTCAGAGCTTCCCCAATCAGCATCGGTAAATCCTGTTAACTTCAGGCCGCCTGCACATTTTCTGAAGGATAAACAAAAACACGACAAACATGACTCCTTAAGGGGAGAGTTCTCAAATGAAAGGGGCATAACTCAGGATGCTAAGGTTTACTCTTTTAACAAAACAAAACATTTACTGCCAATTTTCTTTTAAAAAAGACAATAAATGTAAGTTTTCTTACACACACACGCGCGCGCGCGCACACACACACACACATATATATATGTTCTTCAAGAGAATTTTACTGAATATATATATATATATATATATATATATACATAGTAATTTATAAAATATATATTGCGATTAAGCTACACTGAATATTCTGCGTTTCATCCACTATAGGATTCGTCAGGCTTATGCGCGATTTCTGTGGTTGTTTCTCGTTTTTATATATGTTGAGGATTTTTAGTTAGCCAATCAGCTTTCTAGTATCCACCGCGCCCCTTCCTATCAGCGAATGGGCATGCATTTTATCGAACAAAGGATCTGTTTTAGAACTAGGTTAGTGGTTTAAGGTAGACGTTTTCCTTTTATATATATATATATATATATATATATATATATATATATATATATATATACATATATACCTATGTGTACACACATACATGCACAGATATATATACATATATATATATATATATATATATATATACATATATGTGTGATCGTTTATGTATATTCATGTTTATTTAATTTATTTATTTGTTTGTTTTCTATTGTTATTGTTATTGTTAGTTTTAAAGCTATTTTGTATCGCTATCCTAGAGTAAGTTTTATTTTGTGAACACAGTTGTTTGCTATTTCTTGTCTACAGTTTAATAGATTTTGGGGTTCTTTAAAGTACAGGATAGCAAATGTTTCATGGAGGAGTAATTTACATGGGTCGTCTAAATGTCTGCACGTGGTAGCTTGTCTTATTATTTTCCATTCGACTACCGGCGAATGTCCGCTTTCTTTGAGTTCCCAGTATTTATTCGCTAGTGTTGTTTTTATACGATGTTTTTTATTTTTGAATGTACTTTTGTGGTCATAGTATCGGGTTACTCTAGGATAGCGATACAAAATAGCTTTAAAACTAACAATAACAATAGAAAACAAACAAATAAATAAATTAAATAAACATGAATATACATAAACGATCACACATATATGTATATATATATGTATATATATGTGCATGTATGTGTGTACACATAGGTATATTTATATATATATAAAAAAAAGGAAAACGTCTACCTTAAACCACTAACCTAGTTCTAAAACAGATCCTTTGTTCGATAAAATGCATGCCCATTCGCTGATAGGAAGGGGCGCGGTGGATACTAGAAAGCTGATTGGCTAACTAAAAATCCTCAACATGTACAAAAACAAGAAACAACCACAGAATTCGCGCATAAGCCTGACGAATCCTATAGTGGATGAAACGCAGAATATTCAGTGTAGCTTAATCGCCATATATATTTTATAAATTACTAACTAGCTCTACCTACGTATTGAGCACTTTTGAAGTAAATACTTAAAGTTTACGCATAAATCTCTGCTTTCGTATATTAAATTTATGTGAGTAAATGAAGTAGTTATATATATATATATATATATATATATATATATATATATATTCAGTAAAATTTACAGTAGGTTTCTGCTATTTTTTATTTATTGTGTTTCTATTGCTTTCCGGTTTGTTTTTCTGAAATTCGTCTGCGTCTGTTACTTTGCTCAGCTTGATCCGGTGACTGCTGGTGGAGCCCGAACCAAAATTGACGAAAAATTCCAGGAATCTCGGTCAAATTCTGCAAGAGTATCAATAAAGTATTCATTATACAGATCGGGTCGGGTGTGCATTGTACTTGTCGGTTGATAAAATGAATGCTTCTTCATTATTGTAGCGAAATTCGACAGCTGAAAAGTTAATATTTAATTAAAAAAAAAAAAGATAACTTCTTACATTTCTTTGTCAATTTCAAAAATAAGCAATGTTATCTACCTAATTGTCACGTCACAATTATTTAAGTGTTTCATGGTTCAACGCAAATATAATTTCAGCCATGTTTTTGTCACGTGACATGTAATGTAAACACAAGGGAAATAACTAAAATTTCTAATTTCTTCGAAAAAAAATTCTTTAATTAATTTCTACCTCATCCCTTTTGTAAGTTTTGGATAGTTTCATTACTGCGACATGGCAATTCAGTAGATACTATTGGTTTCACTAGCAAATCAATATTTTAATTTCGAAATTTCGCTACAATAATGAAAAAAAAAACACCAAAATGTTTATAAATATTCTCATTAATTATATTTGAAAGCAATATTTTTCTCCAAAGAATGTGCGAAATTAAGGATATTTATTTGGATAATATAAACAACATTTTGCCAAACTAGTTTTCTTTTTTAAATTATCCTACCACATTTTAGATTCTTTTCTTTCTTTCTTCCTTCTGAATTATCATCGGTTTCCCATTTACTTTGTTGGTTTATTTTTAAGCAGTTTTCTTTTAATTTTTCTATCGATTTATTTTTGATAACACACTATACTTTCATACAAAAAGAAAATCTGCCAAATTTTTCAATTACGAGATTTTCCAGTGCATGCTCACATACATGTCTATCGTAAAATTACACCCTCATGTTTTCCCCTCTGTCAACCTCGGGAATCACAGGCAGTGAACGTCATTGAAGGATTTAAACGAATATACTATTTTAAGATATTGCACTTCACAATTCGCTTGGCGTTTGCAAAAACCATTAACAAGGCGCAGGGACATTTTTTACATTTGTGTGACTTACATATACATCCTGATTGCTTCTGACATGGACAAGTATATGTTGCGTGTTCTACAGTCGGAAAAGCAGACAATCTATCTATCTATCTATCTATCTATCTATCTATCTATCTATCTATCTATCTATCTATCTATCTATCTATCTATCTATCTATCTGCCTATCTGTCTGTACCCGGCCGCGTATTACTGTGGCTCAGTTTGTTTAGATTGAACACAAAAAACAAAAAAGACTAAATGTATGTTTCTTATGCTTATGTTCTCAATATTTGTGGATACAGAATATTTTGAGATGTTCCTTTTTCTGTGCATATGTAGAGACTGACACATGATAGTCATTTGTTTCATGATTTATTATACTTCTGTTTCCGTTTGAGTAGACTTTGCGGAATTTCTCCACAAATTTCTCTCTTAACTGCAGAGATTTTAATAATTGCAGCCTACTTGAAGCAGGGGAGGAAACGGGACACAACTCATCGACCTCCTGGTTTCCCAATATCAACCGTGAATTATGACCCGTTTGTAGAAAATGATTGTGGGGGGGGGGTAGAATTTTCAATCCTCTTCAGTAGAATCAACCTAGGTGAGTGAAAAGAAACCACGTGGTTTCTTCTTTTTCTTTCTTTTTTTTTGCTTAGCCTCTTTGTTATCGTTTTAAAATAGTTCGGTAATACTTGCGTTACAAAGCAAATAACTAAATAAAATAAACGCTTTAAAATAAGTTAAAACACAAACAAATCAGTTATGTATATAAGTAGCGACATTTCGGCATATTCCTCGAGACATTTCGGTTAAGGTACAGTATCTTTTCACCCTAAAAATCCATTTAAAAACCACTATATAGGGTTTCGGTGGTGTTGAAAACAAAAATAACGTTTAAAATTCCAGGAAACAAGTAGTTTCCAAGATGTGAATAAATTATATATAAAAAGTGGGGGATCACTTTTCTATATTATTTTAACGTAAAATAAGCACCCTCTTTATGTTTACCTTTTTGTAACAACGTAAATGAATACAGTAAAATGGAAAACTTAGACACCTCAAAATAATATGAACCTGATCTCATTCCGGCTGTGCTATTAAAAAATGCTCTGCTGAAGTTGCTCCAGTTCTCTCTAAACTCTTTATAAAATTCTTGACTTTAACGACTCTTGCTTTCCTGACTGTTGGAAAACTGCTTCTGTGGTACCAGTTTACAAAAACTCTGGCGAAAGAATTGACCCATTAAATTATCGTCCAATTAGCCTCCGCGCTCTTTTCACCAAAATATTTGAGTCCTTAACTAATCAAGCTCTAGTGCACCACCTTACAGCTGCTAAACTTCTATATGACTACCAATATGGATTTAGGCAGATATTCTAACTGTAATCTCTGAACGTTTATACCAAGCACTGGATAAGGCAAGGGAGGGGATGATAATAGCCCTAGATACATCTAAGAATTTTGACAAGGTATATGGCACGATGGTCTTCTCATGAAAATAAAATCCTATGGTATTACTGAACGAATGCTTAGCATAATTAAATCCTTCTAAATGAGAGAAGAATCCAGGTTTTCCTCGATGGGTATACGTCCAAAAAATATGATACAAATGTGGGTGTACCCCAGGGATCGATCCTTGGACCTTTATTATTTCTGATATCCATAAATGACTTACCTGATAAAATTGTTTCTGAGATGGATATATTTGCCGACGACATCACGCTCTTTACATGCGGAAAACTAATGAGCACATATCTAAGGTAATGACGGACACCATAGAGGAAGACCTTCAGTTTGTTGTGGAATTAGATCAAAAATAGATGGTAACGTTCAACGCTGCCAAAACAAAGCTCGTTTTCTTTAATAATTACATGAAACCTTACCAAACATCAATAGCTATGGCTAAAGATACATTACCTGAAAGTACTTCGTTCAAGTTCCTCGGCTTAACGTTCACAGGGAACATGAGCTGAAATAGATATATCGAGATCGTTGCCAAGGCTACTGCGAAGAAGATGGGATCTCTCTACCGTGCTAGAAAGTTACTTACGCCTGAAAGTATCCTGTACCTCTACAAAGTCAGCATTCGCCTATGTATGGAGTACTGCTGTCATATTTGGGCTGGTGCATCTCTTACTAGTCTCTCGCTCCTGGACAGGGTTCAAAAGAGGGTTGCCAACCTGGTAGGTCTTGAACGTTCATCTAAACTTCAGCTTCTGTCCCATCGACGAAATGTAGCCTCCCTCTGCCTGTTTTATAAGTATGTTAATGGTAGATGCTCTGACGACCCCCTCGCCGAAAATACTCCCGACAAATCTGACAAGTAGTGAAGTCCCACCCCTACACAGTAGAGATCTCTAGATATAAGAAAGCCTTCTACTCTAATAGTTTCTTCCCCAGAACTGCTAGACTTTAGAATTCTTTTTCGTGTTCTTGCTTCCCCAACTGTACTGACATGCAGAAGTTCCAGTGTAATGTGAACATACATCTTGCTGTTAAACTCCCTACATAGTATCCTGCTACTTAGGTCCCTGATTGTAACCCTCTACATCAAAGTGGCAATGTACCTTGTTTGGGGTGAAAATATAAATAATATAATGTAATATAAACTGTTGCTTGGCAGACCAACACGAAACCTACCTTTAAAAACTTGTTTTCAGAGGGTTTTAAGGTGTGCTAAAGATGAATATCGAATTAAAAATTGGGGCCGGAAACTAGATTTCACGATGTTGAAAAGATACTTTTCCGCAAGTTTCACATTAAAAAAATATATGCACACGCTTGCACATACAACAATGGCCACTGTGTATAACATAAGGAATTTAATTGCTTAATATCTGGAAAACAAAGTATTTGCTGAAAATTAAAATAATTTTACGTTAAATTGTGTTCATTTTACGTTGACCCAATCCCCAACCAAAAGAGGTGGTCATAAAGCGTGTGCTCATTCTCCGTAAAACAATTATACAAAAGTTATACCCATATTTTAAAACATTTCTTTTTATTCCACAGAAGCATTAATCAATATAGGTATATTTACGTGGAAGGCGATAAATTTCATAATTATTGACCATTTGTTTTGTTTCGTTTCCTCATAATGTTTCAAATTAACCACAGAGATGATTAATAATACATTAACACACACACACACACACACACACAATCATGATATATAATAAACTAGCACACACAAACATGATTAATAATAAACTAAAACACAAATGTGATAAAAAATAAACTAACATGAACATTGTAAATAATAAACTAATACACACATGATAATTAATAAACTAACACAAATATGATCAACAATAAACTAAGATATACACATGGTAACAAACTAACGCACACAGGAAAAACAATAAAACTAACACATACATGATAACTTATAAACTAACACACACATGATAAAAAATTAATACACTCTTGATAAACAATAAACGAATACACACATGATAAATAATAAAAAAAACAAACACACATAAAAAATAAAACTAACACAAACATGATAAACAATAAGCAAACATACACAATATAACAATAAACTAACACACAACATGGTCAATAATGAACTAACACACATATGATAAATTATAAAGTAACACACACAATAATCAATAATAAAGTAACGCGCACATGATAAATAATAAACTAAAACACACATGAAAAATAATAAAGTAACACACACATAAAAATCAATACACTAACACAAACATGATCAATAATAAACTAACACACACATACTTTATAAAAATAAACTAACATACACAAGATCAAAATAAACTAACAAACACATGAAATATCATAAACTAAAACACACAATATGGTAAATAATAAACTAATACACATACATGATAAATAATAAATTAACACATGTCATAAATGATAAACTAATACATGAGCATGATAAAAAATAAACTAGCACACGCACATGATAAATAATAAACAAACTCGTACACATGAAAAATAAAAACTAACAAACACATGTTAAACAATAAACTAACATACACATGATAACTAATGAACTAATACACTTGATCAATAATAAACTAACACACACACATGATAAATAAAAAAGTAACACGCACATGATAATAAAATAACACACACAAGAAAATTAGTAAAGTAACACTCACACATGATAAATAATAAACTAATACACACATGGTAAATAAAAAACTAACATATACATGAAAAAAGATTATTAACGCACATGATAAATAATACACCAACACAGACATGATAAATAATAAAGTAACACACATGAAAAATAAAAAAAAATGAAACATACACATGATGAATAATAATTTAACACACACGCATGATAAATAGTAAACTAACACACGCACATGTGATAAATAATCAAGCAACACACACATGATCAATAATAAACTAACGCACTTGATAAATAGCAAGACTAACACACACATGATAAAAATACTAACACTCAAAGTAAATAATAAACTCCCATACACAACGTAAATAATAAAATAGCACACACGTATGGTAAATAATAAACTAACGTACACACGTTGTAACTAATAAATGATGTCACACATTAATTAATTAACACTCATATTATAAATAATTAACTAACACACACATGATAAATAATTAACTTATGCATGTATATGATAAATAATAAACTAACAGACACATTATAATATTAAACACATGATGAATAATAAACTATATTATAAATATTAAACACATGATAAATAATAAACTAAAATACTAGCCTGATAAATAATAAATTAACACAGACCTGATAAATAATAAATTGTCATACATATGATAAATAATAAACTAACCAACACACATTATAAATAATAAACTAACCAACACACATTATAAATAATAAACTAACATACACACATTATAAATAACAATCTAACACACACATTATAAATAATAAACTAACACACAGACATGATGAATAATAAAGTAACACACACATGACAAAAATAATCTAACACACATATTATAAATAATAAACTAACACACACATGTGATAAATAATCTACTAACACCTATTATAAATAAAAACAAACACGCATGATAAAAAATTAATAAGCACACACGTGATGAATAATAAACTAACACACACTTGATTTATGTTAGTGCGAAAATAATGTAGATTTTTTACGTGCAACTTCAAAAGATCATAACTTCTTTTCATAATAAACTTTATCAATCGAAATAAGAACCATTAGTATCGGCGCATATTTGCTAAAGAGAAACAACGTTATTTCTCGCATTAGCATAGAAATTTGGAGTTCTGAAATTGATGAAGTCATTGAAGGCCAATTCAGCATCATTTCGGCTTTTGAAGTATTTTTCACGCTGGAAGTTCTCGAGATACTTGAAAAAATGATAATCAGTGGCCGAGAGGTCCAATGAATATGGCGGATTAGGCAGAGTCTCTGAGCCCATTTCGTTCGGCGTCTGCAGGGTCAGTTGAGTAAAATGCGGGCGAGCATTGTCATCGAGGAGAATTGGTCCCTTCATATTGACTTATCTCGGGCACATACGTTGGAGATTTTAGTGCATTTCGTCAATTTGTCGGCAGTACTCCTCTGCCGTAATCGTTTCTCACGGATTTAAGAAGCTGTGATGGATGAGACTGGCTGTAGACCACCAAGAAGTCACTATAAACTTTTTTTGTGCAATTTCTGCTGCAGGAAGTATTGTGAAGCTTCTCTGGAATCTAACCACTGCACCGAATGTTGCCGGTTGTCGTAGAGGATAAACTTATAATCACGGCACAATCTGCTCGTGAATTGGGTCGAAGGAGTGTAGAAAACAGCTCAAACGACGATTGTATTGATTATCGTTCAACTCACGTGGCACCATTTTATCCAACTTTTTTGACTTCCCTATTTGCTGAAATAGTAAATGACTGTTGACTGGTCGACCCCGTGTGGTTTTACTTTCAAATATTCGTTATCAACTGCAGTCGGCGGGTCACGACCGTTTCCATTTCGGAATTTCTTGAATCACCGTTATGCAACACGTTTGTTATGGTTTCTGAGCTAAACGTACCATTGATATCAAAACAGATTCGGTAGCTTTTCGGCGTAGTTTGAACTGGACAAAGAAAAAAGTGTGGATTTGAATTTTGTCCATGCTGTCGAAAAGCCTGCAAAAAATAAATAAATGAAGAGATTGAGAACGGTACCAAATAAAACGATTCGATAGGGAGAAAAACGCACTTCAAAATGATATATAACATGGCTATATATATATATATATATATATATATATATATATATATATATATATATATATATATATATATGAATGAATTAATTCAGAAATAATAAATAAAAGTAACATACATAAGAACACGATATTGTTTTTGAACCAACCTAATAAAACACACATGATAAAAAAACTAACTCAAGAACATAACAAAAAATACACTGATATACTCACACGTGAAAGACTAAACTAACACACACGTGCTAAATAATAAACTAAGAAAATACATGATAATAATATACTAACATACACACATGATAAAATAAAAACAAACACACACAAATGATAAATAATAAAGTAACATACACACATGATAAATAATAAAGTAACATACACACATAATAAATAATAAACTAACACACACATAATAAATAATAAACTAACACGCACATAATAAATAATAAACTAACACGCACATAATAAATAATAAACTAACACACACATAATAAATAATAAACTAACACACACATAATAAATAATAAACTAACACACACATAATAAATAATAAACTTACACGCACATAATAAATAATAAACTAACACACACATAATAAATAATAAACTAACACACACATAATAAATAATAAACTAACACACACATAATAAATAATAAACTAACACACACATAATAAATAATAAACTAACACACACATAATAAATAATAAACTAACACATAATAAATAATAAAGTAACATACACACCTGGTAAATAATAAACTAACACACACATAATAAATAATAAACTAACACGCACATAATAAATAATAAACTAACACACATAGAATGAATAATAAACTTACACACATGATAAATACTAAACTAACACACCCATTACAAATAATGAACTAAAATACACACATGATCAATAATAAACTAACACACACATGATAAATAATACATTAACACAAATACATTACAAAAAATAAACTTTCATACACTTATGATAAATAATAAACTAACACACACATGATAAATAATAAACTAACGCACACATGATAAATAATAAACAAAAACACAAATGATAAATCATAAACTAACATATACACATGATAAATAATAAACTAATACACACCGGATGAATAATAATCTTACATACACACATGATCAATAATAAACTAACACACACATGATAAATAATAAACTAAGACATACACATAATAAATAATAAACTAATATGAACACATGGTAAATAACACTGGCCAACAGCAAATTTGGTGTCACAGTTTTGTAAGCTGATTTTGGACAATTTTGATGTGCTGAATCAAAAAATAACACTCTTTTTGCTGGGTCAGGTCGACATTTTAAGCTATCGTTAATTTTCTATTTTTTAACTTTTAAATACCCGAGAAAGGTACAACAGAAGTATTAACCATTTACCGTTTAAAGTTCTATTACCTGAACAAATTTAAATTTTTTAGCACTAGCAATACAAAGAAGAAAGCATTTGAATAAACAATTTTTGATTAAATTTTAATTAGGGAGTCTAAGTTTTGCGATTATTGTGCGATATTTAAAGATAAGATAAGACTTTATTTGGCCCATATGGGAATTCAATGGTAAAACTTGTTATTAAAACACACCAACATATGAAAGCAGACGAAAAGGTAAGTCTTACGTATTGGTTCTGTGTGTTTCAGAGTCAAATTATTTCATTACTGTGCGATTAAAACTGTTCGCAGGACATAGATATAATTGTGCCGAATTTTTTTGATACAGACTTTAAATTTCATGGAGACAACGTACACAAATTTAATTTTTAATTTTTTTTCAGGTATACAATGGCGACTCGAAGAATGTGTGTAAATAAGCCAGATGTTTTTTGCTATGTTTGTGGTGAATACACACTTGCACCAAATCGCAATACTGTCACCACCTTTATCAAGCGCGTTTACTATGCATATTTTGGCATGAAGCTCGGTAATCAAGACAAAAGTTGGGCACCTCACATGGTTTGCAAAAGATGCACAGAGCATCTCCGTCAATGGAGCAAAGGCACGCGAAAGTCCATGAACTTTGGCATCCCCATGATTTGGCGAGAGCCTTCAAATCATGCAACCGATTGCTACTTTTGTGCTATCAATGTCATGGGGATTAACAGAAAAAATCGCACAACACTGGAGTGTCCCAATCTGCCGTCAGCTATGCGCCCTATTCCTCATAGTGAAGAAATTCCCATACCTGTATTTGAAGATACAAGTATTGAAGAAAGCAGCAGTAGCCAGGATGAAACTCAAGGCATTACCACTACCGATGATCATCATGATGTATCCTTTCCCGATGACAATGATGAGCAGCCAAAATTGTTTTCCCAAAACGAACTAAACGATCTTGTTCGCGATTTAACTTTGCCAAAAGACTCTGCCGAACGTCTTGTATATCGTTTAAAGGACAAGAACATGCTAAATGGGAAAGTTAAGGTAAGTTTCTTCCGTACCAGGCACCAGGAATTTTTAAGATATTTTGCTCATGAAAAAGAATTAGTCTATTGCAATGACATAGTAGAGCTACTGAAACATCTCGGCGTACCTGAATACAAATAAGAGGACTGACGACTTTTTATCGACAGCAGCAAAAGGTCTTTGAAATGTGTGTTCTTACACAATGGAAATCAATTTGCATATGTACCATTGGCACATTCGACAACGTTAAAAGAACAGCATGAAGCAATTAAGTACGTCCTAGAAAAAATTCTTATGACCAACATAAATGGCTGATTTGCGTTGACTTAAAAATGGTAAACTTCTTGCTTGGTCAACAGTCTGGACTTACCAAAAACCCATGCTTTTTATGCTTCTGGGATAGTAGGGATCATACTCAACATTACGTGAAAAAAGAATGGCCAGTACGTGAAGAGCTTGCAATTTGTAGAGCAAAAATCTGATAAACAAGCCTCAAGTTGACAGGGGACGTATTTTATTTCCTCCACTCCACATAAAGCTCAGTTTGATGAAGCAATTCACAAAAGCCCTGGATAAAGATGGACGGTGTTTTCAGTTTCTGTGCAAAACCTTCCCCAATTTGTCAACTGAAAAATTAAAAGTTGGTATTTTTGATGGTCCTCAAATTAGGCAGCTGATCAAAAACTCTCCCGCGTTTGAGGAGACCATGAATCCTGTTGAGCAACAAGCGTGGAATTGCTTTGTTCAGGTCGTGATGAATTTCCTAGGCAACACAAAAGCAGAGAACTATAAAGATCTAGTAGCAAACATGTTAGTGGCCTTTAGGAACCTCGTCTGCAATATGAGCATAAAAATGTACTCGCACATGGACCGCTTTCCCGAAAATCTTGGCTCTTTAAGCGATGAGCATCGAGAGCGCTTTCACCAGGACTTGAGAGAAATGGAATCACGCTACCAGGGAAGGTGGGACATGGTGATGATGGCAGACTACTATTGGAATTTAAAAAGAGATATGCAATCACCAAAACATTCGCGACAATAAAAAAAATGAAAATTTAGACTTTAATAATGCAAACATTAAGTTTTCATTTTTAGTTACATGTACTGTACATGAAGTGTACATGATTCTTTGTTAGAATACAGCAATTTTATCATAAAAACTGACATTTTGCCACTGAAAAAACATTAGTAAATCTTGAAAACATTGTTTTAAAAATATGTCGCATAATTTTAAATTCAAATTTACAAAATATTTGACCTCCGAGAGCAAAATGGATGTTATTTCTAGATTTAGCATGGCAAAAATATAGTAAATCAGTTAAAAAATATCAGACACCTTTTAAAAAGTTTCTTTTTCTTGACCAGTGTAATAAACTAAAATACACGCATGATAAATAATAATCTTACATACACACATGATAAATAATAAACTAACACACATGATTAATAAACTAACACACATATGATTAATAAACTAACACACCCATAAGTTATAAAGAAACACACACATGATAAATAATGAAAAAAACACACACATGATGAATAAACAAACAACTATACATACATGATAAATAATGAACTTACATGCACACATAATAAATAGTTTACTAGCACACACATGATGAATAATAAACTAACGCATACGCCTGATAACTAAGTAACACACACATCATAAATAATAAACTTACACACACATGATAAATAATAAACTAATATACATACATGATAAATAATAAACTAACACACACATGATAAATGATAAACTAATAGGCACACATGATAACTAATAAACCATCACACACAATAAATAATAAACTACTACACATACAGTATCAATGATAAACTAACACACACATGATGAATGATAAACTAACATACACATGATAAATAATATACTAATATGCACACATGATGCATAATAAACTACCACACATACAGTATTAATAATAAACTAACACACATATGATAAATGATAAACTAACACATACATGATAAATAATAAACTTACACACACATGATAAATAATAAACTTACACACACATGATAAATAAACTAACACTCACATAATAAATAAACTAACACATGATAAATAATCAACTAATATTTTTACTGAAGACAGAAACTATTAGCGGATAAGTTGTTTAATTGTGATATTTATTCTGATTTATTATAGGAAAATGTTAATATTATTTATATTTATTGCAGTTTTTAATTTATATATGTTTTGCTTGTTTTCTTTATTAATAGATTTTTCCGTTCATGCACGTATACATTATATCTCGCAAGTTGATTTTAAATATAGCATAACTAGATTTGAACATTCAATTCTTCTTCCATTTATCTCGTATTCTTTAAAACGTCACGAAACTAACCTGTAGAAAAAGAGTTGCGTTTACAACTGCGAATTTTTAAACTTTATTGAACGTTGAGCTGAATCTAAAACGAAGAATATCTTTAATATGTTTCACTGAAGACGAAAGTAGCCAGCAGATAAGTTGTTTAATTGTGATATGTATTCTGTTTTATTATAGCCAAATGGTAATATTATTTGTAGGGAAACGTGCGACTTACCTAACTAGCACATGTGCATAATTCAACGGGTCGGTCGTGGAATGAAATGAATGAAGAAGAAACAAAAATGGCTGCCTTATCTCTTCATATGCCTGCAATGTGACCACCCGATATGCAAATGAGATGCTCCTGGTTGGAGATAAAAGAGGGTTGATCTTTTTTAGAGGGACGTTGATTTTTGAAGTTGGATTTCGAAGAAATAAGTTGAATTAGCAGAAGTCCGTTGGGAGTTGAGAGAAGGCGCGTTACGTATATAGAAGTTTGGAAGTTGGAAGTTTGGACAACAGTGTTAACCTTACCCAGGAAATTATTGGTGTGACGGGCGGAAGAAATAACACTCAAGTTATTGAATTATATTATTTATATTATTGCAGTTTTTTTAAGTGATATATTTTTATTTGCTTGTTTTATTTATTAACAGATTCTCTCTCCATGCATGTATTCATCATGTCTAGCAAGTTAATTTTAATTATAGCATAAGTAGATTCGAAAATTCTATTCATCTTACCCCCATCGTTCCCTGTATCTTGTATTCTTTAAAACCTCACGAAATCAATTTGTAGAACAAGAGTAGCGTTTACAATGGTTAATTTTTAATATTTTTATAACGCTGAAGTGAATCCAAAGCGAAAAATATCTTTAATATTTTTCATTGAAGACGGAAGTAGGTAGCAGGTAAGTTTTTTTTAAATTGTGATATGTATTCTGTTTTATTACAGGCAAATGTTAATATTATTGATATCTATTGCAATTTTTAATTGATATATTTTTTATTTGCTTGTTTTATTTAATAACAGATTTTCTCGTCCATGCACGTATTCATTATATCTAGCAAGTTAATTTTAAATATAGCATGAATAGATTCGACAATTCTATTTATTTTTAGTTAGTGAGAGGGGGGGGGTCTATTACCATACTTTCCCTTAAACACGTCACTTAGACATATATTAAATACAATACTAATTATAATCATAATTTTTTTTAATGAAGCGTAGACAATGCATTATTCTGGCTTTCCCTTATTTGTCCCTCAGTCCTCGTTTTAATGAATGGGTTTTCTGACAACGAGAGAAGAAAAAGCTGTAGTCTAGGTTGGCATTATTTTCCGTGAACAGTTACCAGAGATGTCGGAAATTATCTGTTTCTATGTCGGTCCTTGTGGTCATGTCACTAGTAAGGGTGCTGGAGGTAAGCGTTTTATCTGGGCTGACGTTATCTGCTTGATAGTCAGGACCCGAACCTTGGTTTAATCACTAAGGAGGCTGTCCTATCAGCAGATAAAAAGTACTAGGGTAGCTGCATTGCCATTTAGTGAATTGATTCTGGACCATGCAGTAGCTTCTGGTGAGGCTTCTCGATGCCATATTAGTGGGTAATTGTAATGGCTTTATCTTATGCGCTACAAAAATATATTTCTTCGTTTCTTTTTCTCTCTTACCTCTCTGCTCTGCTCTAAGCAAGTCCGTCGACCTATTCCACAAATCCCCAAAAACCATCAAGAAAAGTTTCCAGAAAAAACATACGATTAAACCCAAAAATCCAGCTTCCAACGTAGATCTCCACTACCATGTTTTTTGTTTTCTCCACCATCAGAGATCTGCCTTCCAACTTTCCAGAGGTTGAAACCCACTTACAGGAGACTAAACAAGACTTATTGTTCTTAAGCAAAACTGGCAGTAGACCGACTATTTCCTTGGATGAGTTTGGAATTAAAGGATACTCTTACTTAACATCCAAATCTGACCCCAAGATCGCCATGGGCATGGAATATGTGCCTACATTTAAGCGCATCTCTGAGAAAATTGACCACACCCTATTTGCTCATTCTTCGGCCAACATTCACGTCTGTGGAGACTTCAATGTTCACAATCTGAAATAGTTAACCCTCTCAAACAAGATATATGATGAATGGTGGTTCTATCATGATTTCCTCATTGCTTGACCTCATTCAGATTGTTCGCGAACCCACCTGTGTGCCCGATACTGACGATCAGTATGCAAGTCTCCCAGATCTTTTCCTCACAACTTCCCATGAGCTATGTTCATCTTTCTTTCTGTCTCCACTGGAATCTTCTTACCATTCTGTTTTATCAGTTAAAATAAAAACGAAATGTAAAACGTCGTCAGACATACCTCTCCATCGTACAGTATTTCGATACTCTATGGCTGACTCGGATAACTTCCGTACATTTATATCAGATCTACCTCTGCGTTCCATGTTTACAAATGATGTCCTCTATAGTACCAGACCTGACGGAATGGTTAATTGTATGTATAGACCGTTTCATACCCTCGAAAAAATTCTATCAAAAACCTTACAGCCAGCCATGGTTCTCTCCAGAATGTGCTGCTGTCATTGCGCACAGAAATCACTTTTTCCATTGCTTCCAAGGCAACAGATATATTGAGACTAAAGCCGCTTTCAGGAATGCCAGTAATCACCGAAAAGAAGTAATGAAGAACGCGAAAGAGTTGCATGCGCAGTCCATCAAGTCCAAAGTAGCTGAGCAGCGGCTTCGTTTCCATCAGTTTTTGAAATACCAAACAAGATCCTGAACAGAAGCGTGCGCCTTATCCCTCTATCATCAATGGACATGAGGGAATCTCGTCAGCATCAGACGAAGCTAAACTCTTTGCCAAGAATTTTGCAGCTTATTCTGCGCTATACGACCAAGCCACCAACCCCCAATATTTCCTCCTGTATCAGAAAACACGCTATGCGACATACAAATATCTGTGCGTAATGTTGCCAAGCTAATCAAAAATCTTTATCTCAGTAAAGCAACTGTCCCTGACGACATTCCAATTATAGTGCTGAAGAAAACTTCAACCAGAACTAGCTCCCATACTTACAAAGCTGTTTCAGCATTGTCTTAAGGAGAATTGCTTCCAAACCTCCTGGAAAATCAGGTATGCGCTGTATCTAAAAATTAAGGTGATCGGTTATCTCCCTCTCAAAGCAGACCAATGTCTCCTGTGCATCATGAGTATATTACTTGAATCTGTGTTAAATAGAGAAAAAAATAACCATCTTAGTGACATGCAATATGGTTTCAATTCTGCTAGATATACAGAAGTGCTTACGGTTATTTCTCATAAGATTAGCGAATCTCTCGACGGGGGTTTCTTTTCTAGGGCAATTGATCTTGACATATCAAAGACCTTCGATAAAGTATTGCATAAAGGTATACTTCACAAGATCTCCAGCAATGGTATGGCTGGAAATGTCTTCTCAATTATTAAATCATTTCTCTCTGATAGGTTCATAAGAGTAGTGGTTGATGGGCAGAAATCAGAAGCTCATAGTATTAATGCTGGTGTCACTCAGGAGTTCATCCGGGTCTAACTCTCTTCCTGATCTACATTAATGATCTTCTAAATCACATCCTTAGATCATTTGTAGACATTTATGATGACGACACTACCATCTATGGCAGCACACCAAAGGCTATAAACGACCAAATTCTCTCTGATTTTGAGCATGTCGCACAATGGGGAAAAAGTGGCTGGTTACTTTTAATGCATCTAAAACCAAGCTTTTATCTTTACATCAACAACGTTCTGATCCCCATCTGGCATCAACTGAATTGAATGGCTCTCGTCTTGGGGGAGCCTCATGTTTTGACAAGCTTCTGTGCTTGACCATTTCTCCTCATCTGAAATGGAACACGCATATCAAATCTGTTGCCAAAAATGGTGGGATCGTTTTATCGATCCAGTAGATATCTACCTGCTGATGCAATTCTCTTCCTATATAAGAGCCAGGTACGACCAAGGATAGAATAATGTGGCTACATCTGGGCAGGAGCTGCTAGAAAGACCTTATCTTGCCTTGGCAGCGTTCAAAATAGACTTCGTAGCCTAGTGGGGATGCCTTTTTCTCTTCCCTACAATCTCTTTATTACAGAAGAGACGTTGTGAGCCTGTCTCTGCTTTATCGTTATTTTTATGTCAATTGCTCGTCTGTATGATCACCCCTCGTCTAGCTGAAAAAAAAAAACTATCAATAATTTCCCCCACTCTTTATCTGTGTCGAAACCTAAACTCAGACTCCAAGAACAAAACTTCTTTCTAAGAACTGCACTCCTCTGGAACTCTCTTCCGTTTGCCTGCTTTCGAGCTGACTACAATATAGTCGTCTTCAAGTCCAACGTAAAAAAGTTCTTGATGAGCCGTTCCCCTTAAGTAATCCGATTTACCAAAGTCACACTTCTAACGATTAATATATTGCCCCTATGACTACTGTACATTCTTTAACCCTTATCCTCGAGTGGCTTCTTGAACTTGATAAGTGGTGGCTCCTTTGTAACAATTTATATATATATGATAAATAATAAACTTTGTAATAATTTATATATATATGATAAATAATAAACTTACACACACATGACAAATAATAAACTTACGCACACATAATAAATAATCAACAAACACACACATGATAAATAATAAATTAATATACACACATTATAAATAATAAACAAACACACGCACATGATAAATAATAGACTAACATACACACATGATGAGTAGCGAACTAACATACGCACATGGTAACTAATAAAATAACACACACATACATGATAAATAATGAACTAATATACACGCGATACATAATAAACTAGCACACACAATAAATAATGAACTAACACACGCACATGATAAATAAAATAACACAAACATTGTAAATAATAAACTGACACAAACATGATGTATACTATACTAACACACACATGATAATAAATAAACTAACACACATGTGATAAATAATAAACTAACACACACACACACCTTATTAATAATAAACTAACACACACACCTGATAAATATAAACTATTATAACACTCACACAAACAGCCAAATATACACACAGTAACGATAAACTATAATCACACACATCAAATAAAGAGTATAAATGTTATACAAAAACAAACTTGGAGGAGTTTCCTTAACCAATTCTGTACTTCCGCCTAACAATTTACTAAACGAAAGATACCGTAAAAATGTAAAATAAAACATAAGGGGACAACCGGAAGTGAAGTTATTATATTTTCATTTACATTGTTTTGTTCTTACTGTTAAAAAAATAGATATGCAAATTCACTTTCTAGCAACGTGATTTTGCACGTGTTCCTTTTTCTTTAAAAGACTAGGTTCTTTCTCTCTTGCTTTAGTAGCTGTGAATTTTGTTCAACAAAGCCTTGAAAAGAGGTTTTGTTTTGCGTCTTCATTTACTTACAACACTACAATTTATTGAACAAAAATTTTATTTCCATCATGGAGAAGACCATTCGTCTGGACATATTTGACGTATCCTCGGCAGACCCTCGGGCTAGCAAGCTTTGGAGATTGTGGTATCGTAACTTTAATTACTATTTATCAACTATTGCTTCGTTAAACCCAGATAAACTCGATATTCTTTATTTAAACATCGGTCGCACTGTTGCTGACGTTATCGAGCGTTGTTCGGGATTTGAACACGCTGTTGAATTACTGGAAGGTGTTTACGACAAGTCTTCAAGCGTTATTCATGCTAGACATCTGCTTTCCACGCGTCTGCCACAAGAAAACAAGTATGTCGACCAAATATCTTCAGGTCTTGAATAAACTTGCCGCTTACTGTTACTTTAAAGACGTTACTGCTACTACTTACCGGTATGAATCTGTCCGTGGTGCATTTATACCTGGTCTCCGAACCTCAGTAATACGTGCTAGACTACTTCAAACTGATACGCTAACTCTCAAAGAGTCTACTCAATGTGCTAGGGTTTTAGAACAAGCTCACTTTCGTGCTGAATCATACGCTTCCATGATTGGAGCAGCCACTGCTACTACTACTACTTCTATTAGAACTAACAATGTGTCTACGGATCCTGCCAAGGAGGCCACTATTACTAAAAATTTCTGATTCTATTGATTCTCGTATATAAGTATATAGTATAATGGGGGGTCACCTAAAAAATACCCAAACGGAATGATCCAGAAAGATTAGCGCTACAGTCATCTGTCTCTACTCTCTCGTTGCCTTCTCTCCTGCCTGATCGGGAATAATCTCCCAGCACCGAGAAATGAACATCGTTTTATCCTTTCCATCTTCACGCACACACGAGATTACGCGAGAACGGACGAAATAAAAATGCTGGCCGCCATGTTTGTTCTTCCTTTTCTTCGCCTGAACTCACTCGCTGAGCATAGTCTCTCATCCACTGTGGCGGTCGCTTCTCTCTACTTGGCCTCTGAGGTGTCTCGTCCTCCTCCTGTGGCTGCACACTCCCCTCCACCGCTTCGCCCTCAACTGGTCTGACGTCGAGAATGTGCCTCGGGACTCCTCCCACCACAATGTTGTTACTAGTGTTCCTCCCAGTCACGCGACCTCTACTCCATTGTGTGGTGCAGCGCGCCCCAGGTGGCTTCACCCATACCTCGTCCCCGAGTTTAATTGTCCCTGTGGCCTCTACTTCTCGGCTTGCCGGCTCCACCCTGGGATGTCTCCAGGAATATGTAAACATTGACAGTTGCGGGACCGTCTCTGGTACTTGTCCCAGTTTAGGCGACATGTTATACCAGAAGACGGCTTGCTCAGGTGAGGTGCCTCCTCTTTCCGCAACTGCTTTTATGTTGCGGTGGTTTCTCTCCACGATCCCGTTGCCACTAGGTCTGTAGGCAGCTCTGAAAAATTGTTGGATCTTCCATTTCTTCAGTACTTCTGTCACTGCTACTGACTTGAACGCAGTCCCGTTGTCGGTTAACAACTCTTCCACGGGGCCTACCTCCAAAAACACCTCATCCGCCGCTATTTCATTGCCTGTTCCTCCACGTAGCTTCTTCCATAGGGCAAATCGCCCGGGCCCACAGTCAATCATGGTCAAGTAAAGTCCACCCCTGTAATGGATGACATCGCATGCCAGTCTCTCCCAGGTCCCACTCACCTCCAATTGGCCAGCTTCATGCGTGCTTGGAGCATGATCAATCGACTGACATCTGTCGCATGTCCTGACCACTTGCCTCACTTGCTCCTTGGTGATCCTCGGGTCGACTTTTTTCACTAAGTACCAAGTCCTCTCTACCCCCATATGGTGCAAATTGTGCAGTTCTCGCACGCCAACATCATCTAGATCCGATGCAGCAACAACATCTTTCTTTGGCAACAGCCAACTCTTCTTCACTCTCGTGAGAGCATCCGCTCCGTTATTTTCAGAAGCCACCATGTCTACGCGAAGCTTCAAACAAAACTCTTGTATCAGCTCAGCCAGCACCCCAAGCCTGCGCTTCACTAACATCTCCGCAGCCCCCTTCGTTTTTATCCTTTTTTCGCTTGAAATGAGATACTTTAGCCAAGCAAACACCGTGGCAGAGTCTGTTTTGATGCAGATGTCACGTAGTCCCCATTTCAAGGCCAGATTGACTCCTTTTATTGTCGCGTCTAATTCCGCCACATTGATGTGGCTGACATCATTCTTTTTCCTCAACCAGGCTGCATCTTCTGCAACTACTCCTCCAATTTCCAAAACGACCCCTGTTGCAATGCTGCTCGCATCGCACCACACGACTCCATCCAATGTTCGCGGTACGTTCCAGGTTCCCCGTACTGGGTCTTGCCGTTCTGCTTCTTTCAGGAGCTCTTCCATCAGGGCGACCGTTCTTTCTCCCACCTTATCATTCCATCCTCGTCCTTCGGCGTGTCTCTTTATGTAGCTGCATGCTGGTCTAAGCCAGCTAGCAACGGGGTAATGTCCGATCAACTTTCCGCATATGGAAAAAAGTTCACGTCTGTTGAGCTCCTGCTTCAGTTGTGGGATCTCGTTTCCCCTGCGAAACTCTAGGCCGGCTGACGCACCTCGTTTCAGTTTTAGGCCCAAAGCAGCCCCTCCGTCTAATTTTTCCGGCTCTTTGGCGACCAACCCGAACCTCTTCAAATGAGCCACCACCTCCTTGTCAGTTACCACAGTCTCATTCACCAGAATGTTGTCTATGTATGAGCTCACTACCCCATCTCCCTTTCCCATGGTCTCCAGAATCTTCCTGAGGATAGTTGACATAATCTTGGGTGCCGAATTTAACCCGAACCCCACTCGCGTAAGGCAGTAGGTTTTGCCTTTGTACTTGACTAACTGATATTTCCAGAGCTTCTTGGAAACATGGAGTTGCAAATAGACAGATTTTAGATCTACCAATGTAGATGCGCCATTCATCTGCCTCCATTCCCTAATGGTCTTACTGCACACATCTACGGTGTCGCCTCCCTTATGGCACTTAACATGGCCGTTCAGCTCTCGGAAATCCAGGACCGGTCTTACTTTCCCTTTAGTTGTTTGAAGAACAGCCATCAACGGCAAAATGCCCGACTCCACATCATCCGTCCAAGGCATCAGTATCCCCTCCTCAATCCATCGGTCGACTTCCTGCTCAAACTCCTTTCTCGCCCCTCCTCTAAGCGAATTTGTGTAGCACGCCACCCTGTTTGTCAGCGATGGCGCTTGATGTTTCCATG
The DNA here is from genome assembly GCF_053919585.1 of Euprymna scolopes. Lineage (NCBI taxonomy): Eukaryota > Metazoa > Mollusca > Cephalopoda > Sepiida > Sepiolidae > Euprymna > Euprymna scolopes. Next base: position 129,002,164 of record NC_136498.1, read on the forward strand.
CCCACTCCACCGTCCACCGCTCTCCATCGAATTCGGCTCGGAAGTCCTGATCTTTGATCGACAATTTTCTTTCCTCCCCGGCCTTGTTGATCCCTCTGGGGGCGTTTTCCGTCACCGCGCACTCAGCTAGTCCGAACCTCACGTTGTCACATGTGATGGTAACACCTCCAAGGCGGCATATAACATCCATTCCAATGATGGCTTGGACGCCAGGCACCAGGCGATCAGTGACAATTGCATGGACCCTCATCCGACGTTCAGCAATATCAATAGTGACGGTCTTCCTCCCTCGACACTTCACCTGCGACCCATCGAATGCCACTACTTCACCCTTCCCTTTCCATCTTCCGACTAGGGTAGTGTGCACCATGGTAGTGGTGCAGCCAGTGTCAATCAGGGCCATAACTTCCCGTCCTTCCACCGCAATCTTCTGTTTGGGCATCTGCTGCGGGTGCGTCTCTATTCTCGAATTGGGGCGGCCGCTGGCGTGTCAGCCTCCCCTCCCCAGTTTCCCGAACTTGTGCATTTTACCGCTAAATGGACTCTCTGATTGCATTTGTAACACACTGTCCGTTGCAAGAACTTCCTGCAGTCTCTTCTCATGTGTGGTCCCCCGCATTCGAAGCATGCGATCCCCGGGTTTGGCAGATTCCTGCCCACATCCTGCTGTACCGTTGCTGTCGTTCCTCCAGGCTCCGTGGGGTTGGTGCTCACCAAGATTTTTGCAGTTTTAAGCAGCTCACTCACATCCAGCGTCTCCGCTCCCGGTACCTGTTGCAACCTTTTCGATATCTCTTCTGGGAACCCGGTAACAAAAGTCATCTTGACTACGTGACTCGTGGCGTGTCTCCTGATGCCCGACAACTCAACCAATCTCCTTATCTCATTCGCGTGGACATCAATAGATTCACCAGTCCACCTCTTCTCTTTCAACTTATTAAAGGCCTCGAAAGGCCCCTCTGCAAAAGCTTCGATCAGTCGACCCTTGATGGCGTCTGCGTCACCCTGTTCCCGCTCGCTGAGCTCCAAATAGAGGGCCAGTGCGTTCCCTTCTAGAAACAGTGGTATTGCTGCGGCCACATCATCCAGCTTCTGAATCCTTGCTACAAGGTCCACTTTTTAAGCCACGCCACCACATCACCGTCGCCATTAAAAGGCTTAATCATGTTGCTTAAGCCTGCGTTGGCCATCGCCGAAATAGCTTGAAGTATAATGGGGGGGGGTTCACCTAAAAAATACCCAAACGGAATGATCCAGAAAGATTAGCGCTACAGTCCTCTGTCTCCACTCTCTCGTTGCCTTCTCTCCTGCCTGATCGGGAATAATCTCCCAGCACCGAGAAATGAACATCGTTTTATCCTTTCCATCTTCACGCACACACGAAATAAAAATGCTGGCCGCCATGTTTGTTCTTCCTTTTCTTCGCCTGAACTCACTCGCTGAGCACCCACGGTAAGACTTCTCTTTCTTGCTTCTAACCATAGGAGTGTGACTCTGTACAGTTTTCTGCTGCCCTTCCTGCTCATGTCAAGTGTTACAACTGTGGAGGGAGACGTCACTTTAAAGATGATCGCCGTTATTGTCCTGTCTGTGATAAGATATGTCGAAACTGTGGTCAACTCGGTCATTTCTCCAAAGTTTGCCGTTCTACTATGCCGACACCTTCACATTCTACTTCTGCTATTATGGTAGCCTATGCTAAAGGTGGTGATAGGCTACCCCCATTACAAAAATTGTTGAATTAAAAGGAAAATAATTAATTGCTTTCATAGACACCAGCAGTTCTGATAACTTTATCAGTGCTCGTATTGTTAAAACAATGAAGCTGCCTACTTCATAACGTAATCCCGTAATTTCCACGGCATCATCCGCTGTTTCCCTCAAACTATCGGAATATTGCCCGGAGAACATTTCCTTCAATGGTTGCGAGTATAAAGAAATTGACTTTACGGTGCTTCCTAATTCCTGTATAGATATTATACTCGGAATGCCTTTTTTAAACTACATCAGGGTATCACTATTTCTTTTGGTGGACCTCAGGATATTCTAAAAATATGCGCCATAATCTGTGCCCCTGTGAAATTGTTTCGAAACTTAACCCCTGATTGCAAACCTATTGCTACTAAATCCCGAAATTACCGTGCGGGGTATACTCGATTCATTGTGAAGGAAATTCTACAACTGCTTGAGGATGATGTAATTGAAACAAGTTATTCACCATGCCGTGCTCAGATTGTTGTGACTTCGTCGCCTAATAAAAAGAAACGATTAGTAGTTGATTTCAAAGTATTAATCGTTTCACCTTACTTGATGCATACCCTTTGCCTCAGATTGGGGATATCGTGAACCAAATAACCCAATATCATATATTTCGTACAATTGACTTAACCAAAGCGTACTACTAGATCGAAATTTATCCTACACGGGTTTTCAAGCTGGAAATCGTTTGTACCAATTCACAAACACTCACTAATGGGGTTTCTGCTTTTCAACGTTTTATGAATTCTTTCATTTCTGACAACAAATTATCTGGAACTTTCTCATATATAGATGATATTACTATTTGCGGTAAAACTCAGGAGCAACATGATGTTAATTTGAAGTGTTTTTAAAGGCTGCCTGGATATATAACCTCGAAATAAACCGAGAAAAATCAAAGTTTTCACTTAATTCTACCAATTTGCTTGGGTACCAAATTTGTAACGGGACTATGAAACAAGATTCCCAGCGTTTGAAACCTCTTTTACAAATGCTTTCTCCTTCCAATTCAGTGACTCGCTACAAATATTAAGTGATTGTATAAGCAACATTTTGGTTCCGCGTACATTCGTGGTTTACACACACGCAATTTTCACCATCGTAAAAATTTAGCAGTTGACAGCCTTTACTGATAAGCAAAGCTTCATCTCGCGGCTTCGAGATTTGAAATTCATTCCCGCCTGGGTTATCCAATCACAAGCCAATTCTCTGTCACGTGACAGAGTTTATAAAAGGAAAGATCGGAAATCGATCTCCCTCTTTCTGGCTGGTCTCCGAACAGCAAAAATAACCGAAGGAGAGGGGTTCGGTCCCCGGCCCCAACGTGAGTACAACACAATATTTCTGACTACTATTTGTTTCCACGTGCGCTACCCTGAAACGAACCTTCTCTATCACGCTCATGACAGCACAGCTACGCACTGAAGCTTTTGCCTTTTTCTTTCTCTTCTTGTTTTGACGACCACTGCTGAAAAAATGTGCGCGCACAAAGGACTATCGTCTCTTGTAGCCGGCCGGCAATGTGTTAATTCTATGTGTCAATTCTATCTAGGAACGTTTTCCTCTACATTAACGAACTCTTCACGAAACCCATCAGACTAAATACACATACATACATAGTCCTAGCGACCATACAAGAAGTTACAACATTAACTTTATTACTAAAATATTCCTTTCCTGAACATTTAGCCTTATCACTTTTATGACTCTCATTATTCTCCTTCCTTATATTGTTAAATAAAATATCATGTTGAACTTTGAAATTCACCTTTGTCTTAATGCTATTTCTGACAACCTTTTATTTTCATATTTTTGTCAGGGTTTCCCCACAAAGTGCTGACTCCCAACAGTACTACGCGAAATGGATACCTAAGTATTCATACAAAATTCGTCCACTGGTCGAAAATAAACAATTTTCCATGCCTCCTATAGTTATTAATTCCTTTCGAAACTAAAGAAAGACGTTGCCGAATCGTCTGTAAAAGTTATTTATAATGAATTACCATTTACTATTGAAACCGATGCCCCAGAAAAGGCTATCGGAGGCACGCTCTCACAGACTGAGAGGCCTGTAGCGTTCTTTTCTCGATCGCTAAACCCATCTGAAATACGACTTCACATAGTCGAGAAAGAAGCTTATGCCACAGTCGAGTGCGTCCGAAAATGGAGGGATCTCCTTGCTAGGAAACTCTTTACTATTGTAACAGACCAGCAAGCCATATCTTTTATGTTTAAACCTGCTAACCGAGGAAAAACTAAAAATGATAAAATTATACGGTGGAAAATGGAACTTCTCCCGTTGTCATAAGACATAAAACACGTCCCGGAAGTGAAAACATTGTTGCCGATGCATTATCGAGAGTATGTTGTGCTGCTGCTTCTTTCTTGAAGAAACTAAAGTTACTACACAATTTATTAATACATCCTGGAGTATAAGGCTTTTGGCATTTTGTAAGGTCACTAAATATGCTATGATGAAGTCCGGCATGTGACATCTGAATGTACAACTTTTGCCAAAATAAACCCCAAATTCTTCGATTCTGCTAATGATACACTGATCCGTTCTACTGCTCCCTTTCGGCGCCTCTCCATAGACTACATAGGACCTGTTCTGGTATCTACGACGGGATATCGTTACATATTTACTGTCATCGATGAATACAGTCGATTTCCTTTTGCTTTCCCTTGTCGAGATTTTTCTACGCAAACCGCAATCGAGTGCCTGACAAATATTTTCTCCATATTCGGATTCTCCTCATTTATCCATTCCGATCGAGGAACGTCGTTTATGTCGGAAGAACTAAAAAAAGTTTTGACGCGACTTGGAATTGGATCCAGTAACACTACTGCATACAACCCAAAAGGCAACAGTCAATGTGAGCGCTACAACGGCATTATTTGAAACACTCTGTTATTAGCTCTGGAATCTAGGCGATTACCCCTTAGCGCTTGGCAGGATGTTCTACATTATGTTTTAAATGCTATTCGCTCCCGCAAGTTCAACTTTGAAAGGCGCTCTTCTACTGGTATTGTTTTAGCTGTTTGGCTCTGTGATCCTGAGGAGGTATTATTAAAACAGTTTGGTAACAGAGGCAAATATGACTCGATTGTCGAGGCAGTGGAACTCCTCGAAGCTAACTCTACACAGGCAAGAATACGACATAATGTTGACTGGGAAGATTCAGTAGCCCTGAGACATCTAGTTTGCTTTCCACGCTCTGATAGACCTCAAAATCCTGCTAAAAGTATTCAATCCAACATTGCAAATGCAGACCCGACCCAGTTGATCGGAACAAGTCCTGTTAGTACTACGCTTAATAGAGAAAATGAATTTGACTATAATAGTCAGAACCCTGAGAACCAACTTTCCCAGAGGACAACCGGTCCTTCGAATAGCGAATTACCTCCACGCCGATCTGACAGAACTCGCAGACCAGTCCAGCAACTGGATTTATAAAAAAAATACAAAAAAAATATTTTCAATTACTTTTACAAGTGGGGAAGATTGTTATATTTTGATTTAAATTGTTTTGTTCATACTGTTTAAAATATTTTCATTTAAATTGTTTTGTTCTTACTGTTAAAAATAGATATGCAAATTCAGTTTCTTGCCACGTGATTTTGCACGTGTTCCTTTTTCTTTAAAAGACTGAGTTCTTTTTCTCTTGCTTTAGTAGCTGTAAATTTTGTTCAACAACGCCTTGGAAAGAGGGTTTGTTTTACGTCTTCATTTACTTAAAACACTACAGAAGTGAAAACACTACTCGTAAAGATAACTACAAATAAAATCAAACAAAAAGTTTTAAAATAGGTGAACTTTTTAAAAAGTTACGAATTTTCAAATTTCTTTAAATAAAAAACATTTGATCCAAGTTACAAATAGACGAGAAACACACGATAGAATCGTTTTTACAAGGAAATGAATAAATTTACAGACTTTCCTGTCGAATTTTTATCGAACAACTTGCATGTTAAAATTACACACACGTATAACACATACATAATAAACTACACGATAAAAACAAAAAAAATAAATAAATGTATACACACAAATCAATTAAACACACTTCGATTAAAAAAGTATTAAAAAAAAAACGAAAATAAAATATTTTAAATGTTTCTTTATTTTTCAATAAAAATTTTTAAAAATTTCGATTCCACTCCTTCCATTTTTTTTAATACAAACAAAATATTTTTCTTCATAAACGAAAATTTGTAGAAAATCATCTTGTTTTTCTTCAAATTGAACCAATTTTTGATTTGGAAACCAACAAATTTCATTTTCATTCAAATCACAAAAAAAAATTTGTCCTAATTTGTTCAGCTGAAAATCATAAAATTTTCTTTTTTTTTTCATCGAATTAATTTTTAAAAAATTTAAATCAAAACAAATTAATTCGGGATAAAATAAATTTGAAAACCAAATATTTTCACATAAAGGATCAACGCGAATACGAGATAAAAATTTATAAATACGATAATAAAATGAATTTAATCGATTTAAATCGTTTAATCCTTCAAGTTGAAAAATTTCTAATTTGGTGCAATTTTTGGAAAATGAATTAATTTGGAAATTTGTATCCAAAACAAAAATTGTTTCATTTTGTTCACACAAAGAAACAAAATTTGTTTTTGTCTCATAAAAATGTGTTAATCGAAAAAACGGAAAGTTATTTTTTTCTTTTAAAAATAATAGATTCTTGTTTCCATAACAACCACAAACGACAAGAATACTTTCCGTCGAAATCGAACAAATGTCGGAAGGTTGGAAGGAGTTGTCCTTTGTAACATAAAAAAATTGAAATTCAGTTCGAATCTCACCATTTTTTTTAAATTCAATCAGTGATTTATTGTTTTGATCGCAAACAAAAATATGTTCTTTTTCATTGACGTATATCGAACTTATATATCGATTTTCTCTTGTTTCTGGCAAATCGAATCGATTTTCTTTGGTAATTTTTCTATTTCCAACTTTTTCAACCGTGAGAAATCCGACATCTTCATACTGCAATGAGTCGATGGTTTTGCACCAATAATCGGGAAATTCAAGCAACATTTCATAATTCATCTCCGTCGGTTGCAAAACATGTCGGAAAACTGGACATTGTTTTTCCAACATTCGTATGCCACGCAAAAGTTCGACATCTTGACGATCTTTACTCAACAAATGATCAAAATTCAGCAACCATGTCGAAATTTCTTGCAGAATTTCGTCGTTTTGCCGCGTCATTCGATCACATTTGGCGAACATTTCTTGCATTTCGTCATCGATTTTTTCGTTCAACTGCAATGCGTCCTGTTTTGCTTTATCCACAACCGATTCGTATTGCAACCAGATTTGGGAACGTTTTATCGCGCAGTCTGATTTGAATTTGCTAAGAAATTGCAAAACCTTCTCCGTCGATGCCTTCACATCATCTTTAAATGACCCCATCTTGCATTTGAGGTTGGAGAATTGCTTCGAGCGTTTAGCAATTTCCTTACAGACGCTTAATGGGGTCACATTTATGCACGGGGTCATTGGGTTATTGGCATGCATAGTGAAACATTCGTTGCAGAAACAATTGCCGCATTGCATGCAATACATCTTCAACTCTTTCTGGTGAAGAGGACAATCGTTTTGCATCTTCATCATCAGCGCAATTACTTCTGACCTTCGCATTTCATCTAAATCTTTGGAAATGTGGGTATCTAACAATCTTTTGTGGTTTCGCATACAATGGTCGCAGAGGAATTTTCTGCATTGCTTGCACCAAAATTTTGCCACGGATGAGATGCCATCCGCCGAACACCAATTACATTGGAATTCGGATAAAGAAGCGAATTCTTGCTGCATCAATTCCTTTTCGAGAATCGGTGAGACTTCAAAGTATTTCCAATCCACAAATTGTGCGTGGCATTTCGGACATGTGCAGTGTGTCTCCGCTTCATTCAAAGTGTTGAGGAAACATGGCTGACATACACTATGCAAACATGGCAAGCATTTCGACTGTCTGCTTAGTTCATTGTCGCAAGCCACACATTGGTAGAGCGATTCGAGTCGATTGGAAGCCATTGTCAAACTGAAAAAAAAAAACAAATAAAGTAGATTAGGTGTCAAAATTAGCGATTTTATTATATGAAATCTCTCTCTCTCTCTCTCTCTCTCTCTCTCTCTCTCTCTCTATATATATATATATATATATATATATATATATATATATATATATATATATATATAGAGAGAGAGAGAGAGAGAGAGAGAGAGAGAGATGTGTTGTTGATTTTTTAAACGATAATGATTAACTTAGCGTCTTCACCTTGAAGCTCAGATTTCTAACGAAATTGTCCATAATTTTATTTGGACGTAAACAAATAATATTTTATTTATTTATCATTTTTAAAACAGTAATCTACGGACATGCATGTTTTGGGGCCCTACCTCTCTTAAGCGTAGCTTGAATGTATCTATGAAGGGAACACCGAACCTTATATATTACAGCCCATTGTCTAATCTCTTACGGTACGAAGCCATAGACAATTTTACTGTTATTTTTTCGTTTATATATTTACGCAGATTTGTTGCTGATTTTTTTAAAACGATAATATGATTAACTTAACGTATCCACCTTGATATTATCGTTTAAAAATCAACAACAAATCTATATAAATAATAAACGAAAAAATTAATAATGAAATTGTCTATGGCTTCACAGTATAAGGGATTAGACATCGGACATTATATATATATATATATATATATATATATATATATATATATACATATATATATTAGGCACCGCCAAAAATGGCCGCAAAATCAAGTTGTTGTTGTTTTTTAAAACTAAATTACATTTATTAAAATCCATTATTTCTGAGTAACTTTTTTTTTCCAGAAAGATAAAACCCTGAATTTTATCATATAGAAAACAGAATAATGTAAAACTTTTTCTACTATTTTTAATTAAATTTTAAATGTTAAATTTTCCCAAAAAGTTAACAATTGACATTTTTTGTCTTGCACAAAAAACGTACTTAAATATTTAAAAAAAAAAAAGTTTTTGAAATAATTAATTTATTTATTTATTGTCTAACTAAGATTTAGGATGATTTTCTAAGAGAATATGCAAAATATTATAATATAAGTACCTGAATTTCAAATAATTCCACTTATTCATATAGGTAACCAGATATTTCGCGTTGATGCAGAGTCGAGATCGACTCTGTTTACGTTTGCGTTTTATCAAAAGAAAACTATGGAAGACCAAACAGGCCAAAAAAAACTTATTTTTAAGTGACGAAAATTTCAATGTATTATTAAGCTAAGGCTGGCCAGTACCAGATGGGTGACCATTTGTATGAGTTTGGTTTTTAATGTGTATGTGTGTGGGGGCCAGGCTACCCAAAATGGGGGGGGGGGCAATTTAAAGCAGAATAAAAAAAAATTATTCAGCGCGTTTGGTCCACCGTAGTCGAAAGGCGGCAAACGTTTTCAAACGGGATCGAAAAAAATGATGCTATTTTTAACACAAAGGGCACAACATTTATCGATTTTTTTTTTGTATCGATTATTCAAAGCATGCCCTGTTTAATAATGGTCATGCATTATTCGGCTCGCTAATAAAAAATTGTTAATTTATTTATCAAAAATTTTAAAATGGCTTTTTTCGTATAAATATTAAAATTTTTTTTTTTGTTTGTCTTAAATTAATTATTTTACTCAACATATTCACCGAATTTCACACTTCAAAACTTAAAAGCGGGATAATTAAACACAACCGAAGTTCTGATATTCAGACGTCAAAATAAGGTATGCAAACAATTTTTTTTTAAAATCTATAATTCTGTCCCTTACAACAACACAATATGTTTTGTTCGGTTTCAAATGATTATTTTAAGCATATTTGTTCCCACTTCAAAACAAGGGGGGGTTTGTAAGCAAAAAAAAATATATATATAAATATTGTTTATGAAAAATAAGTACACTGTTATAAAGTTCATTCTTCTCCTAATAATCGCTGAAAATATCGTATTGATCGGATAATTACCTGATTTTTGGTAGATTTTTAAAAAGACGGTCCGTCAAAAAGTACTGACCTGCCCCCAGTTTTGGCGGTGCCTAATATATATATATATATATATATATATGTATATATATATAGCTGATGAGCTGTGAAACAGCGAAACAATACTGTATGTGGATGACTATATATATATATATATATATATATATATATATATATATATATATATATATATATGTATATATAATAAAAATTACAATTAAATTTACCAAAATGACCCAAGATGGTAAAACTAAAGTAAATTATAAATATTAAAGAAATAATATTTATAAAGTATTCTCAACCAGATGTAAAAGATCGATAAACCTAAATAGGAGATAGAGCTTATAATAAGAATTTTTTTTTGTAAATAACTTCTGCTGATATTTTCTTAAGTAATATATTGCACATTAAAGTTGAACTCTTTTTTGTCCTATATATTTGGCGCCTTTTAACGTCATCTTGTCTGGGTCATTTTGAAATTTGCTTTTCTATTTTATATTTAATTCTATCACCATTCACCCTTTTTTTCTCTTCTTCTTCACTCATTTTTTTCTCTCCTCTTCTTCATTCATTTTTCTTAATTACGCCTTGTCTCGGCAGCCGAGTCTAACGCACATCTTATTTTTCTTTTAATAATATTATTGGAATGTTTTTCCTCTTTTCCTTGTACATATTTGTGAATTATTCTACGGATTTCGGCCTTTTGGATTATTTTTTTGGACCATCTTCCAATTACGTGATTCCCTTGGATTTTACTTAATGGAAATTTAACTTACTTTCTTGGATTTGCATTTTTGGATTTTACTGCCATTGGATACTTTACCTTTTACCAGACTATCCATTCACCTGAAATCACATTTTTCTTCACCCTCACCTTTTGTTATCAAGTAAGATCTTTGACTTACTTGCAGTTTCATCAAATACTTTTGCAAGCAAAATCCGATCTCGCATTTTACTAAATCCTACCCTCTGATGAGAAGGAAAGTATTTCTTCGAAACTCCGCGGATTAAGGACTATCCGCTTTTTAGTGTTTCCTTTTCAAACATAATATGCTTTTAACTCTTTTTCAAAGTGTTTTTTAACATGTTTTTTTTAACTATTTGCGCTTATATTTATATATATATGTATATTTATATATACACTAGCTGTACCCTGCCACGCGTTGCTGTGGCTCAAATTGGCGCAATGGAAAAAGTTCCAAAATGAGAAAAAGCATGTTTCTTATAGGTTTAAATTTCCATTTTGCATGGGTACAGTTTTTGTTGTTCCATTTTCTTAGCTGATATAGAGGTTTTCCGGTTTGGTGACTCTTGAATATGTAACATAAATTGTCCATGTGAAAAAACAGTCAGTGTGTAACTGTAAGGCCCACAATTGTAAAGATTGTTCCCTGTGCTTTGTTGATGGTTATTGCAAATGACAATAAAATTGGAAAGTGCAATTTGCTAAAGTGTAATGATGTATCCGGTGGAATCATAGGAATGCATGGAATTTCATCTGTGAAAGGTCCTGTTAAGATTGCTGTTTCTATGATATTGTTTGTTATTTTTTTTTACTGCAAGCTATGTGCCATTGCAAAGCTTGGATTGGTTTATATTTCACAACATGATAATTAGTACACCAAATTTCAGTTACAATACATGCGGTGGCATCCCTGGCAAATATAACTGTTGGATAATTAACCACTTTATCTGCTTTCACAACAGTGTCGATGGATTTGTATTTGACTACCTCACTTGGAATTTTACATTTAATTATAGCGTTAAGTTCATGGGCATCTTTGTATTGACCTGCAAGAATAGCTCATTCACTCAGTCAAATGGAATTCTTATATTTTGAATATCTGCAAAAACCTTTTAAACTAACTATTCTTTTGATGAAATAAAATTACAGAAATTACAGAAGTTAAAAGTCAAAGAATTTTGCCCTTAACTCTGATCAGCTGGCACTTTTTCGTACCCAATTTCCCACAAGTGATGCAAAAGTTTTTGTGCGGATCGAACAGTCTGCAACTGTACATGCATATTTTGAGTTAAGTTTAATGTCTTCACACGGAACAAAAAAGTAGAGTATTTGAGGCAAGCATTTATTTCATCTGCTGGTGTTGATTGAAGAATAACAGGTAACATTTGTCTGAAATCTCCTGCAAGCAATATTACTGCATTCCCAAATGGTCTGACATTGCCACGCAAATCTTGCAAGGATCGACCAAGAGCCTCAAGTGATTTTTTGCGTACCATTGTGCATTCATCCTAAACAATAAGTTTGCATTTCTGCAATATTTTTCCCCATATTGGATGTTTTGGAGATGTCGAAGATGAGATTTTTGAAAAGTTGAATGTTTTAAAGTAGAATAAATAATTCTTCTACTTGGCAGCAAGGTCGCAGGTATTCCTCATGCAGCAAGGGCTAAGGCTATGTCATTTTGTTACCAAATGGCTGCCAAAATCAATTTAATTAGAAAGGTTTTACCAGTTACTTCTGGTGCTGTTCAAGGTAGCAGCAATTTCCAAATAACTTCTATTCTCACAGTCAGTAAATTAGGTGACTAAAATAGGATTTATCCATGTTTTGACAATGCCTTATTCACTGTGATTAATTTAGGAGACTAAAATAGGATGAGGGATTAGAGATGGACAGATAGAGAGGAAGATATATAGATAGAAAAGAGACAGTGAGAGGAAAATAGAGAAAGAGAAGGAGATAGAGAGATAAAGGGATTGATAGATAAACAGAGAGAGAGGTGGAGTGTTAGAAACAGAGAGGGATGAAACAGAGGAAAGGAGAGAGATAGAGGGAGTTAGAGAGAGAAAGGGGCTCAAAGAGAGATGGAGAGGGTGATATAGAGAGAAAGAGATTGAGAGAGGGAAAGGAAGAGATGGATAGAGAGAGATATTGAGAGAGGGGGAGAGAAACAGAAGGTGAACTACACTTCACCGTTTTTTTCCTCGTTTAGTAGAGAAGAAATCTTTCGAGACTGAGGCAATTTTAATGTTTTGTTATTATCCAGAGTACCCCTTTTTTTTGGGGGGGGGGCTAGATTTTCCTCGCATTAGAAACCGACCGGGTTATCTGTACTTTCACTTAACAAATTAATAAAAGAAAAACATATTGTAAAATTTGAATTTAACAGGAAAATACTATTTTAAAAAATAGCACGGTAACATAAGTGCATAAGTGCCACTTTAGGTACTCCTTGGGCGTTGAGTTCCATTGCGACCAGCATAATTATTTAATGGTCGCTCCCTTAGCCCCCCCCTCCCAGTCAAGGCTAATGCATGCGCATGTAACATTTTTTTTATTTACTGACGTTGGCTTAGTAACTAAACGATTTATTGATAATTTCGTAACCCTTAAACGCATGCCGGAAGATTTAAATTGGTTCATTATTGTTGTAATGAAAAAAAAAGTTTCATTCAACACAAAACCAAAAACACATATTAATGATAAATGATTTATTATTCTATTCATTGAAATTTAATTTTTAAATTAAAAATTAAAAAAAAAAAGTTAATAAAAAAATAGTTGCTTATGTGCGCATAAACAACTTGTTTTTTTTTTTTTTAGATTAGGTCCACCTTATAATCACCCCCCTCCCCAACCTCCTCATATTAAGAACAGCTTCCGGAATAAACACCACTTTTGGAGGGGGGGGGGCTATTTGCAAAATTTAACTGATATTTGTTGTCAGCATACCCACCCGAAAATACTATTAAAAAAAAAAGGAGGGGTTCAGTGCCCGTGGCAGAGAAGTAGATTTATTTATCAATAAAAGTTGCGGAGAAGTAAATTTATTTATCAATAAAAGTCATTTAAAAAAGAAAATTGTGGAGGTGGACCTAAATGTTTTGTTTTCGCACTATTCAACAATTTGTTCATCTGCGTATGTAAATTAAAAAAATATTTGTAAAAGTGAGAAGTTATTAGTAAAGGATTTTTTTTTTTTTTAAATTTATTTTTTTTTTTACATTAGATCCACCTCCACAAATGTTAAGAACGGCTTTCAGAATAAACACCCCCAACCTCTCCATGTTAACAACGGATTTCGGAATAAACACCATTGGGGGCGGGATATTTAAAAAAAAGTCGATAAAAGTCGTCATTTAAAAAGAAATTTAAAATCAAATGTTTGTAAAAAGTGAGAAATTATTAATAAATGTTTAGTAACATTTTTCGGGGCTAATGCAGAGAGTGATCTGCGCTATTTTTTAAATCGTGTTTTTTTTTTTTAATCAATTGCAAGGTTAAAGTACAGAATAGGTACAAAACACCCCCCCATGTTAAGAATGGCTTTTTAAATAATAACGTTATTATTTCAGCATGGATCACTCTCTGCATGAGTACCCATTTTTCTTTTAATATTCATAAAAAGTAAAACTTTTTTCAAAATAAATAAATAAATAAATAAATGTTTGTAAATGTGACAGATAATCGTTTAGTTACGGCAACGTCAGTAAATAAAATATGTTACGCGCGGGATGAGGTGGGAGACTAAGGGAGCGACTATGGAACTCAACGCCCAAGGAGTACCAAAATTTAATTTTTTGGTCAAATAAATAAATTTCAAGCAATTTTCGCAATAAATAATAGATAGCAACTTCGTTAATTTTACGACTCGCCCCAGCATATTATAAACACCCTAACTTCCCCATGTTAAGAATGGCTTTCGAGGTTTATGGAAGGGCGTTTTTTTGTTTTTTTTTAACATGGGGGGGTTAGGGTGTTTATAATACGTTGAGGCATGTCGTAAAAATGAAACAGTTTAGAAAAAGTTAAAACAAACTTTTTTTATGTAAATAATGCCGTGAAAATAAACTAAACAATTAAAACGTAATGTTTCATGAGTGAGGCTTTAACATAAATAAAATTTAAAAAACATAAGTACATAAATGAATTTAAAGTTTTAAAATATGGGATTATTATTATTTGTGTGTGTGTGTGTGTGTGTGTGTGTGTGTGTGTGTGCTAATGCAGAGAGTGATCCGCGCTATTTTTTTAAAATCGTTTTCCACGTTTAAAGTTTTACGATATGTTTTTATTCAATTGTAAGATTAAAGTACAGAATAGGTACAAATCACCCTCCCTTCCCCATGTTAAGAATGGCTTTTTAAATAATAACATTATTATTTCAGCACGGATCACTCTCTGCACGAGTAAGTTTTTTTTTTTTTTTTTTACTTATCGAGTTAACAGAAAATGAAATCTTTCGTCAATTCGTGGCTGTGAAATGAATCAAACCGGAAGTTCAGTTTTATCAACAGAACAGATTCGCAGTAAAAAGCATATATTTATTTTATTTAATATTTTAATTTTAATAAATCGCGAGGTAAATTTATTTCAATAACATAAAAAAATACCTCGACTCTAAAGATGGGTTGTCTGAAAATTTCAAATAAACTGGTAACTTAGAAATAGGGTTTTATTTGTTTAGAACAAACCAACTTTACATTTATATATATATATAGATATATATTTATATATATACACATATATATATTTATATATATACATATATTTTATATACACACACATACCCCCCCCATATATATATATATATATATATATATATATATATATATATATATATATATATATATATATATATATATATATATATATATTATATGGCGTAATGTTTGTCGCGGTTTCAAATCACCGCCTCCATTTTTTTCTTTCTTTCTTCGCCCCCGCTGTTCTCTTCGCTTCCCCTTCCTTTAAACAAAGACCGCGATAGGCTAACACAAGCTAAACGTATGAACATATCCAGGTTCAGTGAATACATTCACGGTCCTTTCCTTTTCATCATCAACTTCGCTACGCACGTCGGAATTCAAACAAAACGCCAATAATTCAGGCAATTACCCTTTTACTTTTTAGACGAAATTAATTAAAATGGAATCAACAAACGCCCAAGTTACGTTTGATTGCATAAATTTCGTTCTGGAATTAATTAGAGTCGTTTTTTTTATCTTATTGGGACCGACGCCTCTAACATCACGCTGGCCAATTGCATACAGCAATCCTCGGCCCAACCTGGTAGTTTCGCCCGGCTCGGCAGGCATGAATCTCAAAGACCATATGTGGGGCCACATAGACATTGGTCAATGTAGGGGCAACCCTTCATACCAATTGTCACTATCCAGCTCCCCTACTCCTCGGGGAGTCGGTCCCCATTTCCCCTTCACTCCCCATTTTAAAAATCGGCCTTGTGCCTAATTTTCTCGGTGGGGGAGCAAATAAATACCACTTTGATCAATGTAGGGGCAACCCTTCATACCAATTGTCATTATCCAGCTCCCATTTCCCAACCATCGGAGCTGGTCCCCTCTTCCCTCTCTCTCCACATTAAAAAAACGGCCTTTTGCCTAATTTGCTCAGTGGGGAAGCAAATAAATACAAACCCTTCATACCAATTGTAACTATCCGGTGGGGGAGCAAATAAATACCTGGTCCCCATTTCCCCTTCACTCCTCACATTAAAAATCGGCCTTGTGCCTAATTTGCTCGGTAGGGGAGCAAATAAATACTAACCACACATATAAGACCTTGATCAATGTAGGGGCAACCCTTCATACCAAATGTTACTATTCAGCTCCCTTACTCCCCAGGGAGCTAGTCCCCATTTCCCCTTAACTCCTCACTTTAAAAATCGGCTTTGTGTCTAATTTGCTCGGTGGGGGAGCAAATAAATACCAACCCCACATATAAGACGATTACCCCCGAGCAATCAGTTATTAGTCACTGTAGGGGAAACCCTTCATACCAATTGTCACTATCCAGCTCCCCTACTTCCTGCGGAGCTAGTCCTCATTTCTCCAATCTTTCGACATTAAAAAAACGGTCTTGTGCCTAATTTACTCAGTGGGAAAGCAAATAAATCCGGTAGTTTCGGCCGGGCGCCAGACCCAGCCCAGGGAGTGGGAGGAGGCTCCCGAAGCGAGAACTGACGTTACCAGTCACGTCGACCGAACCCACCAGCCGAAAGATTTCCAGCTACACCAGCCGTCTCAGCAGCAGTTTAAACAGTCCTTATGAGGGCTAAATAATCAGCCCTTATCAGGGCTAATACGTTTTTTTACTAATGCGATTCACTACTGCTTGCCTCATGAGACCCACCAACAGTGAACTTCACTCACAGTCTCCAGCGCTTCTAGCTCACCCCAGTGGCTTCCTGCTCATTCCTGCAACCTTTCCAGCCTTTGGTGTCTCCAGTTCGCTCCAGCGCCTCCACCTCACTCCTGCAGCTTTCCGGCAACCTCGCCTGCAACCTCGTTCCTCCGGCCTGCAACATCGCTTACACCTTGCTCCTCCTGTCTGCAACCTCGCTCGCACCTCGCTCCTCCGGCCTGCAACCTCACTTGCACCTTGCTTCTCTGGCCGGCAACCTCACATGCGCCTTGCTCCTCTGGTAAACAACCTCTCTCCCTACCGACCGTCCGTTCCTTAAAACTGACCCCACATTCTCAGTGTCGTATGTTACTTAACACTGACTCTACGTTCTTAGTGTCATTCGTTCCTTAACACTGACCCCTAAGTTCTCAGTGTCACCGACCGCTCCAGATCGCCCTGACGTCCAACCGATCGTTCCAAACCCTGCGAGCAACCCTAACCACGTTACGTCTAGAGTACCTGTTCCAGACCTCCAGACCTTAAATCTGAAATTTTATGCCGAAAATGTAAAGCATCAGGACTTTTAGAGATATCGGAATCAGAAAAATGTGTCCCTATTTTATGAGTGGCACACGTCAGGGGCGGCATTTTGAGAGGTTTAAAATAAAATTAAATAAATGAATAAATGCTAACAAAAAATCGGATTTTTTTACCGAAAAGTTTGTAAAAAATCTGATCATTTGGAGGTATCGGAATGAGAAAAATCTGTCCCTATTTTACAAGCGGCCTATGTCAAAGGACGGCATCGGAGTTTTTGGAGGTATTGGAATAGGAAAGTGTATCACTATTATACGAACGGCACATGCCAGGGGGCAGCATTTTGAGAGGTTAAACATAGAAAATAGAAAAATAGAATAAAAGCTGACAAAAAATTTCTTCCCAAATGGAGTGCAACCTTGAAGTTGGTTCGGAAGCTTGCGTGCCTTAACGACCCCAAGAGCTAAGTCGGTGAGAGATTTATCTCCTGGCAGGGTCACCCATGCCGGACAGGTCGACGTGTAGAGGCCAGACTAAGAACACTCCATCTACCTTCTGCGGAAGGTTGGGCGTGGGGCCAGCATCCTCGCTCCAGAAAAATAACTTGCTACAAAAGCATCCACAACCCCCCCCCCAAGAAACTTGGTTCTTGGAGAGGAAGGTTCTGCACCTGCAGAAAGAATGACGTACTGTTGTCAAAGCCGAAAGGATGCTTCAGTGCCGAAAACCCTCTTATCGACCAGGACAACCACCACCATTGCTACATGGAACGTCAAAATCATGTATGAAGCAGAGAAGGCAGCACAAGTATCAGCAGAGATGCGCCGATACAACATTGCCCTGCTAGGATTGAGTGAGACGAGGTGTCTGAAAGGTGGAAATACAAGGCTGGCTACCGGTGAACTCTTGCTGTACACAGGACATGAAGAGGAAAATGCAGCGCACTCGGAAGGCGTAGCAATCATGCTTTCAAGAACAGCACAGAAAGCTTTTACGGGGTGGGAAGCACACGGATCAAGGATAATAACAGCATCCTTCATGATCTTGAAGAACATCAAGATGAATGTGATCCAATGCTACGCACCCACAAATGATCATGCCGACGAAGAAAAATACCATTTTTAAAACAGACTACAGACAGTCTTAGAACGTTTAAAGACAAAGACGGCAACATCCTGATGGGGGATTTCAATGCAAAGGTGGGATCAGACAGGCTACGAGGAAGTGATGGGACAACATGCTCTCGAAGAAATGAACGAAAATGGAGAGAAATTTGCTGACCTCTGTGGACTGAATGACCTTGTCATCGGATGCAGCATCTTTGCCCACAAGAGGATACACAAGGCCACCTAGGTATCACTTGACCATGTAGCAGAGAACCAGATAGACCACCTTTATATCAGCAAGAAGTTTAGTTGGTCTCTTCAAGATGTACTAGTGAGGAGGGGAGAAGACGCGGTATCAGACCATCATATTCTGAATGCGAAACTCAAACTGAGACTAAGGAGAACCTTCCGGCAGGCAGAAGGTAGGACGAAGTACAACATCAACCTACTGAAAGACCAGATGACTCGGGAAGCCTGCACTGTGAGCCTGAGTAACAGATTCCAAGTACGGCAGAAGCTTACCCCCAAAGACACCAATACCCATGACCTTTGGAA
This sequence comes from Euprymna scolopes, assembly GCF_053919585.1. Classification (NCBI taxonomy): domain Eukaryota; kingdom Metazoa; phylum Mollusca; class Cephalopoda; order Sepiida; family Sepiolidae; genus Euprymna; species Euprymna scolopes. Next base: position 129,021,276 of record NC_136498.1, read on the forward strand.
GGGAATAAAAGACATTCTTAGGGAAACATGACAGAAAGTGTTTGGGCCAAAGAGGAACCAACACAAAGACTGAATCTCTATGGACACCTTACAGAAGGTTCAAACCAGAAGATTCAAGAAAAAGGCAGTCAATGAGTGTCGTACAAGGGGCAGAAAAATAACAGCCAAACAGAATATACAAGAGCCCACAAGGAAGTGAGGAAAAGCGTAAAGAAAGACAAGAGAAACTATATGGTTCAAAATAGCAATTGAAGCACATGTTCCTACACGGAAATTTTATAGCAATCCCCAATCTCCTCAATGGTTTACTTCTACTTGCGCAGCCGCCATCGCGCAAAGGCAGCATGCGTACCGCAAATTTAACCGACATAAGTTCAGTTCAAACAGGCAGAAGTATATAGAAGCCAAAAGTAACTGTAAGAAAGAGATAGCGACAGCTAAGAGAGAATTTACTAAAACCACCAAAAAACGCATCGAAGCACAGAAATTAGGAACCCACGACTTCTGGAGAATCTACAACAGTGTAGTAAATAATGGGCAATCACCCCCCCCTCCACTATCCAACAATCATGAGGTTGTTTGCTCTGCAACTGAGAAGTCTAAAATGCTTGCCAGTCGGTTTTCCTCCAACTCCACACTGGACCCTGCCAACCACCCCCTCCCTGGCTTTCCTTTGCGGACAGACGCCACACAAGACGATTTGAAAATCACCCCTTCTCAGGTGCATGCTATCATAAGAAATCTTGACACTGCAAAAGCATGTGGACCTGATTTCATCCCGGCTGTGCTATTAAAAAAGTGCTCCGCCGAAGTAGCTCTAGTTCTCTCCAAACTTTACAACAAATGCCTTAATGAATCCTGATTTCCTGCCTGCTGGAAAACTGCTTCTGTAGTACCAGTTTTCAAGAATTCTGGCGAAAGAACTGACCCAGTAAATTATTGTCCCATTAGTCTCTTCCCACTTTTTGCCAAAATATTTGAGACAATAATTAACCAAGCTCTAGTCCATCACCTTACAGATGCTAAACTTCTGACTGACCAACAATATGAATTTAGACAAGCCCGTTCAACAGCAGACATCCTAACTATAATCTCAGAACGTATATACCAGTCACTGGACAAAGCGGGGGTGGGCAGAGCGGTAGCTCTAGATATATCTAAGGCTTTTGATAGGTATAGCATGAAGGTCTTCTCAAGAAAATCAGATCATATGGTATCACAAGAAGAATACATGACATAATTAAATCCTTCTTAGATAAGAGAAAAATCCAGGTTGTCCTCGACAGTCGTACATCTAAACAATACGATATAAATGCGGGAGTGCCTCAGGGGTCTATCCTGGGGCCTCTGTTATTCCTAATATTCATAAATGACCTCCCCGACAAAATTGCCTGTGAGATGGGTATATATGCTGACGACACCACACTCTATAACAGACACGACAGGAAATCAAATGAACACATATCTAAAGAAATGGCAGAAGAACTAGAGGATGATCTCCGATCTGTAGTGGAATGGGGACATAAATGGATGGTCACATTCAATGCTGCCAAGACTAAACTCGTTTCCTTCAATAATTACAAGAAACCTTCTCTACCACCAATAACAATGGCCAATGACTCTTTATCTGAAAGTACATCCTTTAAACTCCTCAGCTTAACGCTCTCAGGAAACATGAGTTGGAATAATTACATCGACAGTATCGCCCGGACCGCTGCGAAGAATGTATGTTCTCTCTGCCATGCTAGATAGATACTAACGCCCGAAAGTATCCTATACCTCTATAAGGCCACCATTCGCCTATGTATGGAGTATTGTTGTCATATTTGGGCTGGTGCATCTGCCACTAGTCTCTCGCTCCTAGACAAGGTTCAAAAAAGAGTCGCCAGTCTGATAAGTCCTGAACTGTCATCTAAACTTCAGCCCATGTCCCATCGACTAATGTTGCATCCTTCTGCCTTTTCTACAAGTACTTTAACGGTGAATGCTCTGACGAACTGCAAGCTCTTGTTCCCCCCCGAAGTAAATACCACCGAAAAACCCGACAAGCAGCTAAATCCCACGCTTCACAGTAGAAATCCCTAGATGTAAGAGAGCGTTCTACTCCAGTAGTTTTTCCCCAGGACAGTTAGACTTTGAAATTCCCTGCCGGGTCCCTTCTTCCCCAACTGTACTGACATGCAGAAGTTCAAGTGCAACGTGAACCGACATCTTGCTGCCTAACTCCCTACACAGTACCCCTGATGCCTATGTCCCTGATAGTAGCTCCCTACAATAAAGTGGCAATATGCCTTGTTTGGGGTGAAAATGTAATAAAAATATATATATATATAGACAGCCTGTCAGGAGAAGTGGAAGAAGCAGCCTACCACGGAAACATGTAAGACTTGTACATGACAACTAAAAAGCTAGCAGGTAAGTATAACATATCAGAGCGATCGGTTAAAGACAAGCAAGGACCAACCATCACAAACTCTGAAAAACAACTTGAGAGATGGGCGGAACATTTCGAGGAATTTCTCAACAGACCAGCTCCTGATAACCCTCCAGACATTACTGAAGCAGACACAGATATTGATATTGACTGCGATACACCAACAAAAGTAGAGATCACCCGCGCTACTAAGAAGAGGAAAAATGGCAAGGCAGCCGGCCCAGATGGAATCCCAACAGAAGCCCTCAATGCAGATGTAGAAACGACAGCTAGCGTATTACTACCGCTCTTTGAGAAGATCTGGGAACTGACATATTGGAAGGACGGACATAATAAAGCTGCCCAAGAAGTGAGGTCTTAGGAATTGTGAGAACTATAGAGGCATCATTCTTTTGTCAGTACAAGGGAACGTGTTCAACTGGATTCTGTTGGAGAGGATGAGAAATGCAGTGGGTGTTAGGCTCAGGGTCACCAGGCGGGCTTTAGGCGGGACAGATCCTGTACAGACCAGATCGTCACGCTACGTATCATAGTTTAACAGTCCCTGGAGTGGAATTCCTCGTTGCACATCAACTTCGTGGACTTCCTCAAGGCTTTCGACTGCATACACCGCGACACCTTGTGGCAACTCCTCCGACACTATGGAATCCCACGAGAATTATCAGGGAGTATACGATGCAAGAGCATCTTTCATAGCCCTCAAGAACATCTGGCGATCCAACCTCATCACTTCTCGCACAAAAATCCGACTGTTCAATTCCAACATCAAATCAGTACTACTGTATGGAGTAGAAACGTAGAGAACAACAAAGACCACCATCGGAAGAGTGCAGACTTTCATAAACTCGTGCCTTCAAAGATTAGTAAGGATCCACTTGCCAACTACCATCAGTGATGCAGATCTCTGGGAGAGAACTAACCAAGTACCAGCAGAAGAAGAGATCAAAAGAAGGAGATGGCGATGGATCGGACACAACCTGAGGAAACAACAAACGACTATCACCCTATCAGGGAAAGAGGAAAAGAGGCCGACCAAAAACACCTGGAGAAGAGACCTGGAGGCGGATGCTAAGCTGACCGGATATTCCTAGAGGGAGTTGGAGCAAATCGACCAAGACCGTAGACGTTGGCTGACAGTTGTGGATAGTCTATGCCCCACCAGGGGCTCAAGGCTTAAGTAAGTAAGTAAGTAAGTAAGTAGCAAAAAATTGAAATTTTAAACTGAAAAGGTTGTAAAAAATCGGAACTTTCTGAGGTATCAGAATCATAAAAATGTGTCCCTATTTTACGAGCGGCCCAGGTCAGGGGAGGCTTGTTGAGAGGGTAAAAATAGAATATAGAAAAATAAAAATAAACAAATAAAAGCTAACAAAATATCTTAAATTTTATACCGAAAAGTTTGTAAAAAATCGGAACTTTTGGAGGTATCGGAATCGGAAAAAGTGCCCCTATTTTACGAGCGGCACATGTTAGGGTCGGCATTTTGAGAGGGTAAAAATAGAAAATAGAATAAATAAATAAATAAATAAAAGCTAACAAAAAATTTGAAATTTTATACCGAAAAGATGATAAAAAATCGGAACTTTTGGAGGTATCGGAATCGAAAAATTTACGATTCCAAAACCGATTGTTTAAAATTTTTAATTTAATTTTTCATTATTGGTAATAAAGATAAATATTTATTGTTTTTAAATTATCACTAAAATTAAAAAGATAATAACATCAAATACGATGTAAATTTATTTTTGTAAAACAAAGTTTTAAAATGTTGCATAAATTCTCTAGGTAACCTTCTGAAGAAAGTAGTTGATTTACTTGTTCCGAAAAATGGTGAAAAATTAAACAAAACATTTTTGCCAAGAAAAATACTTTCAAATATCACTGATAATTAAATGATATAATGGAAAATTAGCAACAGAAAATTACGTAATTTTGGAATTGTAGAAACATTAAGCAAGTACGGATAAAAATCGACTGCAAACAGATTTTATGATCTTCATATCAGGGGATATCATTTTGAATTGGAACCAAGCGCTACAGCTCAAATACTATTTAAGTGGCTTTCTATTCGATAGTTTAAATACTACCGAATTTCTATCAAGTTTCGAACAATCACGGAGTAATTGTTTTTTTTTTCAAACTATTAACAAAAGTTTATAATCACTGACGTATTTATGATTAAATCGATATTTATTATGATGAATTAATTCTGGTAATAAGATTTTAATTTTTTACTTTTTTATTAATATAATAATTGTAAAAAATAATGCAAGAAAAATATTCTTAGAACGCCTACCGAACTTAGAAAAATCGACTTACTTGCTTTCAAACAAGAGTAAATATTTAAAAATATGTATATTTCTGTGAGAGACACTTGAATCCTATTGAACACTGTATCGTCTTTAAGAATGGTCTTAAACTATCTTTAATTGACATTTAGCTCGTAGATGCTTAATTTTCATACATATTAGTTCCCCGATGTCTAATTTTCATGAATTAAATTAAATTAAAATAAAAATATAAAAAGTGATTTTTAATGGTTCTGATTCATTTGGGATTTATATCTGTTTTTGCTTTAATTAGCTGGTGGGTTTTGTCCGGTGTCCCTTTTTCTGATACTCTACCTGTATATATATATATATATATATATATATATATATATATATATATATATATATATATATATATATATATATTACCGATTCTGTCTTAAATTCCCGATCCGGTAGGATTCCCGATTCCGATTCTTTTTAAATTTCTAAATATTTAATTAGTGATTTGCTTTTGTCTTTTTTTTTTCAAATTACTCTAAAACCGTCTCATGTCTGCATATATTTTTGCAAACAAAAATGCACTTGGGAGGGGGGATCATATTAAATATACGGGGAGGTCTAAATATTTTTCTCCAATGTTTTCTTTTAATTAATTGAAACTAATGAAACAACTAAACATGCATTTCTCTTGTAAAACACAGCCGATTTGCATTTGTCTTTAGTTGGCAGAATGCTATTTAAATATTTCATAAACTATCGAAAACGATTAACGATTGTTATGCAAATAAAAGTGTATAGAAACAGAATAGTTAACAAGGCTCGTCTTCATTTTAAACATGAGTTTCTAAATAACATAGTTACTATATAGAAACAATTCTTAACTTAAGAACGGATGTGAAGATATTCTTAACTATTCTATACGTTCTAACTACCAAAGAATGTTCATGTGTTTACCCTAATCATAAATATTTGTTCGGTTATTACTGCTGACAATGTCATAGATATGTAGTAGATTGATTTGTTTTAATGCAAAAAAAAAAACGAAACAAAAAACAAGATAAAGACAATTATAATAGAAACACTTTTTACTAATATTGTGAGAATTTTAAACTAACATCCTTGGCTTAAAATAGAGTTTCCTTTTGTTTTATTCGACTTTCATTTTGTTTTATACGATTGCATATAGACAGCTTGAAAATCTTGCCGGAAAAAAACAAACAATATTTTTTAAATGTAAACTTTTGCACATCAATTTAACCTAAAATGATGAATAATCATCATTTCCAGGCTACTCTGGCATTGTAGAGATGTTCACTGAGCCGAAGTCTTACTGGTAAGGTTGTAAAACTATGAGTAATCGCTCAGAGCCTCTTCCCCCCAAAACTTGCAAAATTTATTTCCATGAGGAAAATAATAAATTTTGATTAGTGTTCTAAAATGCTACGATGTCTCTGAAATGAAAAATAATAATTATTTTTTGGAAGGGTGACCGAGTCCAGAAACTCAATATACTACTATTACTACTACTTGTAAGTTCTCATATATTATACGTTTTAATATGAAAAAATAATAAAATGTTATAAAAATAGTAATACTTTTTTTTAAATCTATAAAACAGTTTAATGTATTTAGAATAGATTTTAGAAACACACATACATTTTAATGTTGGTAAAATGGACATGTCTTTCAGTGGAAACAAACCAACCAAATGTTTCAAGAATTTACTAGTAGTCTCGATGTTATTGCTTCTATATCAAGCCAAGCTTACTTTTACAACCAGGCCATCGATCGGGTGTGCAGAAACGAATCTCCGAAATCAACCCAAAAGCTCTATTTGTGCCATGTACTAACCATTCTTTAAATCTTGCTTGTGTATATGCCGCTTCTGTAGGGGTTCACTCTGTTGCATTTATTTTGCATACTGGATAGGTTATTCTCGTTCTCTTCTGCATCTACACATCGCTGGACGTCTTGATTCAGTTAACCGGTATAAGTATCAAATGGACTGTGGAAACTAATCGAGTAGATACTGTAAATGTTGTGGTGAAAAATTATTGGAAGTTGTCGTTGTCCTGGAACAGCTCACAGAAGAAACAGAAAATGCAACCACAAAATCAGATGCATCTTTAATTTTCAACTCGGTATTGTCGTTTCCGTTTCTTTTATTTCTGAGCCTTTGGAAAACTATTCTGCAAAAATCAATGATGCCCAGAAGTATCTTCAAGAAAAGGGGATGGATCTGCAACAAATGTCTGCTAGATTGATAGCGTTGAGAGATTACCTTCTTCAGAATAGAAAAAAAATGGTGGATACTGCAATTAACGAGTAAAAAACTCTGCTCTGAAGTGGGGATAAGCAAAAAGAAACGAATGGGTGGTGAACGATTGACTGGGGTTTGTTACTGAGTTGAGACGGGAAATACTGTCTGTCATAGACAGGTTGACTGAAGAAATATCTTGCAGATTTCAACAAGTTTGCAATCTTGCAAGTAAATACGTTTTTCTTACACCATCAAATCTGCTTGATGATAATTATGATTGTCAGTTTGGTGAAGTTGATGAAGATATAGAAAAAGAAAGTTATAGAAAAAGAGAAATTCTTTGCCGAGAGGAAGAGATTACAGTATTTTGTAAAAGCTTCAGAAAAAGACAAAATCAATGGACCCCTTGAACTTTTGAACTTTATACAGAGATACCACCTTGGGGATTCCATCCCTAATATTGTGATCTTGCTGCGCATTTTCCTTACCTGAGCTCTTAGCGTTGGCAGCTGTGAGCGCTCTTTCTCGAAACTGAAGCTCATAAAAAACTACCTTCGGTCAAAAATGAGCTAGACAAGTCTTACAGACTTGGCAATCCTCTTCATAGAGAGGGAATTGTAGATAGAGTGAATTTTGATATAGTTATTCATATCTTTGCCGAAAAAAGCGCGAAAAGTATGTTTGTAAATTTTCAACCGACTTGATGCCTTGCGATAGTTCTTTCACAAAAAGTAAATTTATAGCCTTATTTTCAATTCATAAATACATTTATTTAATAAAAATTAAAACTATTTTTAAAAAGATTGAACCATTATTAACAACAACAAATTTCTTAAATGTTGCGCTTAAACCGAGCGATTACACACACGGATTTCAAAAAGCACAGATAAAAGACGTTTTTTTTTTCTCTCTTCGGGAGGCTGGACCGCTTAATAATAACATCATGAAGAAGAAGAAAAGAAAACTTCATCGGACTATCCTTTCCTTGATATAGCCAGTTTTTTTGTGAAAATTCGGAAATAACAACAATAAAAAAGTAAATAAAAATGATTTTATCATTTCCTAACATTTTCATGTTTTCAAATGTTCTCATTTAAATTTATAAATTCAAATTTCAAATATTCTCATTTGAATTTATAAAAAAAATGTTTTCTGAAATGTGTGACTTTCTATTTCTTAAAATTTCCGCTTAAACCGAGCGATTACACTCAATGATAAAAAAGCGCCGATACAAGACGTTTTTTCTCTTCGAGATGCTCGACCTCTTAATGAAGGAAAAGAAAAGAAAACTACATCAGACTATCCTCTCTTTGATACAGTCATGTTATTTGGCGAAAATTCAAACTTTTACAACAACAAAAAAGTAAATAAAAATAATTTTATCATTTCATAACATTTTTAGGTATCCAAATGTTCTCATTTAAATTATTATTTCTTTGTGTAGCCAATTGATTTAATTTAACACTTTTTTTTAATTTGAATTATACGTTTTTGGTTTGAAAAAAAAAATGGTTTCTTTTGTTTCATATTAACGTTTACATAATTCCCATCAGATTAATGTTTACATACTTGTTATTATTCAAATCATTGAAAAGAATTTGTTAAATTAAAATTTAAAAAAAACATTAATCCGAAGGGAATTGTGTAAACACTAGTTTCATGAAAATAAATATTTTGAGGGCTTTTTGGAATTTTAAAGGTTTTAACAGGTTGTCATATGCCAGCAGTGGGGAGGGCGGAAAAACAGATAATCATATGCCAGCGGTGGAAGAGGGCGGCAAACATGTCATTATATGCCAGCGGATAAGGGGGGGGGGCAAAACAGATTAGTATAATCCAGCGGTGGGGGAAGCAAAACAGGCAATTACAGTGCCGACAAAAAGAAAGTCCGCACTTATATTTTTTTTTTCAAAAACTGCAACTTTAAGCTAAATTTAATGTAACTGTTTTAACAACCTATACCTCATTTGATTCGCCTTTTATTCTTCTATAATTTTACTTGTTCATATTTGACTTTTAATTAAAATATTCTAGTGTTCACATCAATTTAAAAAAATAACTTCAAATTGAGGAGGCAAAAAGAAAGTCCACAGCAACAAATTCGCTTAAAACTAGTTTAAATTATCGCCCCTAAATCAGTTTAAAATATCCACCAGCAAGCAACAAAGCATATCTAAGTGTAATTGTTGTTGTCCTAGGTTAAACAACATAACATTTAGTCCATATGCCACGACTTTCTCTTAGTGATCGTCAGAAACTCATTAATCTCCACCTTTCTGGTTTATCCAATTGAGAAATCGGCCGCAGATTGAAATGTGATGAGAAAACGGTACCAAAGACTGTGAAAAAGCACCAAAACACCGGCAGTGTTCGTGATGCTCCTAAACCTAGTCGTACTTGAGTTACTTCTAAAAGGGAAGACAATGCTATCAAGATGCGCAGCCAAAGTAACAGATTTGAAACGGCTCCCGAAATTCAACACAGCGCAATTTTGTTAAAAAGTGCTATCTTTCTACTGTCAAGAACAAATTAAAGGAATGTAATTTGCGAGGATATGTTGCAAGACACAAGCCAATGATTTCTGTAAATAATAGAAAGCGCCGTCTGGACTTCGTCAGATGCAATGAAGATCATGACTCTTCATATTGGTCAAAAGTGCATTTTAGCGACGAAAGCAAGTTCAATGGGCTAGGCAATGATGGTAGGCAGTACGTCAGTCGGAGGAAAGACGAAGAATTTAATCCTAGGTGCTCGGTTTCAACGCTGCAAGGTGGTGGAGGTTCAGTTTTGGTGTGGGGCATTATTAGTACCAGTGGTTCAGGGCCTATAGTTGTCTTGCAAGATCAAATTAATTTGACCAAGAACATTAATATGTTGACTTAGAATTTTCTACCCTACTTTGGTCGGAATTTGGATGATAACCCCATTTTCATGCAGTATAATGCTCCCATTCACACAGCTGGCAATGTCAAGAGGTTCCTGGAAGAGCATGATATTCCGTGTTTGGATTGGCTTGCACAATCTCCAGACCCCAACCCTCTCGAAAACGTATGGCATTACATCAAGCAACAGCTTTGCAATGATAAAATTTTAAATTTGGAAGAACTTTGGACAAAAATAAAGAAAAGTGGGATGTCCTTTCCCCGGAGTATTGCTGCAGTCTAATTCAAGGAATTCCCAAAAGATTGCAGGCTGTCAAATTTCAGAAGGGCTATGCTACTAAATATTAACTAGTTTATTGTGTTCCTGTTGTATTTGTGTTGCATTAATGTCCTAAAGTTACATTAAAGTAACAATTTTCCATTATGCGGACTTTCTTTTTGTCTCCTCAATTTGAGGTTATTTTTTTAAATTGACGTGAACACTAGAATATTTCAATTAAAAGTCAAATATAAGGAGGTAAAATTATAGAATAAAAGGCGAATCAAATGAGGTATTTTTTATTCAAACAGTTACATTAAATTTAGCTTAAAGTTGCAGATTTTGAAAAAAAAATACAAGTGCGGACTTTCTTTTTGCCGCCGGTGTATTTACATGTGCATGTATATTTATTATTTTTTACGTAGATTTTGTTGTTGATTTATTTAAATGATGATATAATTAGCGTCTCCACCTTTTATTATTATTTTGTTTTAGAAAATCGCCCATTTTTTCTTAGGACGTAAACAAATAATATTTTATTGTATTTATTTATTATTTTTAAAACAGTAATCTTTCGGGGCCTTGACTGTTACTTGGAATCGAACTCCGGACCTTTACATGCTGGCAACTTAATCCATTACGCTATGAAGCCATGGAAAACTTACCATCTAGTTTTTATCGCTTATGTTTTTTACGCGTTGTTGATTTTTAACGATAATATGATTAGCATCTCCACCTTGGAGATCGTGTTTTTTCTTTTCTTTTTTTTTTTTGTAGAAAATCGTCCATTTTTCTTTGGACGTGAACAAATAATATTTTATTTTATTTATTTATTATTTTTTAAAACAGTAATCTACGAACATGCATGTTTCCGGACCCTACGCCTCTTCAGCCTAGCTAGGCTTACTCAGAATCGAATATATATATATATATATATATATATATATATATATATATATATATATATATATATATATATATATGCATATATGTATATATATATACATATATGTATATACATACATACATATATATATATACATACATACACACACACACACACACACACACATATATATATATATATATATATATATATATATATATATATATGTAGTCGAATTTGTTTTTTGTTCTAAAAAGATAACAAATATATAAAATTATTTAAAAAATAAATTATTTACAAATATTTTGACTATAAAATATTTTACAAGTTTTTTCTCAAACAAACAAAAACAATCAACATTATATATATATATATATATGTATATATATATATATATATATATATATATATATATATATGCATATCTATATAATACTAAAACTCTATGGATCTTGTATGTTTGCAATCAGATTTCCGGTTTTCAACATCCGGTTGCGCATGCGTAAATAGAAACGTCTTCAATCCGTTATTCCAATTCCGGAATTTTTATATCGCTTTTAATACAAACAATTTCATTTAATTTGATCAAATAGTTAACAAATAATACATAGATTCATAGATAATTATAATATATATTATAAAATCTATTTATCTATGAATCTATTAATAATATGAAATATTACCCGATACAATTTATGGAAAGAAAACACCTCTCACTTTCCCTCTAATAGATTTCAACACTCCTACTCCCTCTGGTTTCGTTACGTACGCGAGAAATAGTTACGTGTATGTGTGAGAGAGAGAAAAAGGGAGCGATGTAAAACTGGATAGAGTTATCCCCCTTAACTAATGCAGACCTTTTTACTAGAGGGCGTTATTACAAAAAAATTTCTTTTTCTTCTTCCCATGTTTTTTAAAGTCGTCTGCTTACATTTCCAAACGGAAAGCTGAATCGGTAAATGCACACATTTCTATTACATTAAATAGTGTTTTCCTTTACACAATGGGTACTGAATGTTTGCTTAAATTAAATGAAAAAAGTTACATTTTATTTTCATTTTCTATTTAAAAAGCCATTATTAACATGTGGAGAGTGTTTTTTTTATTATTCTGTACTTTCAACTAACAATTTCATTTAAAAGATGATATATCAAAATTTGAATTTAACTATAATAAGGATTATGATACTTGTTCAGTGCATATTTACCTATAAGTATGACCAACCACTTATAATTCAGTAACTGTAATTTAAAAAAAATAACAATTATAATAAACAGAACGACTCATAGAAATCTATCTATATTCTTTTTTCATTTTAATATACTTTCATAGAAATGCTTCTGTTATGTAAAAAAAAAACTATTTTCTTTATGCCACAAGTGTCACGCTCATACATGAATTCCATAGCTAATATAACGTACTGACCCAACGGGTCACGGGTGGTCTAGTATGTATATATATATATACATATATATATACATACATACATATATATATATATATATGCATACATACACACACACACACACACATATATATATATATATGTAGTCGAATTTGTTTTTTGTTCTAAAAAGATAACAAATATATAAAATTATTTAAAAAATAAATTATTTACAAATATTTTGACTATAAAATATTTTACAAGTTTTTTCTCAAACAAACAAAAACAATCAACGTTAAAAGTGCTGTATCTGTTCTGATATTATGCATTGGGGGGTGTCACTCAGAGTATTATTTCCTACTTTGACAGAGTACAAACCAACTTCGAAATCTAGTTGGAGGGCTTCCATGCAGCCGTATTTTCACTGTCGCAACATAACACAATCCCAGAAATAACGTATAGGGTGCAACGATAAACTTGTCGTCATAGAAAAGAAATGATTCCATTTCCGTTTGATCAAAAACGGGTTTCTTTATTTATTGCAGATCATCTACTAGTTGGCTACTTGTGTACAAATTTCAAGAGTACGTCTGAAAGTGGCACATTGTTCAACGAGCGAGATCGGAGATGTGCCGCTGTACAACTCGTGCTTTTTACCAGTTTAATTTATTACAACAGGACCATTGCCACCCTCAAAATGCTCTGCTCGATTGCCACGAATAGCAAAGACGTACCCAGTATGATGAAAACAAAATTTCCGGCCGCGATTATGGTATTTGGTATGGTTTCAAGTGAAGCCACATAATGCCTCCTCACATCTTCGAAGTCAGCTTAGAATCAACATTAAAGTATACCTGGATGTGCTGATCCCCTGGTGCAATAAGGTGCCCACTGGAAGACCTTGGGTGTGGAAGCAAAGCTCGGCACTGGCCCATAAGTCCAAAGAGAACCAGATTTGGCTTCAAAAGGAGTTCTACGACTCCCCTCTTCCTCCGACCTAAACACGCTGGATTACTTCTTTTGAAAACATCAACATAACCCCACGACGCCAAAGCCAGCCTGGTCGCCGTCATCGACCGAGTAATCGCCAATCTCCCATCAGCGCCCATGGTCCCAGTTCTGGATCCGAATCGAAACAGTGATGTAAGCTGAAGGCGACTACATTGAATAGATGTCAGCTCTACTATATAATCAAGTTACCTGACTTGATTTTTTTCAATAAATGTTTTAAAATAAAGCTCTATTGTTTTCTTTAGGGCAACAGTTTTATCCCCCTGTATATATATATATATTTTTGAGCTCAAGAATAAAAAGACCTTAGAAATAACAGACATTGAGTAACTTACATTTAGTATAAGTAGGTAAAAGTGCATTTCAGGTGCGTAATTTACTTTTATGTTTGGTTGTAAAAGGTTTTAAAAAGAAATTTAAAAACATGTTTAGACTTAATAGTGATCGATCAATTTCGTATATAAAGTTAATAAAAAATTTCCAACCATTTCACCGTTTTAAATTAACAGTTTTTTCCTCTTTTAGGATCTTAAACCGTAATCGCCTAAAAATGTAGAATCTTAATTTGAATAGAAGGATTAAAACTACCAGACAAACATTAAGGGACGATTTTGCTAATTTTCTTTTTAATTGTTCATATTTCTATCAATTAAAGCATTTGACGATCATTAAATTTTTTATGTTCCGAATTATTTTTAACGTAAAAAAATGTGCTTGTTAAGATGGAGTCGCAAGATCGATTTAATATATATATATATATATATATATATATATATATATATATATATATATATATATATATATATATATGCGGTTCTAAGCTAAAACAACAATAATTACTTAGTTACCATGTCGAAAATCATAATATATCCAAAAATTGCGAAAATTCATCGAGTAGAACAAATGCTATTTTGTTTTTAGTAAAAAAGTCTATTGCTATCGGCTACAAAAAAACGCCAGCCATTACAGTGTTGAAAAGGGAGATATGTATGTCCCCTGTATTCGCAATCTTCAAGGTGTTCACATCTAGGGAAAATGCTATTTCCCTCAATATTTTGTAAAAATTACGGTCAATGTCAAGATCTTTTTCAACTAAAACAAAAACCTTCACAATGACGACTTGTATAGGTTTTAATGGGTGATAAAAACGAATATAACATTTACAAGTGGCACAGAGAAATAATTTTTATATGAAGAAATTACTTTTTCAAAAATGGGAATCATTTTTCAATATAAATTTAGCAAACAAAAAGCGCTCAGGCAACCAAAAACACACACACACAAATAAAATTATCACTAGATGGCCAAAAAATGGGTGCTCATTTCACGTAAAATTATATAGAAACGTTATTCTCACTTAGCTTTAATAATGAGCGAATTTAGTAATAATTCGAAAATATTTTGTCAACAATTAAAGAAAAGAATGTTAAGAAGTCATATGGAAATATCAACGTTAAGCCAAAGGTAATCATTTGACGTTTAATTAATATAGAAACCAAAAACTGAAATTTGAACAACTCGAATGCAAAAAAATATATGGTGGTTAAATGACAATCATTAAAAATTAATATATAATATTTTGAAAGAATATTTTACTTACATGTTTTTATTTTTTTAATCAGGTTACAATTTTTGTTGATGTGGAATTTTAAGCATGAAACTATAAAACTTTCTTGTTGATATCAATTAACAATGAATGTGAGATGAGCCCCGACTTTTCTTGTTGTATAGGAATAAAACATGTGACGTCAGAATATTATAGCGATTTAATTGGATACTGAAATACAAACTGAAATCAGGAATTTCTGTTCAAATTCTGATAATAAATACAGATAAACGTGTTTTTGAAGAAATCTAATACCCACCTACATTAGAGGGAAAAGGAAAGAGAAAGGATGAGACAGGGGAAAGGAAGGTAGAGAAGGCAAAGAGTCGTTTTATACAGAAATATTTATCGATTTTGTTGAGTCACACATTATGAAACGAGAACAAATATTCTGAAGATACACTCACTTAACAAATATGCTGAAGATACATCCATTCTGTTTGCACGTTTATCGATGAATATGCCATTTAAAAGGCTAAAATGCATTTAGTCTTACGATTCCCGGCAGGCATTAAACGCATATATTCCGTATAGCTTAATTGCCATATATTTTCATCTACTATATATATATATATATATATATATATATATATATATATAGAGAGAGAGAGAGAGAGAGAGAGTTATAGTTATAGTTATAAAATATATATGGCGATTAACCTACACAGAATATTCCGCGTTTCATCCACGCTAGGATTCATCAGCCTGATGAATCCTAGCGTGGATGAACCACGGCATATTCTGTGTAGCTTAATCGCCATATATATTTTATAACTACCTTACTCTACCTACGTATTGAGCACTGTTGAAGTAAATACTGTCGTATATTAATTTATGTGATTAAATGAAGTAGTCATATATATATATATATATATATATATATATATATATATATATATATATATACGATTGCTCTTGCTCCCGTCTCTTTTTTAGATTTTATTATTAAGGAAAACAAATTACTAAAAAATAAATCCCTCGATTCCAATTTTGATGAGTGAGGGCGAAACATGTCAATTGACTCGTTTTGATTTTTTTCTTCCTTTATTTCCCTACTTTTATTTTCCTTTTCTCATCGTTTTTTTTTTTAAATAAAATGAATTCCGAAAGCATACGCCTTTGCTTCATGATTGCCTTAATAAAGTTTTGCGCCCCCAAGAAAATCATGATATATATATATATATATATATATATATATATATATATATATATATATATGCGTGTGTGTGCATTTATAATTTTAACTGCTCGCTCATCTTCTGTACCTCGCTATTTTTTTACATTTTTATTATGCTTGTGTGTTCCCAATAGAAAGAAATGTATGACTATCTAAATAAAATCCAAAATTTGATTCGCATTAAAAATTTACCGTGTAGACAATCAAATTATTCCCGAATCTCAGTGTTTCGTAAAGGGGGCTATGAGGTCATGTCAAAATGCAGCTGGTGTTTTTATCAATAACGTAGGCGACTTCGGATTTGGTTTATAACCAAATCAGATATCGATCTTAGAATATCAAAATGTGACGAAAAAGTGGACGTAAGAATATAATGTTACTGGCCTGGAGCAAAGATGCTAGCCCGCAAAATCAAGAGTAACTTTGTTGACTGGCTTTGAATCTTCCGACCAGCAGTAATTATTACTTCCTACACTGATGATTGCATATATATATTTTTATATATATATATTCACCTGTTATTTTTTCAAGATGGAATCGCCCGATCGTCGATGACGAGGCACAAGCAAGCAAGTTTTTTATAATTAGATAGATATATCTACGCACATTCATATCTATCTATCTATCTATCTATCTATCTATCTGTCTAAATGCGTGTCTATCTGTGTATACGCGGTGCCTTCAATGTTAGCAGAATTTTTTCGTATAGGCACTTTTATTGGTAGTATACATGTGAAACTCTTATCCCCTTCGAACTAATCTCTCCCGACTGCAATGCACTGGTATCGTTCCAACAACAAATGGAAGACCCCATGGAACTCCATGTTGTGTGAGCGTGTCAAAGACCCTCACCACAGCCTCTTTAATCTTCTCAATTTTCTCATAACGACAGCCTCTAAGATTTTCTTTCAGCTTAGAGTCACGGAGAGCAAGGTCTAGGCAACAGGGAATGGGAGGAACTGTCTTGATGTTAATCTTGGTCATGATAACGTCTTTCTTTCTGATTTTCTATGAACACCCTTGAGACAAACTTTGTGAAAATCTCCCGCGTCTTCAGTTCCTCGCGAATAATTTTGTGTACAGTTCCGACACTGACAGCAAATTGTGCACTGATTGTCTCTATAGACACACGATGGTCCTAATCCATGTAATTCTTTATTTCGCCAATCAACTCTTGTGTTTTTATTGTCTTACTCCTCCCACACCTCTCATCATCCTCCAATGACTCCCTGCATTCCTTGAATCTCTTATGCCACTCCAAAATCGATTTATGTAAGATGGCCTAAAAATAGTCTGAAGCATTTCATATATTTTTGTGGCATTTTTCCAAGTTTAACACACAATTTTATTACATATCATTCTTCTGAAGTCTCCTCACGTTCAGATTGAATTTTTGAAATTTGCCATGTGTGACAATCCGGCTTTAGTAAGATGAATTCCAATTCTTGCTGTAACTGTTATTTGAACCTAACACCATAAAAATTAGTCTGTAATCTCATAAGATGCATAGCAATATAGCATACTGAATTTTCAAGTGTCTATGACAATTTGAAATACCTGTGCAAAAATGTCTGAAAACTTATTGAAAGCACCTCGTATTTATCTATCTATGTATTTACCAACGCCCACCTGCTATGTATGTATGTATGTATGTATGTATGTATGTATGTATGTATGTATGTATGTATCTATCTATCTATCTATCTGTCTATCTATCTATCCATCGATCGAACATTCTTTTTACAGATAAATGGCTCTTCAAATGCATTTTTTATAGCAATAGATTAAATTTATCTTTACATTTTACTACAGTTTTATTGTATATCCAACTGTCGGAAATATTTCAATATTATTCTGAGTGGATCACATGCTTATTCAAAATGATAACAATTGAAGAATATTGAAAATATTTTCGAAAACGGATATAAGCATAAAACTGCAGTAAAGTTTTAAAATAAGCAAAATCTATTGCGCGCGCGCACACACACACACACACACACAAACACACACACACACACACACACACACACACATATATATATATTTATGTGCATGTAGACATATAAAATATTTATTGTCATCCTGATATTTTAGTGTACTGAGCACTATTTAGTATACTGAAAACTACTGGAAATTATTTACCCAAACTATATATAATACATTATTTTTCTTTTGAATAGTGGGTGTTCACACACACACACACACAGACACACACACACACACACACACACACACACACATACACACGCGCTGACACACACATATACACACACTTCGAATCGGGTATTATTCTAGAATGCCAATATTCAACTTTGGTTAGAATAACACATATGCACAGTAATATTTATTTTAATATCGACAAAAACGCTTTTCTGTTTAAAATTTTTTTTAAATCTCAAGAAAATTGCCAGAAAATAAAACTTAAGTAAACACGTAAACATTTGTCTTTCCCTATAATAAATATATATATTCAATCATATTACTTTTTCGTTTTAAATATAAAACCCATATCAGTTACGTGTTTATGACATTTTTAGGGCAATTGCTTTTTACATATCAAAGGCTTTTAATAATGTGTGACACAAAAACTTAATACACGAGATTTCCAGCTACGGAATAGCTGGAAATGTCTTCTCAATTATAAAATAATTTCTCTCTGAAAGGTTTATAAGGGTAGTGGTTGATGAACAGTAATCAGAAGCTCACAGTATTAATGCTGGCATCCCTCAGGGTCCAATCCGTGACCCAACTCTCTTCCTGATCTCCATCAACGGTCTCGCAAATCATATTCTTAGATCATTGGTAGACATTTATGAAGACAACACTACCGTCTATGGCAACACTTCAAAGGCCGGAAATAGCCAAGATCTCTTTGATTCTCCCTCTTCTGATCTTGGGAACGTTGTGCAACGGGAAAAAAAGGTTGGTTAATTTTAATACATATAAAACCAAGCTTCTTTCAATTATCAACGATCAGACCCACATCTGGTCCCTATTGAAACGAACGGCTCTCACGTTGAGCACGCTCTATGTTTAGATACGTTTTTGGTCTGATTTCCACTCCTAATCTGACATGGAGCACATACATCAAATCTGTTGCCAATGTCGCTGGAAAAATTCTCATTCTACCGCTCATTCTCATTCTACCGCTCCAGTAGATATCTCATTGCTGATGCAATTTTCTTCCTCCAAGAGCCAAGTACTATTGCCACATCTGGACAGGAGCTGCTCGGAGTAACTTATCCTGCCTTGACAGAGTTCAAAACCTACTTCGTAATCTAATAGAAGATACCCTTTTCTCTTTTCTGCAACCTCTTTCCCATAAAAGAGAATTTGCAATTCTGTCTCTTCTCTATCGGGGTTTTTAATGACAAGTGTTCAGCTGAGCTCCAGTCTATGCCCCTCCCTCACCGATCTTACACAAATACACTCGTCTAGCCAAAATTACTATCAATAAATGCACACTCTCTATCGGCGCCTCAACCTAAACGTAGATTTCATTAACAAAGCCTCTATCCTAGAACTGCTCGCCTGTTGAACTCTGTTCCGATTGTCTGCTTTTAAGCTGATTACAATATTTTCGTCTTCAAGTCCAATGTAAACAAGTTCTTATTGGATCGTCCTCGTAAATAATATAATTATTTCAAATTTCCACCAAAATGATTACAACATTACTGTTCCAAGGTTTGAGAAATGTTATGACTATATTTATGAGTATTGCATAGGTGGCAGGACCCTATATTTTTATACTTTAGAGTTTCATAATGTTTTTAGACAGATTTCTGTCTCTTCTTAACACGTTTAAAGTTTTGTCTATAAAAGCTACCTTATTTAGATTAATGTTGATAGTTATCTTAAATCCAATTTAATGGAATGTTTTAGTGAGGATTTTTAAAAGTCTATCTTACATTGCAGACGTGTAAAATGCATAAGTTGTCGTTTCTATAAAGACCAAAGAAGTTGCCGTAGAACTTACATTTTAAAGTCTCCGGTAGAAAAGGCCGACTTAATCGCTGACGTTAGCACTGTTTATGCTGCCATTGCTACGTCAAATTAGTTCTCGAGGTTTGATTTTAACTCAGGTTTTGCCTTCAAAGAACAGAAGAGTTCGCCTGCATTATTAAATACGATTATCTTGATCACTAATGTGTCTATATGTTGTAATGCTTTCTCTTGAGTATCTTTTATAATAGAAAAATAAAAGTGTACTATATTTGTTGGGTAACTCTTCTTTAGTAAATAATGAAGACAACGAAAGGAAATCTCATTTTAACATTTAATAAACGAACTTTATTTGTCATTTTCTTTAGTGTAGTTAGTAGAAGAGCACAAGAGAAAAACGGGTTGGTAAGTGGAAGTGGTCTTGTGTGAAGATAGAATTAATATCATGCCGGCTAGTTGAAGAAGAGAATAGTTCAGTGTTCGTGCGCGCACGTGTTTATAGCTAGTAGTCGCCGGGGCAAAAGAGAAAGAAAGGACAAAGTCTTCAGTGTACTAATGTGTTGGCGTGCGTGAGTTGTATCGACGAGAGTAGTTCTGTAGAATGATAAATAAAGTTCGTGTGGGTACCGTATGTGGAAATAAATGGTAGTTTGAAGAGAGCCATAGCAAGCTCGTAGTACTCATGTTTTGCCGGGGGCAAAGCCTCCCCCCGGGATGTTTGCTGTTGGACAGACCAGCGAGAAAGAGAATTAAAGGTTCGTGGTTTCACCTTCTATATAGTGGGTCACGTGATTGAGAGCTGACTTGTGATTAGACAAGCCAAGGAGAAATGGATTTCAAACCTCGAAGTTGTGAGAAGTAGTCTCTGCCTTCTTGTAGCGGCTGCCACAGATCATACATGTGGCTCTGGTATCTTGTGGAAAGTTTAGGACTGAATAAATATTTTCCTATAGTTTGAAGTTAGTCGAGGATGTTATTGTTTTATTTATTTTTCGTGATTGGAACAGTTGGATGGTCGATGAACAATGCACGTAGCCAGCTAACATAAAACTGGCAATGATTTCATGGTGCGGAGTATGATGGACTTCTCACTGTTACTTTGAATTTTATGATGAAAAGTGTTCCCTCGTCTTTAAATTTCCACACGAGCTGCTAAGACTCTTTTAATTCTTATACTCTCTCTTAATGAATTACTGTGTGCATAAAATATTTCTGCTTGAAGGTGCGTTAGAATAGGTTTGCTGCATTGAGGACAAAGATTTCCTGGCGAAGTTTGATGGCGTGAGGTGGACGGTGGAATGGAAATGGATCTCCGGGCCCCCAGAACTACAGAATAAGGTGGGCTGCTACGAAAACACCCTGCGAGGAGAAATAAGAAAAGGATTCGAGGAAGAAGTGGAGAGGTGGATAAAAGAAGGAATTCTGAAACCGTGGACAGGGGAAGAAAAAGGAGTGTTGCCACTACTGGCGGTTGTTCAGCCTACCAAAAACAAGATTAGGCCCGTGCTGGATTTTAGGGAATTGAACAGACACGTAGCCTGCCACACTGGAACGGGGATCGACGTATGTGAGGATGTCATGAGGAAATGGAGAAGAATGGGGCGGGCCACTAAGATTGTCGGTCTGAAATCGGCATATCTGCAGATCCATGTAGATGAAAAACTCTGGCAGTACCAACTGGTCCGGTACAAGGGGCGGATGTATTGTCTGACGAGGTTAGGCTTTGGGCTGAGTTCAGCCCCCAAAATTATGACTGCCATACTGAAGACAGTGCTGAGCAAAGACTGTACAGTGGAGGAGGCCACTAGCTCGTACATTGACGACATCCTGGTGGAGGAGGCAGAGGTGACAGCAGAGAAAGTAAGAAGCCATGTCGAGAAGTATGGGTTAACCGCAAAACCGGCGGAGGCCCTAGATGGAGGAGCGGTGCTGGGGTTGAAACTAAGGCGAGATGGAAAAGACATCAGCCTTGTCTTCGAACGAGGGAATGCAATACCCGAAGTCGGATCTGAGCTGACGAGGCGAGAACTCTTCTCAGTCTGCGGGAGGCTGGTCGGGCACTATCCTATCGCTGGCTGGCTCAGGATATCATGCAGCTTTATTAAACGACACTGATGACTGGGAAGGCCGTGTGACGAAGGAGGTCACGAACATGCTGCAAGAAGTCATTGCGAGAGTGAGGAATGAGGACCCAGTGAAAGGGAAATGGTATGTCAGCGGCGAAGACGCAGGTGTGGTTTGGTGCGATGCCAGTAACCTGGCGTTGGGCGTCGTACTAGAGATAGGAGGTGTAACTGTGGAGGATGCGGCGTGGCTAAGAAAGAACAACGACTTCTCCCATATCAACGTAGCAGAACTAGATGCCGCTATAAAAGGAATCAATCTGGCCCTGAAATGGGGATTGAAAATAATTGAAGTCAAAACCGATTCGGCAACGGTAGCGTCGTGGATTCGGTCGGCAGTAACTGGCGATAAGAGAGTTAAGACAAGGGGTGCTGCGGAAATGCTGATCAAGCGCAGACTCGGAGCGCTCACCGACCTGATAGCGGAATTCCAGTTGAGAGTATCTGTTGTGTTGGTCCCGTCAGAAAAAAACAAGGCGGATTCGATGACACGCGTGAAGAAGGCCTGGCTGCAGGAGGGAAAGGAGGTCTCCTCGGTATGCTGTGCAGGGGAAGAAGTCAAAGAGTCACACGAAATGCACCACTTTGGTCGAGAACGAACGTTATTCCTAGCCAGAGAGGTTTACCCGGAGACCACCGAGGAGAAGGTTAGGGAAGTGGTGGAGAACTGTCGAGAGTGCCAATCAATTGACCCTGGACCGTCCAGACACGAAGCAGGAGAGCTACACGTTGCGGAGGACTGGAAGCGATTGGCCATTGACGTGACACACTATCGCCACAAATTGTATCTGTCGATGGTCGACTGTGGACCGGGAAGGTTTGCCATCTGGAGAGAGATCAGGGCAGAAGCTGCATGGGCGATCGGAGGGGTCATCGAGGAGATATTTTTGGAGAGAGGGCCGGTTGAGGAACTCTTAATGGGCAATGGCCCCGCTTTCCGATCAGAAGCCTTTAAAGGGGTATGCGATAAGTGGGCAGTAAGGCAATTTTTCAGAGCAGCGTATCGGCCGAGTGGCAACGGAATAGTGGAGAGGAATCATCGCACCATTAAAGCCGCTGCGGAAAAAAGCAACGTATCACCCATAGAGGCGGTGTTTTGGTATAACATCTCGCCGAAGATCAAACAAGATGAGACAACTGTGCCTCATAGGGCCGTTTTCACATATAAGTGGCGGCATCCGTGAAACAAAGCAGCAGGAATTGAGAGTGAAGAAGCCACTATCAAAGTAGGTGAAGAGGTGTGGGTGAAACCCCCCCCAATGCACAGTGTACCACTCGTTGGAAAAGAGGGGTCATAACAGGATTGCAGTCGAAGAACAATGTGATGGTGAATGGCGTTCCCCGGCATATCTTAGACCTGCGTCGTGTGACATTGCCGGTATGCAGTGAGGGCAGTGAAGAAGAAGAAATCGAGGGCCACCGAGAAGCAAATGATGCTGCTCAACCTGACTTAGGCCCGCGTTGTAGTGAAGCTGAAAACGTTAACCCCCGAGAAGTTGTCCCCCAGAGGCCTCAACGTGAGAGGAGGCGGCCTGCTTGGATGGAGGATTACGAAGTATCCTATTGATCTCGAAGATCAGGGGGGCGTGTGGTGTAAATGAAGAAAAAGAGAAACAAGAACGACCGACTGCGTTTTTGTGTGGCTTACCTCGTGTTCATAATGAAGAAGAAAGAAACAAAAATGGCTGCCCTGTTTGTTTATATGCCTACAGGGTGACCACGAGGTATGCAAATGAGATGCTCCTGATTGGAAATAAAAGAGGAGTGATTTGGGGAAGGAGGGCATTCTTTTTTTTTTTTTTTTTTTATTCAATTTTCACCCCAAACAAGGCACAGTGCCACTTTGAAGCATGGGGCTACTATTAGGGAATTAATTAGCGGGGTCATTATGAAGGGAGAAGAGTAGAAAGATGTTTGTTAACATTACACTTGAACTTCTGCATATCATTGTAGTTGGGAAAGCAGAATCCCGGAAGGGAGTTCCAAAGACCCGCAGTTCTGGGGAAGAAACTATTGGAGTAAAAGGCTTTCTTGCACCTAGGGATCTCTACTGTAAAGGGATGAGACTTAGTAGCTTGTCGGGTTTGTCGGGGGTAGTTACGTCGGGGAGGTACAAGTGTTTGCAGTTCGTCAGAGCATTCACCATTAAAGTATTTGTAGAACAGGCAGAGGGATGCAACATCTCGTCGATGGGACAGAGGTTGAAGCCCAGATGACAGTTCAGGACCTATCAGGTTTGCGACTCTTTTTTGAACCCTGTCCAGGAGCGAGAGACAAGCAGCAGATGCACCAGCCCAGATGTGACAACAGTACTCCATACATGGGCGAATGGTTGCCTTATAGAGGTATAGGATACTGGCAGGCGTAAGTAGTTTTCTAGCACGGTAGAGGGAGCCAACCTTCCTTGCAGCAGCCTTGGCAATGCTCTCAATGTATCTATTCCAGTTCATATTCCCTGTAAACGTTAGGCCGAGGAGTTTAAAAGAAGTACTTTCAGGCAATGTGTTCTTGGCCATTGCTATTGGTGGTAGAGAAGGTTTCTTGTAGTTATTGAAGGAAACAAGCTTAGTCTTAGCAGCATTGAATGAAACCAACCATTTTTGTCCCCATTCCACTACGGATTGGAGGTCATCCTCTAGTGTTTCTGCCATTTTCTTGGATATGTGTTCATTTGTTTTCCCCTCATATCTGTTATAGAGAGTGGTGTCATCGGCAAATATACCCATCTCCGAAACAATATTATCAGGGAGGTCGTTTATGAATATCAGGAACAATAGAGGTCCAAGGATAGACCCCTGAGGCACTCCCGCATTTATGTCATATTGTTTGGATGTACGTCCGTCGAGGACAACTTTTATTTTTCTATTACTTAAGAAGGATTTAATTACGTTATGAATTCTTCCAGTGATTCCATATGATCTAATTTTCCTTAGAAGACCATCGTGCCATACCCTGTCAAAAGCCTTAGATATATCAAGGGCCACCGCTCTACCCTCCCCTGTTTTATCCAATGAACGGTATATACGTTCAGAAACTACAGTTAAGATATCTGCTGTTGAACGGGCTTGCCTAAATCCATATTGTTTGTCAGTCAAGAGTTTAGCAGCTGTTAGGTGCTGGACTAGGGCTTTATTAACTAAGGACTCAGATATTTTGGCGAAAAGCGGGAGGAGGCTAATGGGGCGATAATTTAGTGGGTTAGTTCTTTCACCAGAATTCTTGAAGACTGGTACCACAGAGGCGGTTTTCCAGCAGTCGGGAAGTTTGATTGCGAGCAGAGAAGGTGTATTTGTAGAAGAGAAAAGCTAAAGTTGCAGAAGTTCGTTTTGGAGTGGAGAGAAGACGCATCAAGTGGGAACGGGAAGGTGAAAGTTCGGACAGCAGTGTCACGCAAACGACATTTCATAATCCTGTTTTTCCTCAGGACTAAGCTGTTGATATACTACGAAAGCTCCGCCGGACAGACGTAGAGGAACCACATGTTCAATTGTCCTGGTTAGGGTTAGGGTTACGATTAGGGTTAGGTGATGCCTAAATCCATATTGTAACCGGTCCCTGTTAAAAGCCTTAGATATATCGAGAGCTACCGCTCTACCCTCCCCTGCTTTGTCCAGTGAACGATATATACGTTTAGAGATCACAGTTAGGATATCAGCTGTGGAACGGGCTTGCCTAAATCCAGATTGTTTGTCGGTCACAATTTTAGCAGCTGTAAAGTGATAGACTAGAGCTTGATTAATTAAAGACTCAAATATTTTGGTGAAAAGCGGGAGAAGGCTAATCGGGCGATAATTTAAGTGTTCCCCCAAAGTGACGACTGCCACGTTTGCCAACGAACAACGTTAAGGTTATCTCTCTGTCGCCTCCCGTACGGATTCATGGCTCTGTGCTTCAACTTGCCCAGTCTGTGCCCGTTACGACAATCCCATTATCGTAGGCCGTTAGTGGCTTATGATGCATCCTGCTGCACACACGTTTCGTTAAACAAAATAATGTGAAATCCGTTCTTGTTTTTGGTAATTATTGTTACTGTATATGTTCTTTATATCATATAAATAGAAATATAAAGTTAGAATATTGTTTCATTACCTTAAATATACATTTTAGACGATTGCAATAAAGTGATACACACTTAAAATTACCAGAATATAGAAAAATTAGCATAATTTTCAAAATATTTGTTCAAATTCTACAAAAATGAGGGATATAAGACACCTCATTATGCTCTTCCAGTGTACCAAATTTAACTTGTCTGCGTATCATAGCAATTTAAAAATTTAAAAATATTGACTTGCAAGCGATACATAGGGTATATATATATATATATATATATATATATATATATATATATATATATATATGTATGTGTGTGTGCGTGTGTGCGTGTGTGTGTGTGTGTGTGTAAAACTACTTTAACATGACAAGATACCTTCCTCTCTGCCGTAAGGATAGATATATGCACGGGCTTGGAGTCTATATTCGCAGCACCCTCCCTTTTACTTGAGAGAAATGTCTTGAATCGGATGACAAGGCTTTTGTGTGCTTTCAACAAACCTTTTATTACTGCGTTAGTTAGTATTTTCTCCATCGTTTTCCCTCAAGTTAGGTTTGTAACATAATCGATCATGCCTTTGATAGTATAGATGCAGCACTCTCCTTAGATAGTAACACCTAAATACATGTGTTTGATGACTTTAATGTTCACCATAAAAATTGGCGTGCTTTCTCATGTTACACAGATGCAGCTAGACGCTGTGCTTCTAGCTTCTCAATAGCCCATTCTTACACACAGACAGTAATGTTCCCAGCCTGCCTACCAGATCGTTTACCCCAGCAGGCTTCATTTCAAGACCGATTCCTCACCACAGTACCAGAGAATTGTGTGACTAATGCCCACAGTCAACTTGGATGCGCAGACAACCCAGTAGTACCAGTTGACGTCACATTTAAGGTGAGAAGCCATTACTCAAAACAAAGAATTTCAAAAAGGCTGACAGAGAAGCCATTAGAGGACACATCAGAGATGCCTGTGAACTGATATCTTCTCTCTTCCTGATGAAAAGAGTGCCAATGAGACAAATCAATGGTGCCAAGCGAGCATTGAAGCATATGTTCCCACACGGAAGTATTATAGCAAGCCCCATTCACCCTCATAGTTTACTACAGATTGCGCAGCTGCTATTGCACAAAGACAGCGTGCATTCCCGCGATTTGTACGTCATAAGTGAATACAAATAGGGGAAAATTTTATAGATGCTAGAAATCATTGTAAGAGAGAAATAGCGACAGCCAAAAGAAAGAGTGCGGAAATAATCAGGGAACGCATATAATCACAAAAGATAGAAACTCGTGATTTCTTGAAAAATCTATAATAGTGTAGTGAATGAAGGGCAATCAGTAATTCCTCCACAATACAACAACGAGATGGTCGCATTCAGGGTAACGCTTGCCCGACGATTCGCCATCACTTCCACCTTAGAGACAACAACCAATTTCTTCCCAAATTTCTCTTGCGAATTGAAGCCACACTATATGATGTAAAAATCACCCTTTCGCATGTTCGCGATGTAATAAAAAGACTTAGACCCCTCCAAGGCGTGTGGGCCTGATCTCGTCTCTACTATATTAATTAAGAAATGCTCAGCTGAGCTAGCACCCGTACTTTACAAGCTATACAATAAATGTCTTGCTGAATCGTGCTAGCTAGAAGCTAGAAGATAGCTAGAAGATGGCTTCTGTAATACCAGTGTACAAGAATTCTAGTGAAAGGACTGATCCTCTCAATTATCGCCCTATCAGTTTCCTCCCTCTCTTCGCTAAAATGTTTGAGACCTTAATTAATCAAGCACTAGTTCACCACCTTGCAAAAGCAAATCTCTCTGATAGCCAGTGTGGATTTAGGTAATGTTATTCTACTGCAGACATTTTAAGTCATCTCTGAATGCATTTACCATGTACTGGATAAGGCGGATGAAACAAGGGCTGTAGTCCTTGATATATCCAAGGCCTTTGACAACTCTGGAACGAAGAGCTGCTAATGAAAATTAAATCGTACGGTATAACTAGACGTGTACTAAATATAATTAGATCCTTTTTAGATGGTAACATTTCATGCTAGTGAGACAAGTTGCTCTCCTTTAACAATTACAAGACGCCTCTCCGACCGCCTATATCAATGACAACACCTTACCGGAGAATTCTTCCTTCAAATTTTCAGCCTTACATTTGCGGGTAATGTGAACTAGAACAAATGCATTGAGAACATTGCAAAAACTGCTGCAAAGAAGGTGGATTCCTTCTTACAAGCTAGGAGACTATTCACACCCAGAGTATGCTGTTCCTCTACAAGGCCACCATTCACCAATACATAGAGTATTATTGCCATATCTGAGTTAGTGCATCTAGTTCTAGGATAGGGCCCCCAAAAGTTGTCAAGGTCCCACTTTGTCAACAAATCTCCAACCCCTGTCCCATCGCCGCAATATTGCATCTCTGTGCCCGATTACAAATATGTTAATAGAATGTGCTCTGATGAACTCTTTGCACTTGTACCCCGTCGACGTACATATCCCTAACAAACCAGCTTAGCAATAAAATCTAATCTCTTCACTATTCAGGTCCCTAAATGCCAGAAATCTTTCTATTCTAATAGTTTCTTCCCTCGAACAGCTAGTTTTTGAAATTCCCTTCCTGCTACCTGTTTATAAATCTACCTATCACTCTTTCTTTTCTTATTCATATGGCTACCTATCACTTTTTCTCTTCTATTTATATGTCTACCTATCACCCTTTCTTTTCTATTTATATGTCTACCTATCACTCCTTCTTTTCTTATTCATATATCTACCTATTACTCTATCTTTTCCTATGTAAATGTTTACCTATCACGTTTTCTCTTCCTATTTTTTCTACCTACAAGCCTTCTATTTATGTCTACCTATCACTCTTTCTTTTCTATTTATATGTCTACCTATCGTATCACCTTTTCTTTTCCTCGTCGTTTCATACATAGCCAACACACATTATCTCTCTATCAGTCTACTTCTTAATCTCTCGCTATCTCCTTGCATCTCGTCTCCCTGTGTCTCTCATTAGGCTCTTTATCTTTCTCTTACTATAAAGGTGAGGCTTTCATTATTATTACATCATAAAAATTCCTTTTTTGTTATTGAACCAACATTGAAAAGCTTCTAAATATCAAATAACATTCACTGAACCGAAGATTAAAATGTTTATGTGATTTGTTTTTTACACTCGGTTGAACACGAGGTATGTGCTGGTTAAGATGACATCGACAAATATTAGTTGTAAGGGCATTAATAACGTATTAGTCAAGTTAAAATATATAGATGATCATCAAAATACAATGTAAATTTATTTATCTCCTTCACAAATTCACAACAAATAATTTAGGTTGCCTTAAATTCGTTTCTATACGTTTTATACAAGCATTTAAAATTGTGGAAGACCCTTGGAAATGAGATGACTGAATAGTTCTCATGATTTCAGGTTAAAATGAACGGCTACAGCAGGAAATGGGATACACTCTAATAAAGCCTGATTGTTACACATTTCAAAAATGTAATTTGGAAATTAAGACACTTTAGAAGAACGATATGCAATAAAATTATTGTTTTAAACTTGGTAAAAAACGTCACAGAAACGCATGGAATGCTTCAGACTGCAATTGGGCCATCTTGCATGAATCGAGCATCAGGTTTTTAGTGGCATAAGAGATTCACGGAAGGCAGGGAATCTGTAGGTGTAATAAGAGGTGGGAGAGGAGTAAGGAAGTCCAAACACCAGTTGATTGGCCAAATTAAGAATTTTATGTATAATGATTGTCGTGTCTCTATAGAGGAAAAAAGTACACAGTTTGATGTCAGTGTGGGGGCTGTTAACACAATTATTAGCGTGGAAGACACGGAGGTGTTACGCGAAGTTTGCCCAATGTTGTTCAGAGAAGATCAGAAACAGAAAGAAAGACGTTGTAATGACAGCAGGGAGATGGTGGAGCTGATCAATTCCGATCCCGCAGTTCTTGATGCCCTGGAGACTTACAATGAAAGCTGGATCTACTGCTATGACCCAGGGACCAAGAGACAGAATTTTCAGTGGGAGCAAGCTAGCTTTCTTCATACCCAAGAAGGCCAGAAAAGCCAATCCAACACAGCATAATCTGCATGCACTGAGTTCCCAATGGATAGACAGTCAACAAGAAATTTTCTGGTGAAGTTTTAAAGGAATCCAGGGAGAGATTCCGTTGGGAGTGGCTAACACTCTTCAAATCGGGTTAGTGGCATTTTCACCAGGACAATGTACCAGTGCACAACTCCATTTTTATCACAGACTATCTGACTAAGATGGGCACCAAGATAGTTCCACATTCTTTCTATAGCCCAGACCTTGCTCCCTGTGACTTTTGGTTATTTCCTAAGTTCAAGGAAAACCTAAGAGGTTGTTGCTATAAGAAAATTGAAGAGATGAAAGAGGGTATGACGAAGGTCATTGATACGCTCACTCACTAGGACTTCCGGAAATTGTTCGAACGGTAAAACAAGTGCATTGCTGCCGGATGAGATTACTTCAAAGGGGACTAGTTTCATATGTGTACTATCCATAAAGGTTCCCATTCGAAAAAAGTCTGGAAACTTATTGAAGGCACCTTGTAAGAAAAATTTAGTTCAATTGTATAGGACATACATTTCAATATTTTCTAAAAATAGTTTGATATCGAATGAAGGTTAGAAGTGTCAGTAGGAAAATAAGAAAAAAATAAAAACCGTTTTTGTCGCGTTCTTCTTCTTTTATATTTGTCGCATTTTCATTTCAATAATAAGTTACGTAATAGGATATTTCCATTCATTTATAAATATTTACATTTATATTTATATTATATATTTATATTAATATTTATTGCTTCTGGTCAACTATGTTCAATCGCTTATGAGAAAACCCAAATAGAATTCTGTCTTCAAACGATTAACTAATGTAAAGAAACTCAGTTTTTAAAGAGAAATAAATATTTACTTGTTCTATTACTTTCATTCAATTACGGGGAAAACATGCGAAAAAATAATTTCTATTCATCTAATGTTCTTACCTCCCAAAATGTGGTTTATTATTGCAAAAATATATGCGCACATTATACGGGGTTTTAGGGTAATCCAAAAATTAAGAATAAAACTAAATGTATCAAAAAATTTTTTGGAATCAGAAATTTATTGGAATCGGGAATTTAGAATAGCATTGGTAATTGTATCAAGGTTGAAGCAAATATTGGAATCGTCATATCACTATTATTAATCTATGCCGAGAGAGTGTAGGGAAAAAAAAGTTTAAGTTAAATTAAATTTCTCTGGCCCAAACAAAATAATAAAAAAGGAATAAAACAAAATGACACCTTATTCTCGTTTAAAATGCACCGCACTTATTTTTCATTAAAAATTGCAAGATGAACAAGCAAAGGTCCGATCGGTAAAAGTTCTTGAGAAATCATTATGATTAGAATGTTAAAAGTAGGTGACAAATACTCTGTGGAATTATTAAGATTAAAAGGTCATGTTAGATGAAAGTCCTTTGTTAAATTAATAAGATTAGACAGTAAAAGTCTTCTGTGAAAATAATGTCCTTATTTCAAGGTTTGTGTTTTAACTGGCGAAGTTCGCCTTATTCAAAAGTCCCATGAGGAAAATAATCTGTTGTTATTAATTCTTATTGAAAATGTACGAAATGGGTGCGTGCGTGCATAAGTGTGATTTTTGGGTGCCCGCGTGGCGTGTGTAATTATGGTTTCGATAGATTTTAAAGCGACGATGAGATGAAAACGAGAGGCATGTTCTCGTGTCACGTCGGAGCGAGAAGAGAGGAAGAAAGAAGGGAAACAAGGAGAAAGAATGTATGTTGCGTTTAAATACTTTTTGGACCGGCTCCAACACAAGATTGCTGCTCCTGGTATTTGGTTTTGGAAAAGCGTTAGAAATACAATCTTCCAAACTTTCTCATCGGTCGCTTGTGTCACGTGGGACTGTCTTCAACTACGCCCGCCAGAAATATGTCTATTTTATTTTTGTTGTTGTGAGAAAAGCGTGTGGGCGTATTTGAAATTATGTCGTTGCTGGAAGAACTTATTTTGTGCAAAATCCGCGGGGAAATTGAAATGAATAAACGGTGGTTTATTTGCGCACGAGCGTGTGCGTGTGAGTTGGTAAGTGAGTGACAGCACAAATACCTTTCCCCGATTGAAAAAAAGATATAAAACTGTTTTTCTCTATTTTTTCTTTTCAATATGCAACATATCCCTTAAAACGTTTCGGCCTGTCGGTTTTCATTTTGGTAGCCGCGTCGGCGTTCTGTACAAAAGTAGGTTCTGTAAGAGCTTGTTTCAGTGGTTGAATGATTTGAAAATCTTCTTCTATGTGTTACACAGAGAGAGAGAGAGAGAGAGAGAGAGAGAGAGAGAGAGAGAGAGAGGTGAGTAAACGTGGAGATAGACACGTTTACCAGAACCGAAGGTCAGCTGACCAGATTACGTATGAATGACGTGATCAACAGATCGGGGAGATTTGATTTGGACTTTAAAGAAGACGGATGTTTTTCTGTTGTCTCCCCCTCTTAACTGGGGAGGGGGGAGACGAACGCTGACGTGTGTGAAGAAGAGCCCACACAAGCAGATTTCACTTCCACCTTCTGCAGGACCTCTGGGGAAAGTGAAATAAAAACTATAAAACCCATTCATTGTCTTGGAGTGATAAATCTTCGTCAAACAGGTATCAAGTCTCCCTCCAGGATGAGAAATTTCCAGATGGTCCGTTTTGAAGAAGCAGAGGTAGGTTCAGAAATTACATGTCACACACACGATTCCCTTTATGATAATCAAACACACAACCATTTATATTAGAGACAATCATACGCACACGGAATCCTTTTATGTTATACACCAAACGTAAATGGTGCTCCTCAATGATAACCCCAGTGAGAACCCTCAATGAAGAACCCTATATAACATATGTATGCTGGTTTTAGTCGGTCCAACGCGATAGTGCCTTTTTCCCCGTTTTTGTGAAACAGTGAAATATTTATCTGCTTGTCCAGAACTAGGTATGGACCCGAATAATTAGGACAAAATTGCTTTTTCGCTGAGTCGTTCCTGACAAATACGTGTTTGATGGCGCGAAGATCTTTTGCGATATAGGATTGTTTGTCTGTCCTCCTGGTGGGTGTGAAATTTAGACGAGACATTTTGTCTTTCAATTCTGTTACGAACGTGATTGTAGGTGAGATCTCCGTGTGTTGATCAAAATATTGACCCGGTAAAGTCAAAGTGAAACCAAAAACTACCTCCGCCGGTGTGCCTTGTAAGTCTTCTTTTACATAGTTTCGTATCATTAATAGTATCGAAGGTATATTGTCTGTCCAGACTGTGCTGTTCAGACTCATTGCCAGGGAGATTTTTAACTGCTTGTGAAAGTGTTCAACCAAGCCATTTGAGGATGGGTGATATGCTGTAGGCTTGATCTGGTTCGTTCCCAGTAATTGATTAAATTCCGCAAAGAGTGTCGATTGTAATTGCGAACCTCTGTCTGTCATAATGACTGTGGGTACTCCGAAAATGGCTAGCCAGTCCTGAAGTATGGCTGTGGCTATTGTTGCAACTGAAGTATCCTTAACGGCTATGGCAGTAAGCCATCTGCTGAATCTATCGACGATAGTCAGGATGTGGTTGTGTCCATTTGAAGTGGGTAACGGTCCTACCAATTCGATGTGGATGTTGGTGAATTTATCATCAGGTGTGCTAAAAGAACCCAGTGGTGATTTCATGTGTCCGTAAATTTTGTGCTTTTGACAAGGTATGCACGTCTTAGTCCAATTTCGAATATCCGTGTTCATATTCAGCCACACGAAACGTTGCGTAATTAGCATTAAAGTAGCTCTTTTTCCTGGGTGAGATAAATTGTGAAGATGTTGGAAAACTTGTCATCTGAGTCTAGGTGGTATGTACAGTCGTGGTTGTTTCTTTGTCGTGTCGCAATAAACAATCGCTGTACTGAAAGGTACGAACATTTTTTCGAGTTGTAAAGATGTATTTTCCTGAACAATTCCATGGGAAGTGCTCGTCTGAGCTCCAATCTTTGCCCCTCCCTCGCCAATCTTTCACGAAAAACGCCCGTCTAGCTGAAACCACTGTCAGTAAGTTTCACCACTCTTTATCTGTGCCTAAATTAAAACGTATATTCTATGAACAAAGCTTCTTTCTTAGAAGTGCACGCCTGTGGAACTCTTTTCTGTTTGCCTGTTTCCTACCTGACTACAACTTAGATGTCTTCAAGTCCAACATAAACAAGTTCCTGTTGAACCGCCCCCTAAAATAAGACATTTTATCAGATCTCCATTACTAGCGATTACTACGATATTATCCCATTGATTACTGTACACGCAATAACCCTTATCCCCGAGTGGCCTCCAGGCCTTGCAAGTGGTGATTTCCTTGTAAAGAAAAAGAAAAGCGTTGTGTCTGATTCCTGTTCTCGTGCTACCAATTATATGCTTAGGAATTTAGAGAAGTGATCATGGTTATGGATAAGGCGTCTGCTACAATGTTCTGGCCCTTCACGTATCTTATATCCGTGGAGTTCTGTGCAATGTAATTAAGATGTCTGATTTCTCGTGGGCCATATTTGTGTACATGTGTGTATAGCGCATAAGTTAATGGTTTTTGATCTGTGTAGATCGTGAAATTGATGCCTTCCAAGATGTGTTTGAAATAATTAATCGCCAGGTAAATTGCCAATAATTCCCTCGAAAATGTGCTGTATTTTCTTTGCGTTTTGTTTAGCTTAGCCGAAAAAAATGATATAGGGGTCATCCCATCATCGATCAGCTGGTATATGGCTGCCCCTAGGGCTACTTTTGACGCGTCCGTTGAAAGTGTGAGTCTGGTATCTTCTTGTCATTTATGTAAGTCAGCTTTGCGAAATTTGCTAGGGCTTTCTTTGCTTGAGTAAAAGTTGCTAAGGCTGGTCCATCTAATGTAAACTGTTCGTTTTTGGTCTTGTTCTGCAACAGCGATGTTAATGGCGCGAGAATTTCAAAGCCGTTGGGTAATAATCGCATGTAGTAGTTGATTATCCCTATAAATCGACGGACTTGTCGAACAGATGTGGGGTGTGGAAAATTAGCGATGGCACTCACTTTTTCGGGTAGTGGTGATATTCCGCCCTTGTCGATCGTGTCCGAAGAAGTTGACTTCTGATTGGCCGAAGATGCATTTTTCAATGTTTATTTTTAGGTCGTAGTGAGATAATCTCTGGAAAGCTTGATCCAGGTGCTGTTTATGTTCGTCAAGGTTTTTACTAGCAATTAGGACGTCATCCTCTATGCAAATATGAATAGGAATCCTCTGAAAACCTCGTCTATTAAGCGTTGAAAAGTTTGACTAGCGTTTCGAAATCCGGAGGGTATGCGAGTAAATTCGTAAAGTCCAAATGGTGTGGTCAAGACTGTTTTGTGGATATCCTCCTCTGCTACGGGGACTTGGTAGTATGCCTTCACTAGATCCAACTTCGAAAACGTTGTCGCGTTCTGTAATCCAATCGCAAAATTGTGGATGTGAGAAATAGGGTATCTGTCCGGTGCAGTTTGTGCATTTAGTCTTCTGAAATCGCCGCATGCGCGCCAGGATGTACTGTCCGATTTTTGCACCATATGTAAGGGAGAGGACCATGCGCTTTTTGAGGGTCGGATAATTCCCAGTTGTAGCATGTGCTGAAATTCTTCCTTCGCTATTCGGTATTTATCCGGTTTTAAACGTCTGGGGTGTAGTGGACTGGTTGTCCGGTCGTTTTAATGTAGTGTTTAGCACTATGCTTTCCGTGTCCCTGAATGACTGAGACAGCTGCGGATATTTTTGGAGTAATTGACAGGTAGATGGGTCCTCAGGTAGGGCTGAACTGATATCTGTTGACTAGTATCGAGTGGAAACTCCTCTGACCACCAATTTCGTTTGGTTGTCTGTTAATGTGTGGTTGGTCATGTCCACAGACAAGTTGAATTTCGCTCCTATTATGGGCGTTGTTACGTTGGCTATGGTAAAAATCCACGTGAATATTCGCCTCAAGCCGATGTTGATAGTGATTTATCCCCGAATGTGGATATCTTGGTACCGTTTGGCTGCTTGTAAGTGATACGATTGGGTCGTAATCTTCTGACTGGTCAGCGGTGGGATTACGCTTACTTCGGCGCCAGTGTCTATTAGAAAAATATATCCGTGGGTGTTGCTACGGATATAGAATAGACGACCTTTTTCAGAGTGTTCAGCGACAGTTGTCGTCTTTACTAGTTGGCATCCTCGTTTCCCTGTTTAGTTCTGTTACTGAAGGAACAAGAGTGGGTAAAGCGTCGCGCGTTACTGCCCAATTTATTATGGTAGAAACAGTGTCCACCCGCTCTGTCGCGTTCCACGTTTCTACTTCTGCTGGTACTCCTTCGTCTATAAGGTGACCTGTTGTGATGTGAGCGCTGGCGATCTGCCTTCAGTAAATTCTGTATTTGTTTGGACAGCTTCTCCACCGTTGATTTTAGCTCGGCTAGCTCCTCGTCTCTTCGTTGCATAGGCTGTTGTTGTAGCGAGTTTACTCGGCGTGCCTGGAGGTTCTCGCTTTTTTTTTTACATGGAGGTCACCACTTATCAAGGCCCAGAAGCCACTCGGGGATAAGGGTCATTTTGTGTATAGTAATCAATGGGATAGAGTTGCAGTATTCATTAGTATTGGAGATTTGATAAAGTGACATTACTTAAGGGGTGGTTCATCAGGAATTTGTTTGTGTTGGACTTGAAGACATCCATGTTAAAGTCAGGAGGGAAACAGGCAAGCGGTAGAGAGTTCCACAGCCGTGCAGTTCTAAGAAAGAAGCTTTGTTCATGGAATCTACGTTTTGATTTAGGCACAGATAAAGAGTGGGGAAAATTATTGACTGTGGTTTCAGCTAGACGGGTGTTTATCGTGAAAGATTGGCAAGGAGGGACTAGAGATTGGAGCTCAGACGAGCACCTGCCATGGAAATAACGTTAAAACAAAGATAGGCTCACAACGTCTCTTCTGTGGGAGAGAGGTTGCAAGGAAGAGAAAAGGGCATCCCCCACTAAACCACGAAGTCTATTTTATACTCTGTCAAGGCAGGATAGGCTATTTTTAGCAGCTCCTGCCAGATTTGGCAGCAGTATTCCATCCTTGGACGTACTTGGATTTTATATAGATAGAGAATTGCATCAGTAGTGAGATATCTTCTGGAGCGGTAGAAGATCCGGCCCTTTTTTCCAGCGACCTTGGCAACAGACTTGATGTACGTGTTCCATTTCAGATCAGGAATAATGGTTAAACCATGGTGGGCCCTCCCCTAGACGAGAGCCATCCATTTCACTTGATGGGGATCAGAGCGTTGATTATGTAAAGATACAAGCTTGGTTTTAGATGCATTAAAGGTAACCAGGCACCTCTTCCCCCACTGGACCCCGCGCTCGAGATCAGAGGAGAGAGAATGAGAGAGAACTTTGTCGTTTACGGCCTTTGATGTGTTGTCGTAGATGGTCGTGTCATCAGCATAGATGTCAACGAATGATTTATTTATGTGTTTCGGGAGATCATTGATGTAGACCAGGAAGAGAGTTGGGCCCAGGATGGACTCCTGAGGGACTCCAGCATTAATACTGCGGGTCTCTGATTTCAGTCTGCTATTTCCGCCAGTTTGTTAGCCTCTGTTCCTTCTGCCCTTGGTGTGAGAATTTGCACTGTTGATGCTGCTAGTTTATCTAGCCACAAACTCCTCATTATTTTCTTCGACATCTTGTTATCTCCCTAAAGGTTGCGTATGTTACATACCAACTGCGACGAAATGCAGTCTCCAAGTTCGACCTGCGTAAAGAGGTTGCGTAACATCGACTCGTTGGATAAGCCAGTTCGTTTTAGAATTGCTTCCTTCAACCGGTTGTAAGGGTTTTCTTCTGGTATAGTTTCGAGTAAATCTATTACCTCCTCCACGATGTCGGTAGGTAATTTCTCGACCAGGTAAGTATATCGTGTCCTTCGCGACCTTATCCTCTTGCGCTTTGCATCGAATAAAGCTTGGATTTGGATGAACCGGGATTTTATGTTGGCTGGGTTGAATACTGAGATGTTTAATGATAGGGTGGCTGGAGATATTTCTGAAAGTGACGAATCCATGCTCTTCTTTCGCTTGATTTAATCCCAAAAATGATTTGGAAGCCTTTAAATTGTCGATCTGTGTTCTTTGCGTAGGCAAGGAGTCGGTGTAGATGGATATCTGCGGTCCCGGTTTAAGTGGTATAATAACGTGATGTAGAGCTCTTTAAACTGCAGCGAAATGTGAGGTACACTCACTTATGTGCTGCTTCGTGTTTGTAGGTTTTAGAAGGATATCATTTCATAGCCTGGGACGAAAAAAAAAGGATAGATGGGTGAATTGTCCTCGGTTAGGACAGACATGTGTTCTCTTTTACAGCCGTGCATGATAACCGCCGATTTGTATGCTTCAGAAGGGTGTGCATATCTTATCTCACCGTCGGGTGCCAAAATTTTGTAAGGGTACAGAAGGAAGTGCATGTTTCATCTCACGGTCGGGTGTCACCAGTATGTAGGGAAAAAAAAGTTTAAGTTAAATTAAATTTCTCTGGCCCAAACAAAATAATAAAAAAAGGAATAAAACAAAATGACACCTTATTCTCGTTTAAAATGCACCGCACTTATTTTTCATTAAAAATTGCAAGATGAACAAGCAAAGGTCCGATCGGTAAAAGTTCTTGAGAAATCATTATGATTAGAATGTTAAAAGTAGGTGACAAATACTCTGTGGAATTATTAAGATTAAAAGGTCATGTTAGATGAAAGTCCTTTGTTAAATTAATAAGATTAGACAGTAAAAGTCTTCTGTGAAAATAATGTCTTTATTTCAAGGTTTGTGTTTTAACTGACGAAGTTCGCCTTATTCAAAAGTCCCATGAGGAAAATAGTCCGTTGTTATTAATTCTTATTGAAAATGTACGAAATGGGTGCGTGCGTGCATAAGTGTGATTTTTGGGTGCCCGCGTGGCGTGTGTAATTATGGTTTCGATAGATTTTAAAGCGACGATGAGATGAAAACGAGAGGCATGTTCTCGTGTCACGTCGGAGCGAGAAGAGAAGAAGAAAGAAGGGAAACAGGGAGAAAGAATGTTTGTTGCGTTTAAATACTTTTTGGACCGGCTCCAACACAAGATTGCTGCTCCTGGTATTTGGTTTTGGAAAAGCGTTAAAAATACAATCTTCTAAACTTTCTCATCGGTCGCTTGTGTCACGTGGTACTGTCTTCAGTTACGTCCGTCAGAAATATGTCCATTTTACTTTTGTTGTGACAAAAGCGTGTTGGGTATTTGAGGTTATGTCGTTGCTGGAAGAACTTATTTTGTGCAAAATCCGCGAGGAAATTGAAATGAATAAACGTTGGTTTATTTGCGCATGAGCGTGTGTGTGAATGAGTGAGTGAGTGACAGCACAAGAGTAATGATATCTGTTGTTTATGAAAACCAATTTAAAAAGTTTTCCATATTGAACATTCTAAGATTTCTAGAATGAAGTAATTAACGAAAACAAAAATAACTCCAAATATAATTATAAATCCCTACCTAAAAAAATACATTCATCATATCAAAAAACCGGAATGGACCCGGAGTTATTAATATAAAACAAAAAAAAACTTGGCGCTATATGTATGTTAAATTTCTAATGGCTGTGTTCATTGGGAAAGCAAATAAATCAAATATTTTTTCACTATTCACCAATAACATCCACTGTAAATGCACCTGAAGATGGTCGGAGGTTACATTGATCGAAACGTTGTGAAAAAAAGAAAAAAAAGAAAACAACCAAGATGAGAATCATAGTCCAAATAATACAAAAAATAATTATAAATCCTCATCTCAAAAATATACATTCATCATAATTAACGAAAAATTTATTTGGTCATGAGTGGATAGTGATATTTTAGTGAAAAACTGTAGAAATTGTGATCAAAATCAACCAAATGAAATTTGCAACTTGTTCTACAACACATTTTCCATGGAAAATATCATACATTAATTTTCCCTTTGAATGACGCATTCTATTTTTATAATTGTTGACGATCTTTCGAAATAACCGAGGATTTGAAGTGTAAACATTCGAATAGGACTTATTTGTTGTTTCGAAAACTGACCACAAATTTCAAGAAAGTCTTTCAATGGCAAAAAAATGGACACACTATTCCTTAACACCACCCCATTTCATATTTGTCAGCGTGTATGTCACAACCTTCATTGCTAAAATTTACGTCAGCGACAATTTTTATAATGTGCTGGAAGCCACAATCTAAAGTGTACCCATCAAGGAGCAACTTGTTCCCTTCAGCAAATTCAATGTGAGAATGGGTGCTTTGAACAGTTTAGCGCCAGCAACATGACATGGCCTTGGACTTATCGAGCTATGAACTTACCACAAATTGTGCGTAGCTAAAACTTTCCTCAAGACCAGGCACCAGCATCACATATACCGGAGACATCCGCGCTCAAAGAAATTGCACGAGTTTGTTCTCATCCTGGTGAGACGAGCAGCTATTTCAAACGCCTTTCACACACAATATCACCATAAAATTGAATATGATACAGGCAATTCTATTAGTGTGTTGCAGGATCAACCTCACGCGTAATCGTTTTTACCATGGCAAAAAGTGAGAGAATTCGCAAATCGATTTGCCAGCAATGTTTGCCAGTAGACTGTAGAGCATTTCTTAAGGAAAAATCCTTACTCACAGGACTGGCTTGAGACAAAAGTCTTTCCTGTTATTGACACCAAGCGAACATGTCTTCAGAGTACACATAGACAGACAGCAACGGAAAAATTCAATTTTGACAAGAGCAAAACTCAGCAAACTGTTAAACGCTGCACTAAAGATAACTGAACAGAGCCCAGTAAAATCATCTAGACAACAATAATTTCAGGATGTACTGTTGCATGATAGGTAAACTCCCCTAAAATCCACCATTGAGGAATTTGTCAACGATAAGAGAGAGGTAGATGAAGAAATGGTTGGAACATTATTCTTACATTTATTCCAGGAGGAATGTCGTAACCACTCTTTATCCCACCGTTTGAATGTTAGACCTAGGAGTTTAAATGATGAACTCTAAGGTAGAGTTCTATTAACCACGGCAATCGATGGTTGGAAAAGCATTGAATGTAGCCATTAAGTTTTGGCTCGATTCTAATAAAAACTAGGGACTCAGCCATTGCCTTGAATATGTGGGTGTTCAATTTGCTGTGGAAATTTTAAAGTTACTAAAAAAGCGATTTTGTTTTGCTCGTCACACCCAACTTTAAAATTGTCATTGTCATTGTTAAATACTCAAGTTACAGGTTAAATCGACACCTGAAGAATATGCAGTGTTTTTTTGTTTTTTTTTCCTTGGATCATGCTTGATATGTGAGCATGTTGTGTTTATTAAAAACGTGACACAGAGAAGAGAATAGGAGGAAAGAGGTTACACGCTTGAAGCGCACATATCAAACACAAAGATTTTTTTCTTTCTTGTTTTCATAAAAACAATGCCAACAAACATTTCTGTATTTGCGACATGACATGAAACTAAACAGGATTTCTTTATAAAATGTTACTTTTAAAATATATGTACATTTGCTGAACAAGTGCCAACAAGACTAATGTTTTTTTTTTACATATTTTTATCTTATTTAGCAGTTTCAATCCTCTTGCAATATTCTTCATAATGCAACTGTGAATCAATCTCATTAAACTTTATTCTCGAGCTGTTAAATAACAATTCAACTCAATCTACCCATTTCATTAACCTTTAAACTTAAGTGGTTTTTGCCTTTGATAAGCGGTTATTCATTAGTGTCAAAATCATCCCACAATATTCTTCATCATGCAACTGACAATCTATCTGTCTCATTAACTTTTATCCTTAAATTATTTTAGCCTTGATATATGGTTATTCATTATTAAATACAAACAATTGGAAAAACTTCCTTGGAGACATGTTGGTGTTAACAATAAAGGGTGCTTCAAGCATTTAAACTTACATATAATTTTAGCTGAAATTAAAAAAAAAATCTAAAATTGTTTGATTTTTAAAAAAATTAAATATCGCGCTCATATGACGAGATGAACAACATCTTTATTCCAAAGTCTATATCGACGAATACAGAGTTACATCTCATTTTATAAGGTAGTGTGCGTATTTGAATACTTTCGATCCGGTCAAAGTATTTTACGGGAAGAATAAATCGAAGTATATTTCACAGCTCCTCGCAAAATACTACAACAAAATCCTTCAAAAAGACTGACAAACTAGAACCAAATTATTTAGCTCGTCACACCCAACTTTTAAATTGTTATTGTCATTATTAAATATTAATGTTTCTGGTTAAATCAACACCTGAAGAATATGCAATGTATTTGACTCATTTTTTTTTTGTCGTGCTTGATATGTGTGTATGTCATCATCGAAGAAAAGGATAAAAAAATCAACCATGGAAATTGAGTTTTTCCTTGTTGTTTTCAATAAAGCAACGCCAACAAACATTTCTATATTTGTGAATAAATTCTATTGCGTATCATATGTGTCCAAATGTTAGGACAAATCTTTTCCTCCACGGACATGAAACCAAACACGATTTTTT
Source organism: Euprymna scolopes (assembly GCF_053919585.1). NCBI lineage: Eukaryota > Metazoa > Mollusca > Cephalopoda > Sepiida > Sepiolidae > Euprymna > Euprymna scolopes. The sequence goes on from NC_136498.1 coordinate 129,064,239, forward strand.
TTTTACAACGGGTTTCTTTAAAAATATATGTCCATCTGTTCATACGTCTCCATTAATTAATACACTTAGAGTTACAACATGGCCTTTTTTCAAATCTAATATAAATAAAAATTAATCATAAACAGCCGCCACAAATCTGCAATCGTTATTCATTTTATTCATCACTTTCAATCCTCTCGCAATATTCTTCATTATCCAACTGATAATCAATCTAATTGCCCTCATTCTCGAGCTGTCTTAGGTCTGATAATTGGTTAATCACTTGTATGAAAATACTCGCATGTTTGTCATCATTTAAATAACAATTCATCTCATTAATTGTAATCCTTGAATGGCATTGGCCTTGATAATTGGTGACCCAATACAAAATAAAACTATCCTAAACTTTTGTCCTCCATCCTTTTAAAATTAGACTACGCCGTCCCTAAACATACCTGATGGCACATATACAGCTTGATTAAATTCACAATCCATCTATCTTATTATCCTTTGAACTTGAATGGGTTTTTGCCTTGATCAGATGTTACTCATTAGTATCAAAATCCCCCCACAGTATTCTTCATCATTCAACTGGCAATCTATTCGTCTCATTAACTTATATCCTTAAGTGATTTTAGCCTTAACAAATAGTTACTCATTATTAAATATAAACAATTAGAAAAAATCTTCCTTGGACATCGTGGTGTTAACAATAGAGGGCACTTCAGGCATTTAAACTGAAGCGTGACTGGAAGATATACAAAACCTCTAAAAAAATGCGATGATGAAACTCGATTTAAAAGTAAAACATAAACAGCTTACATAAAAAAAAAACACAATCACATTTTTTTTTAATTAAATGTAGCGCTCATACGAAGCGATATATAATATAGAAACAACATATTTACTCCAAACTCTGTATCGATGAATACATTTTATCAGATAGACAGTTCCTTAAAATACTTATGATCCATCCAAATTATTTTAGGAGAAAAACGAAATCGAAATACAAGTCACAAAATACTACACCAATCTATCAAAAGAATTGACGAATCAGAATCAAATGATAATTTTATAGGACAAAAACTATCAATGACAAAAATCAGGAAACTAACTTTAATTTATATATCATATAAACATATTTATGATGAAAGTTTACACAGGAGGTTTAAACGATTTTAAAAAATGTCGATACACGCATTTAAAATACTGATGAAACCATACCAGGGTAAGGACCACCGTCAGATAGGAGGACCTACGATTTATGCGGAAAAATATTTCAGATAACATTTTAAAGCGAAAAAGAGTTACAATAAAGCGCCTTTTAGGGCATTGTTATAAAAAATTAAAAAGTGTTATACCAGAATAGGAAGGCCTGCGATCTGTAGGAAGAAGCGGGTGACATTTTAAGCTAACAAATTTGAAATTAGCAGTCCTCATTAACACTGATGAAAACATCGAAGGGTATTTGCCAGAAAACGACCGTAACGCCTACGATCTGTTAATGAAAGCCAATTCCTGATAACATTTTAAGACGACACACAAACATAAATAAGGAAACCTAGACAACACTAATTAAACCATTCTAGAGCGTATCACATTAGGACAGGTAAAACCACAAGCTGTAGCGGAATTCTACTAAAATAACATAAAAGGTTGTCTTCCTAGAGCATAACCACCTATCTAGGCCTAAAAGCCACTCAAGGATAATGGTTACAAAAGAAGCATTAAGAAGACAGTCGAACCATCGCAGGATGAGTGCTAACCTGAACCAAGAGGAATTTGTTGGGTGTGCGTGTGTTCGATAACATTTTAAGAAAACAGAAGTGTTGAAATAAGAAGGTCTTAACAGTTGAACTCTTCTATGACGTGATGCACAGCACAAGAGTAGGATCTATGATCTATAGAGGAAGCTTTTATCGGATCACATTTTAAGAAACAAAAATGTTGAAATAAAAGGCCTTAAATATAATGCCAAACCCGATCTGTGCGGAAACATATTTTGGATAACATGTTAAGAGGAGAAAAATTAAAACGAGGAGGCATTAAGACACAGGGGAACCTATTACAGAAAATATGTCAAGGAGGGAAATGTTAAAGAAGGAAATTTCCAAAGCATTGCTGAACCCTACTTGGACATTTACTATATCAAGACTAAAGAACATACGATCTGCTGGGGAAGCCTATTTCAAGGGACAAAAAGTTTGTAATAAAAAGGCCTTACGGACAATGCTGAAACTTTTTCCCATAGATTGTAAGTCGTCCTGTCCTGTTGAACTACACATCATATAATATTCGGAAGTAGATTAGTTCTGACTGAGAGTGTCTTGCATGGATTTTAATCTAACAGCATTTTTATATAGATGATAATAACAGTAAAATATTAGTTTCAATGGTTGACAATGGGTAGAATTCAATATTAAGAGGATAGTTCAACAAGAACTTTTTTACATTAGACTTGAAAACGACCATGTTACAGTCAGCCAGTAAGCAGGTACGCTATATTGTGTTTCACAGACGGAAAGAAATTTTGCTGATAGCAATTTCGTTTAATTTAAAGTAGACGGAGAGAAAAGGAAAATATTTATAGTTGTTTTAGGTAAACGAGTTTGTAGTGAAAGTTTTTTGGTGGAGAGCCATATATCGAAACTCATTCGAGCAACGGAGAGTCGCGACGTATTTGCTGTAAGAGATATAGGTAAAAAGGAGGAGAAAACGACATCGCACACTAGATTTTTAAGCTTGTTTTTTACTTTATTTAGGCAAGAAAGGGTGTTCTGAACAACTTTCCTGTTGTGGAATTTTATGACGTATTTGAATTTTATGCAGATGAAATGTTAGAGTGATCTAACCATTTTTCCAGTGATCTTGCCAACGAATCTGATGTAAGTGTACCAATTAAGGTGAAAAAATGAAGGCCAGTCGAGAAATACTTTCAAAGCAGGTGATTCCTCAACACGAAATTCCTTTTAAGTGTGGTCAAATGGAGATCATAGCGTTTGTGGTGATAAGATAGAAGTTTGGTTTTGAACGCATTACTAGTAGCCATATAGGGATAATGGAAGCTAAATGGAAACTCCGTGTCACAAAACAAAAAACAAAAAAAAAAACGAAAACATTCTTTGAAGGATATTGTGTTTCTGTTCTTGCTCTTTAAGTTTTGCTAAATCTGTATTTCATTGCTTTCAAAAGTCATTTTGAACTTTTCACATGAAAATCTGTTATTGTCTTAGTATTCCCTCATCTTAAATTATGGTTTGTTTTTGTTCTTTATTTGACAACGGATTTGATGTAAGTGTACTATTTAAGGTCAAATCTGAAGGTTAATCCAAGAACTTAATCAAAGCTGGCGATTTCTTAAAACGCGAACTATTTCCTTGTAACAAGTGGACAAGTAACAAGTGCAGCGTTTATGGTAAACAGATGTAACATTGGTTTTGGATGCATTACAAGTTTTCTGTTTTTGTTCTTCTTCTCTTCAAGTTTTGCTTTCAAAAGTCATTTGCACTTTTCACATGATTATCTGTATTGTTTGAGTATTTCCTCATTTTAAATTATGGTTTGTTTTTGTTCTTTATGTTTCTTGTTTATCGCGTTTTCTTCTTTGTTAGTTATATTTTCCATGTTTCATTGTTTTCTGTTTTCTTTGGAATTTTAACGTCATTTTGTAATATTTTCATCCGGTTGTCCAATCGGATTTATTACCTACGATTTGTTATTTAATTTTTTCATCGACATTTGTTTCTATTTTCAGACACTTAAATATAATTATTAGTACAAGTAGCAGTAGCAGAGTAGAACTATTAGATATCGGTTGAATTAGAATATAGTTAGAGGGGATAAATATATGATTAACGAAGGGATAAAGAGGATAAATATATAACTAATTAAGTGTGTGCTAAATGAGTTGGGAATGATGAAATCTGGTTAAGTAATCGATTGAAATAAAATTGATTTTCAAATATAATTATGAAAACAGACGTTGAAAAATACGTATTTACCATATATATATATATATATATATATATATATATATATATATATATATATATATATATATATATGGGTGTGGGGGGTGTTTACTGCATTATACAACAAGTACCTTCCAGAGTAAATATCGTAAATAGAAAAATTTCAACAGAATGTCGCGAATCTTGTCCTCGAAATAAAATAAAATCCTCGTACGTAAGACTGTAGGAATATTCTTTAATAAGAACTTAACTTCAGAATGGAGCAGCAGCTTCTAGAGAGAAGGGACGACAACCATGCATAAAAGTTAACAAATTTAATTAATCACATCATGATGAATGATACACAATTTAAATCGCACAGAAAGGATACAAATTACGGATACATGACGTCATGAGAACTTAATTATTGGCCAATATAGTGGGCTGTTAAATGAACAAGAAACAAATAACTACGAGCGTGTCATAAATTTCAATAACACGTGATATGTTCGTTTTACACATTAAGAGAGAAATGAAAATGACGGTGGGACGCAAATGTTTGTCTTGATTTATATAAGATCGAAAAATATTTACGTAGATATGAACATCGCTAATTCGCTTGAAGTTGAAACAGTTTAAATCAGTGACTAATAATATTGTACAGTGGTGTAGCTAAGGCAGGGCGACAGGGCAAACAGCCCCAGATAACAACACAGGGGGGGGGGTGACACAATGTCATCCCAGGGAAAAGTTTTCAACCAGACTAGGATGCCAAAAATAGTCTGAAAACAGTATGGGAGACATAGCGTTTCGCAAGTGGACATATACACCTTCCCGGGAATGATGTTGATCCCCCCCCCCAATTTTGTATCCTCCTTCTCGCTTCATAAATTGTCTCAAAAACTCTAGGGAAATTTCTGAGTAGAAAAAAATAGCAATATTTTCAGTTTTCATGCGTCTTAATTGCTACAACCTTGATTATTTAATAATAGTCATATTTGTAACATTTTATAGTTTTTTGTGTTTTACCTCTGCATCATTAATAACAACCAACCGAAATACAAAACAACAAGTGCAGCTATTTCAGTCTTACCTGTATATCAATTCGTCGAGATACAAATTTCCATTAAGTAAGTTATATACTTTTGAATATATCAACTAGTGTTGGGACGAATAAAAAATTGCAACTTTTTGCTACATTTGAGTGACAAAAGAATGACAAAAACACTGATATATAAAAAAATAAAATTGTTGGTGGCGGAAAACCTTTACAGGTTAGTGGAGAAAACACTCGACCTCCATAAGATGGGTTTTCCCAGACATAAATAGCCAATCGACAATGGTTTCGTTGCCGAAATTTTGGAAAGAAAAATGTATTATGCTGTTTGCAAACGCAGAAGACAGGAAGAATAAAAGCAAAATGCCGAAATTATGGGGTCGTCATCAAAATCCGCTTTTTAAATTAAAGGAGGAAAAATTAAAAAAATAACGTAACAAATAAAAGGAAAATGTAAATTTTAGCAAATAATTTAAATATCTATTCAAAATAAGTAATTAGAACATTTGTAGGGGAAAAATTCTAAAGCAAAAATGGTTAAATTTTCAACTGAAAGGAAAAGGTAAGGGAAAAATTCAAATGGAAAACAAATCTTTAGAATTTGCGTTTTGAAAACGGCGAATTCAAAAACGCGAAAGGAAGAGAAGGATGCCATTCAAAAAGGAGCAGGAAAATATGGCAGCGTGAATGCCATGAAAATGGAAATGACAAGGCCAGCTTACAAAAATAAAACATTCAAATAAACGTTCAAATAAAAAATACAAAAATGAAAATAAAATAATCAATAACTGCATTAAATTAAGTGGATCTTGCTTAAATGTAAATTTTTTTGAGAGAGTCTAAAATAGTAATACAAAAAAATAAACGTATTACTTCCTTAGTAGAGATATACCAACTTATGATCTGACGCCACGCATGATAAGAAATTAAATGCGATGATAGGAAATTATATTTTTTTCCAACAAAACCTTTTAATAAAACAAAGATGAAAATATGAAAAAAAAAAAAAAAAATGCTGCGTTTTTTTTTTTTTTAACAAAGCTTATGATATTAATAACACCAGCATCTAGTTTTTAACACAAATAATCAATTGCAGTTTTCGTGTAATAAAAATTACAATACCTCTAGTCGCAGATTTTGTTGTTGTTTTTTTTTTGTTTTGTTTTTTTGGTAATGTTAAAAATTAGATGTTGGTGTTTTTTTTAATATTAAAAACTTTTTGTTACAGTTAAAAAAAAAAAAAAAGAAAGTCATCGCAGCTTTAAAAGTATCATCCTTGTTTCATTACAGAGTTTCATTCTTGTTATTTTTGTTTAAGTTAAAGACTAATTTCTTAATAACCTTACCATAACATTTACTTTTCAATTAAGAAAATAAAAGTTGCCCAATCCCCCCCCCCAAAAAAAACAAGGCACAGTGCCACTTTTATGTAGGGGTAGTATAGAGGATATCAGTTGCAGGGATACTATGTAGGGAGTTGAGCAGCAAGATGTCTGTTCATACTACACTTGAATTCCTGCATGTTAGTGCAGTTGGAAAAGCAGGAACCCAGAAGGGAGTTCCAAAGTCTAGTAGTTCTGGGGAAGAAACTATTAGAGTAGAAGGCTTTCTTAAATCTAGGGATCTCTACTGTGTAGGGGTGGGATTTTGCTGCTTGTTGGGTTTGTTGGGGGTATTTACGTTGAAGGGATACCAGGGCTTATGATCCAGATCCACCATTAAAATACTTGTAGAACAGGCAGAGGGATGCAACATTTCGTCGATGGGATAGAGACCGAAGCTAGATGACAGTTCAAAATCTATCGGGTTGGCGACTGAATAATATATATTTCTATATACATTTATTTATTTATTTATTTATTTATGAATAATATAGAAGTAAAGAGTCCTGTTATTTTGCTATCTAATTTACGTCCATGTTTAAGGTGTGTGCAAAAGCTTATGTAAATTAGCTGAACACACATAGGAATTCTTTTTAAAAAATGTCCGTAGGAAAATTAAAAACCACGAACATACGAAGGAAGGATAGACACATTTAGTTGCCACTGGTAAACGCTCAGGAAAGATACGAGAGAAAGAGAGAGAGGTGGAAAGAGATGTATATTTTGTGTTTGATTATATTGCATAATTCGATATGTATTTAAATCATATGATAAAGAATTTGTATATTATTTATTTATTTGCGGGCTGTTACACTCTTCGTCATAGTTGTTGCTTAATGTTTCACTACGTTTCGGCCAATTATTCCTCTCGTTCTCTCTGATCAGACGGGAAAAGCAAGGTAAGGGAAGCAACTCTTCTTGAAACAATGGAGTTATATCCCTTGCATAGAATCCAAATCTTTCATTTTTATTGCAGTAAGAATCCGATATACGGCAAACAAGTTCAGATCTCGGTACCTTTATTAATAAAAAATGACGTCATCAATTTTGGTGTAAACAAAAAATGCCGAAAAGGTGGGTTATTAATAAAAAGTTTAAAACAAACTTTCAAAATGCATTTAAAAAAAGACAAACAACGAAACACGATTTTATTTATGATGAGTCTAAATTTTATATATATACAAAAACAAATAACACAAACCATAATTTGAAACTAATATTTCTGTGTTGTTTCTACATTAAACATCAAATTGTTTCATATCTTTTGAAGGCTAACATTCGTTCATTATTTTAATTATGAACAAATTTAAAACAATTTATTTTATCTCTCTTCTAATTATATATAAAAGGCAATTTGTCTACATGTATGTAAGAGAATACGTGCCTTAGGAACCACGAAACGGCTGAAGAGCTTGTTTATAAATTTCACATAAATATAGTCTATGAGTTTGAGATAATTTTAGATAGGTTTTGTATAGGGATGTCTCTGATAAGTATGGGAAAATAATAATCGAAAAATCCGATTAAAGATAAAACAGTCTGGGTTTTGACTAAGTTAACACCTTTCTACGAACTGCATTTGAGAAGTTTTTTCTGCGATGTAAATAAAAATCAACAGTAGGTTTAGAGCACAATCGAAACATAATACTTGATATTTGCATTTTTAATTTCAAGTAATTATATAAACACTATTTTATAAAATAAGGATTCAATGTAGACTACAATATATCGTGGACTAAGTTGTAGTAGAGGGGTGTGAAGCGTCCTCCCAGTTCATCGTAGTGGGTCCCCAACAAGAGCAAGCAGTAAATTGGTTTGATTGAAAAACGGGCGATTTCATCGACTTCGATGACAATAAAAGTATTGTAAGTGTGGAATATTCGTTGGTTCTCATTTAATCCCGGGTAACGTCGGATCCTTCTGCTTGTATTAAAGTAAAAACATGCAATGTCAAGCAATTCTGATTCTATTTTTAAAGTTAAAATATCAATCGATATTTTATTATTGATTATGCTGTATGTATTACGTCTTCTCCTCACGAAGGTCAAGTTAGATATGTTTTTTAATTTGAAGAAAATCCAACTTACTCAGGAGGGGCACTCAAAACTGGAACAAACTTATAAGTGTCCCACTCTAGAAGGATTTCTTCTTCATTGACCCTGTACAGAAAATCTTAAGTGTAGTATCAGAACAGATACTACACTTTAAATCGTTTATTTTGAGGAAAAAAATACAAAATATATATTTTATCAAGGTAGGCATAAGGAAATATTTGAAGTCGTTGGATATCCTCCATCTCATCTACTTAGCCTGTTCTTAGTTAAAAAAAATGTTGGGTTTTTTTTCAATTTCTTGGCAATATTCTATAGTGGTTGTATCAGAATTATGGTGTTTAAATATTTTTAATTCAATATTAAATAAACAGTGTGTGCGTTTATAATTTATTTATTTCCAAACAAAACATGATCTTCGTAATCTTGCCCTTAAATTAATATCTGGATGATAACGATTCAATCATAATAAATCTGTACGAACCAACACACACACACACACGCGCGCGCACGCACGCACACACACACACACACACACACACACACACACACACACACACACACACACACAAAACAATACAAAATAAAAAACAGTAAGTTATCACCTAAACTTATGATTTATGGTAGGATCATTGGAATTCTTTAACACTTGCTTAAAAGCGTTATTACACTTTACTCAAAATTCTGGATATTTGCAAAATAAGCTAAAACAATTATCTATTAATAATAAAAAAAACAAAGCGAGCTGGTTGCAAATTCTGTCTGTTTTTCTTTGTTTTTTTTGGGGGGGGTGTAATATTTTTTTCGTTTTATGAGTAATGCTGGAACCTTTTCATTTTTATTGTAATGCAACCTTTTCATTTTTATTTTTATTTTCAAGATTGTAGAAAATACACTGATGTACATACGTTCATGCGTACAAAATATTATAATATTAGATTGAAATATTTCGTAAAAATTGTAATCCTTAAGATCACATGAACTATGTTTTATAATTATACTAGCGGGGTACCCGGCATTGGCCGGATGTCGTAAGGTGGTGTAGTAAGGATATTGAGCAAACCAGAGAAAATATAAGACGCAGCCCCGATGAAAAGAGGTGTGAAAAAAAATGTTCGTGAAAACCATTTTAACCGAACTTGAAAATAATTCAGTTTTTGTTTTCTAAAGAAAAAAAATCATATTACGTAAACCTCGAAACAAGAAAAATAGTATAGCTAATAAAAAGCTTTTAATCCTGTTTCTTTTTTAAATAGTAGTAGTAAGTACAACACGCACGCACACACACACACACACACACATTTTGCCTTTTATATATTAGACTAGCGCAGGCAAAGAGATGTGTAAAAAAACAAAACAAAAATAATTTTGGAGAAACTTCTTTCACACGATGCCATAGAAACACATTGTAAGAGGGAATTTTATAGCCAGCATAAGATATGGCAATGGCTCAACAAAGTCCCACCTGATGATAAACTGTAGGAATTGCAGTAGTGTCCAGTGCTTGACTTCCTCCAAGTTTATTTCGGCTGCTTGTAGGTGTCGGCTGAAACATGGAATTTTTAGACAAAAGTCTTCTTTAGATTGTTCATCATGCACAGCTCTGAGCTTGGCAACAGACAACTGTATTTCTTCCTCGCCGGCACAAATAATATGATCTGGCTGAACAGTAGAAAAAGTGAACAAAATATCATTCACTGCCTGTACTCTAGTATACAACTCGATATGGAAACAGTCCTGACACCCTAACATTGCTTTTTTAGTCTCCTGCCGCAATGACAATCCAGTATCTATTGTCTCCTCTCTTGGTATTTTGTTCTTTTTTCTGATTCTCCTCTTAGTAGAGATATCAAGTTGTTCACATTTTTACAAGTGCTTTCTGGACGGCATTGTCAATAACATTCCTACGCTGCTTTTCCAAAAAGACGTTGAGAGCCCTTAGTTTGGTAGCAACCATATCCAGAGTAATTCCTGGTGTTTGCATGTACTCTTGAGGTACGTTTACTTCTTGTAAAACGTCACTTCAGATTAACAAGAAAGCAATGCAGCGCCTCTTGTCTCGTCGCTTTCTTCGACATCACACAAAGCTTCAATAGTTTTCACAAACCGGTTACACCTCTGTATCACCGGTTTTACTGCATCAGCACGGACACTCCAGTGAGTTTTGGATAATCTCCTTACTGTAAGACCTGTGCACTTTATTAACACATCTCATTGATTGGTCGATACAGCGAAAAACTGTACAGCGCCTCAAGTCTTCCAAAAATGTTACACAAGAGGGATTGTTAAAAAACGAATGTTTCCCACAAAGGTTCAAAGAATAATTAGAACAAGGTACAAACCGGTCCTTGGATTAATGTCTTTGATATTTTTTTTTTTTTGCACACCACCGTCGATTCTGGCCATGCTTCTAACATTATCTTACCCTTGACCACGACAGAACTTATCTAGTTTTTCGTTTTCTAATTTTTAAAGGAGATCGTAAGTCAATGCAGCAGCTGTTTTACATTTCAAATGTAAAAATCACAGGAATGACACCCGAAATTGAAATTCATCATCGCTAATATGTACATATCTGATTACTGTTGACTTTGATTTGCATGGGAAACTTCTGGTGTGCTATCAAACATTATACCAAAGTACTTGATGTCAGTAACGATTTTCAAATCACATGTTTTGCCAAAAGAGAAATAAACTCGTTCTGTGTTTCAAGCGACATATATGAACATATTACCTGGCAGTCCGTGATTTTTGGTAGCTGAAAAGTTGTTCATTTAACAGTACATCGTAGAAGTTAACTTTGTTTAAGGAGGACTATTCTCGCGATGTCCTCAAATGGCAGGTCCTGTCGTGCAAGAAAAAGTATCACATCTAAAAACTCTGTGCAGAATGTCTGTGAACTTCATTTTCTCTTTCTCCATCAGGGAAATGTGCGCTGTATCGATAGTTTTTTGCAGCTGGAGTCCTGAAGCCAGCGTTTTCCACTTCTTTGGACACGACAAATAATCCTTTGATTGTTGATGTTCAATAATCTTGGGATTTAGCTTCCACCAGGCTTCAAAACCAGTGACAAAAGTAGACGTTCCAAGAGCCTTGTCAGCTTTAGAAAACAACCGACAGCAAAAGCAGTACAACTTCCCGCCACACAGTGAATAAGCCGTTCACAACGCCGTCGCCATTTCAAGTAGAATAACTATGAATTTTCAGATAGTAAATAGATTAGAACATTCCACCCGAAATGTCGTACAAGGTTTATATATATTTAATACACCCATTTTACTTTATTATCATATTCAATCAAATTTTAACCCTGAAATGGTCTTAAATCCATGTACCAAATAAAACGATAATCTATAAACATTACTTGCCACTAATACGAAACTAAAACTAACCGTAACATCCTTACAAGGTTGTTACGAACATAATATAAATATAGATACCAAATTTAAAAAAAAATCTTTTTACAAAAAATCAATAATCAGGAAATAAAGGAATTTAGGTACCCAACAAATGGGATATATTTAAAAAAAAATGTTTTTCTTTTTTAAATGGCTTAGGGATCCCCGTAGAAACTTCACATAACTCTGTTCTTAAATAAGGATACGAAAATTAGGCGATACATTAACACTTAAATGGGCTTTTCCGTAACCACACCCAAGGTAAATGTTTCTCGCATGTTTTTCCCGTTAGGGATCCCCCCTCTTTTTTCTCTCTATTCAAAAAATGCTGTATTGCCAAAAGTGTGTTTATTCATAAAGTTTGAAGAAATGCTGGTTTTTGAAATTTTTCAAACGATATATTGCTTGAAATTGTCGAACTGGACATTGAAACAATTGTACCATAAAATGAAATACACTTTTCGTTGCCGTCAACACATTGTCTTGAAGTCTTTATTTTGCACACACAGTATATTAATGCTCAATTATGAAATTTGATAATTTTGTAGCTTAATCCTTAAGTCGCCCTTTTTTTTTTGCTTAAAACCGATTGGTATATGAAAATTGACTGAATTACACGAACTCAGTATATTACATATAAGTATGTATATATATATATATATATATATATATATATATATATATATAACTACTTAATCCTTTCTTTCTCATTTTTTTCGCAGATAAAAAATTAAATGAGTGTCATCAAATGATTTCAAATGTACTATTAAAAACTGCAAAATCACAGTGTATAGAGTTTTCAATAAAAATCAGCAAAAAGATTCTTCAATGACTAATTATTTTTTTAAGAGTTTGTAATATTTCAGAAAGGTGTTTCAAAAATTAAAATCTTTAAAATTACATAATCTCTATATAAATAAAATGAACTCATTTTTTCCCTTCTGATTTTGACCTTAATAGGATTAAAAATCAAGATATTTCATGCAAATATAATATGCACAAACGGCAGAACAATATCTGAGGTGTGTTATAGGCTTATTATTTCTCAAATTTCTCGATAATCTTAGATTTCTATACTTTTTCTGCTGAGAAGTCACGGCCAAAATCGGTTAAGATCAATGGAAGTGGTAAAATATTTTCTCTCTTATAAATTCCCCCTCCCCCTGCCACCACTTAACACCGTTTGGGGATCGTTCACAAGGAACAGTTGAGAAGAGAACACCGGTTTGGCTTCGTAGTTCTTTTATGTGAAGTTATTTAAAATCACTAAACTAAGCTGCAGTGCTCTGTGGCGTAGTGGTTAGCGTGCTGGACAATTCACATTATATTTTCACGTTCGCGCCGACCTACCGTAGTCGTTTTTTTTTCCTAAACAACTGGAATGGACTTTTCTTGGTGGCCGAACTGTTAACGTTGCAGATGTTTTTTTTTTGTTTTTTCTTTCACACTTTATTTTCCTACTTTTACTCATGACTTCGGGTTTGATCCTTCCTACTTACCTACCATAACATTTTTTAAAACTCCCCCCCCCGTTCCGGAAACAAACACTCGGGCAACGCCGGGTACCCCCGCTAGTATATGATAAATAGTTTCTATTTCCAACCATTTTCGTACCTTAGCCTGGCTGAAAAATTGAAGGGAGGGTGAAGTTTTGTCACTTCTCTTTGGCTGTCACCCGGGGCGGACCGCCCTCTCCGCCTCCTATTTTCTTAGCTATGCGACTGGATCATAATCTCTCTGGTTGAAGTTCCGCAGCCACTCGATATTCTGGCTCTCCATTACGCAGTTCTTCAGCTGGGAAGTTATCTTCCCTTTTCCATGCTGCAACCCATGCTCGTTTCTAATGTTAAACGTAGCAGTAAAGCCCGGTCACTGATGGAGATAACTGCATACGTGGAGACGTTCGGGGCGGTCATAAGATTTGCCGCTCTCTGCTGGCATTTGATAACCTGTTAACCTTCAAAATCTGAAAAAGCCCTCCAAATATTTATTTTCATGGAACTACAATCAAGGGTCTTCTTTTAGACTGCTCCTATTAGTCCTAGACTAATTACGGTACTCCTATACATATACAGTCGTCGTCAAAGAAAATCAAAGTTTTCCAAAACAAAAACATATTATTCAAATGGTTGAAAACATTTTGTTAAATTAAATCAACTGGCTACGTAAACAAGTAAATACAGACGAATGAAACGAAAGATTTTTCTAAACAAAACCGTATAATTCAAATTATAAAAATTGTTAAATTACCTGGCTACATAAACAAGTAAATAAATACTGGATACGCAAACAATTGGAATCAAATATTTTCCAAAACAAAAAGGTATAATTCAAATTCTAAAAAAAAAAATGTAAAATTAAATTAATTGGCTACACACGCAAATAAATTTAAACGAGAACATTTGAAAATCTGAAAATGTTATGAAATCATAAAATTATTTTATTATACTTTTTTTGTTGTTGTTAAAGTCCAAATTTTCGCCAAAACCATCGCTTTATCAAGGAGAGGTTACTCCGATGTAGTTTTCCTCTCTTTTGCTTCATTATGTTGTTATTAAGAGGTCGAGCTCCCGAAGAGAGAAAAAACGTCTTGTATCAGTGCTGTTTTAAATACGTGTGTGTAATCGCTCGGTTTAAGCGCGAAATTTAAAAAAATGGAGAGTCACACATTTTAGAAAACATTTTTTATGGATTGAAATAAGAACATTTGAAAACCTGAAAATGTTATGAAATCATAAAATCATTTTTATGTACTTTTTTATGGTTGTTTATAATATTTCTACCCCTTTAAAAATAGTGTTAAAAATGTAAATATATTTACGTACAACTTTAAAATAATGCTGTGGATTTATTTTTTTGTGAGAGATCTGCCGCAAGGCAACAAGTCGGTTGTACAAACAAACATTTCGCACTCTCTTGGCAAAGTTATCAATAACTCTATCAAAATTGACAAGTTCTCTCTCTATTGAGGGGGTTGCTAAATCTGTAAACCTTGTCTGGATCATTGTTAATCGAAGCTAGTTCTTTATGAGCTTCAGTTTCGAAAAAGAACACTCACAGCTTGCAACGCTAATAGGTCGGGTAAGGAAAATCCGCATCAAAATCACAACATTAGTGCTAGAATCCCCAAGGTGGTATCTCTGAAAGAAATTCAAAAGTTCAAGAGGTCCATTGATTTTGTCTTTTTATGAAACGTTCACAAAATACTGTAATCTCTCCCTTTCAGCAAAGAATTCCTATTTTTCTCTATATTCGTCAACTTCACCAAGCTGATAATCATAATTATAATCAAGCAGATTTGACGGTGTAAAAAAAATCGTATTTACTTGCAACATCGTGAACTTGTAGAAATCTGCAAGATATTTCTTCAGTCAACGTGTTTAGGACAGGCAGCATTTCCCGTCTCAATTAAGTATTACATCTAAGCACTGCATCAGTCAATCCTTCACCATCCATTCGTTTCTTTTTGTTGACACGGCGCTCCATGCTTATCCCCAGATCAGAGCAGAGTTTTATTTATTTATTTTGAATCGTCTATTGCAGTGTCTACCATCTGTTCTCTATTCTGAAGAACATCGACGAATATTAGTTCAGCACATAAGTTTTCGCTCAAAGTTTAAAATGACATTGCTGTTGACAGATAATCAAAAATGATTAAAACACAGCCATTTACTATTTTACCATTTTCTCTCAGCAGGGATTTTTGTTGTCGCCCGTGCACACTAAATTTAATAAAAGGTTACGTATGCCCGTTTTTATAATGAATTTAAAGTTTCCGCTCCCTCCCTTGGGGAACCCAATCACCCTTTGGGTCGGTCATGTCATAGCAGGTCTGTTGAACAAGCATAGCGCGAATTTCATGGTTAATCGTAACAGGCTTAATTTCATGGTTAATCGTAACCAACTTCTGTAAAATCGGTTGCAGTGTATGTTTTCACACCAACTAGTGATTGACTTTCCAGTTCTTCATCTTCACGCGTATCATCACCATTGACAGTTTTTGATGTATCAACGCTGTCAATGTCTACTTCCGAAGTAAGAGTATCAACATTAACAATATCAACTTTATCTTCGGTCTCAACATGAATTTCGCCTTTCGTTTCTGCCATTTCAGCCATAGACGTCTTTTCGATGAATTTCAACAGCGTGTCTTTATTCTTTTTCGTTTCCTCTTCTTTTGTTTTTCACTTTTAACCGAATGCGGCACCGCTCTCCTTCATTCTCTTTATTACGGTACTTTCTATGAAAATTCTCGGAAATATTCTGAAAAATTAAAAATACTATTTAAAAAAATAGCACGGCACTTCTCTGCATAAGCATCTTCTTATGCTGTTCCGTATTTATAGTACAAAATGTGATATATCTTCCCAAAAATCAGTTTTTTTTAGATATCTACTCCTAATATATATATATATATATATATATATATATATATATATATATATATATATATATATATATATATATATATATATATATATAGGAATAGAGACGCCCCCTCCCCACAAAAAATATTTACGGGGAATGAGCGGCGAGTCTTCCATTTTATTTTCTATTGTTAATATTATATATTTGTTTTTAACCACTTTTCCACTCTGTTGGATATTTTTTTTTTTGTGCGATTCAATCTTAACAAAAAGTGCGCGAAAACAAATTATAAACGAGTCTCCTCGCCCCTTTCTCACGAAGAAGAAGTGGTGGCATTTTTCACCGTCTTTAATTCTTACGACTCGTAAAACGTTAATATTTGAGATGAAATAAAAAGCCTCTAAAACTATTTTTAAAACACTATAATATTGCGTGAAGACATTATAAACAGGATCGGTTCTAATGTAGACACGTTTATTTTCATGTGCTGACTACGACTGGTACAAGGAGTGAACAAGATCAAGTAACAATACATTAAAGAGTTTCTTATACTGTTACATCCCTTTTGTTGAGAAAAAAGGTATTTATTGTGTATTTTAAAAGATGTTTATGCTTGTTTTGTCTTTTTTTAATTATTATTTTGTTTATTTATTTATTATCTACTTGAATAATATAAAGTCCTTGTATTTTGGAGGAGCTCACCGTGTTCTTTTGGGTCGATCTTGGGCCAGTATCTCTGACTGTTGGTTCGACTCAACTGGTTGCCCTGGGTTGTCTCATGAGATGTAGCCATTATTGTTTTTGAATGGAATGCTGACTTCTAGTGGGTCAGTGTATTGTTCGGACAATGATGTTATATCATCACAACTAGTCTCTTGAATGAGTGCGTTGAAGATGGTTCGTCTCTGAGGGTTATATAACTCTTTTGTCGTCTTTTGTACCTCATTAATCTTCCATCACTGTGCAGTTTGACAATATAGCTGTATGGTTCAGTGCTTTTATCAATCACCGTCGCTGGTAGCCAGGTGTCATTTTTCTGTAGAACAGACACTTTACTACCAATAATTAATTCCGGAAGGTCTTTTATATTTTTATTGTAGTATTGTTGCTGTTTTTTTTTTTTTGCTTTTGATGAACAATTGTTCTCTGATCTCATAATCTTTTGGGGTATCCATGTTTAACAAGGTTGGAAGTCTTGTTCATATTATCCTATTGTATAGGAATTCTGCCGGGGATGGTAGATGGCTGTCAAGTAGGTCTTGTTCTGAGATATAGAAGGACTATTTGACAATCTATTTTTGGTTGTTTAGATTTCATAAATGTTATCTTTACAGCTTCGACCATACGTTTTATAAACCCATGTGATCGTGGATACCTGGGGCTTGCTGTAATATGAGTAAACTCCCACTTTGAGGCAAAATTAAGGAATTTATTAGATACAAAGTACCTGGCATTATCCGTGTATTGCCTTTCAGATATGCTATGGATAGCAAAGATTGCTTTGAAATATTCAATACAACTGGTGCTAGTTGTGCATTTCAGCGTCTTAACAAATGGCATTTTGCTATACTAATAAGCAATCAGTAGAAACTGTTGACCATTAAATTAAAAAATGTCTGCTGTAACGTTCGGAAACTGTCGCGTAGCATGTTCCTTGATGATCATTGGTCCCTTAGAATTTTCCTCTGATTCTCTCTTGCAAGTACTTATTAATGCTTATATATCCTTGTGTATTCCTCTTCAGAACAGACTGTTTTTTGCCCTCAGTTAGCATCCATCGTGGATTCTCCATAGTAACGTGTGTTGTATACTTTTGGGTATGACCATGGACTGCCCCTTTGTGACCATACTGTCTTGTACCGATAGGCATTCTTTTAGCGACCAGTAGCTTATGATTATTTTAGGTGTATTTTTATATTATCTGAGTATTCATTTAATATTCTCTGTTTAAGTATTCTCATCTTCTTCGGTTGCATTTTGCAGTTCTATTTGTTTTAAGCTGTTATATCCACAGTGCGTATGATTAGGTTTGGTTCGATTTTTTTGTCTGAAGTTAGTTGGATCTTTGACAAGTAGTCCGGGATGCAAAGTTCTTTCCAGGTTTATATATAATTTGTGCATCATATGCTGCAACCTTAATAACATTCTTTGTAGCTGTGGGGGTGCTTGCGATATAGTCTTGTTCTGGATATTTTCTAGCGGTTTATGGTCTGTTTTAACACGTATTTTTCCTCCATAAATATAGGTGTGAAATCTCTCACAACCGAATACTAATGCTAGTAGCTCTATTTCTATGTTTGCATAACGCGATTCCGTATCGGTTGGTCTTTTGCTTGCAAAGGCGACAACTTTGTTATTGTTGATGAATGTTGAACTTAGTCCTAGCATGCTTGAGTCGACTTGGATAACTCTCGTGAATGTGGTCTTTTAACATTTGAAAAGTGTATTGTGTTCTTCAATTGAAACTCTGCATCCGTTTGGAGTAGTGGCCTCAGTGGGGTTGTTTTGGTGCTGAGATCTGCTGTAAAAGGGCTTAAGTATTGAATCATACCTAAGATTTGTTGGAGTTCTTCTCTGTGGGTTGGTGCTGGCTCCGACTTTACCTATTCACATTTGTCAGGGTCTGGGTGAGAATCATTCCCATCTCAAATGAGACCGTAAAATTTTATCCGTTTTGGTCTAATGGTGCATTTTTCCTTGTTACAGACGAGACCATATTTTCGGGCCGTGTCCATTGTCTTAATCAGGTTTTATGCTCCTATATTGTTCTGCCGTATACGAAGATATCGTCAGATATACCGATGGCTTCCTCACATGTTTCCAATATTTGGTCCGTTTTCTGTTGGAAAATGTCTTATGACACCTTTAAGCCGAAAGGACATCTTAAATATCTGTATCTCCAAATGGAGTGTTGAAACACGTACGCAGGCTTGATTCGTCATCAAGTTTTATCACCCAGTAACCATGTTTTGCATCAAACTTCCGAAAAGTGTTTTGCACCTGTTAATCTGTGTGAGATTTCCTCCAATTTTGGAGTTTTATGATGCGTCCTTTTGATGCATTTATTTTGTGGTTTGGGGTCCAGACAAATTCGTAGATCTCCATTTGTTCGTTTTTTTATTGATCATGTGCATTTCGAATGCTGTAAATATAATTTTAGAGACTTCTTTTTGCTCACTTGTTTTACGAAATTGAGTGCGAAATCTCATGTCGATTTGTGGAGCTTTCTCACAAAAAAAAAAAAAAAAAAAAAAAAAAAAATTAGCTGGAGCAGCAAATACATTATAGAATTAGAAGGGACAGCCCCAACCATGACAAATAATAGCAGAAGCAGTAGCAGCAGTAGCAGCAGCTAAAAACAACAATATTTACAAATTTTTACAAAATACCAACATACTCAACTCTGATTGGTTAATTTCCGACAGTTTGATTGGCTGTCAAAATCCAACTTTGACCAATCAGAAAAGACTTGCCGTGGGAACCGGGTGCCTGCTAAATTTACATTTAAATAGATCAAGGAGAGCTATCAACTTTAACCCCTGACAGTTTGGCCACAGGTCTCGATTAAAACCAAGAGATGAGAACTATAACAACTTCACCGGTCTACCACCGGCTAATACCACGGCCACCGAGAGTAAGAAGAAGGCCTGTTAACTGAAAAAATGTCTGCAGGCGATGTAGGTAAGATTTGTCAGACTGTCAGTACTATATGAGGGGCATTTGAAAAAGAGCAATAAACATTTTTAAAAAGAAAAAAGAACACAGTTCGATTAATACTGAAACTGAACTTTATTCAATATAAAATATAAATATTATCTATATAAAATTGAGTAATGTTAAAGCAATATACAATTTAATACTGATAAAACTGAATTATAAATTTAGGGAACAAACAATTAAAAAAACATTAAACACAAATATTTTTTGGCCTTCGGAACAAGATCACAGTGTAGTATCTGTTTTGATGCTACACTTTACCTTTTCTGCCCTCGGTCGGTGGAGGAGAAATCTTTCATGACTGAGATTATTTTTGTTCCTATCCAGAGTGCCCCTTATTGGGAAGCTGGATTTTGCCAACAAGATTATATGTTGAAATATTTAAATAACTATTAATTTAAATACAGAAATTATATTTAAAGTTTTGGTTTTCTGTTCTACTATGTCCATTTTTCCCCATGTTTTTCATCAAAATATGTAGCGTATTAGTTGTCTCACAGGCTATCATCAGTAATCGCTCATTGGCAGTAACCTGTGGTTTTCCCTGGAGACTAAGTGACAACAAGTCTCCCTAGATTTCTCTTGACCACTTGTGCAGATGATTGCATGTTATCGCAACAGCCGTTGTCACTGATTTCTCGTTGGCATCGGCCATTGGTTTTTCCTGGGGGTTGGGTGACAAAATGCCTCCCCAAGGTACCAGATTTAAACTGCACACCTCCAGTAGAGATTTGGTTAGTACTCTCCTACCTCGGTTTTTCCATCCTCCATGACCCTTCACAACTAGTTGATGTGGTGTGGCACCAGTCGATGTGATCTAAACCAGTTCTTTTTATTATTATTACTATTATTATCATAATAATAATAATAATAATAATAATAATAATAATAATAATAATAATAATAATAATAAGGGTGCTTGTGCAGTGTACGCACGTGTATTATAAATATTATTTTCAAGTTAAATTAAATTTTGGGTTTGTATTACTGTACACATAGATTCGAAAAAGTTGTCAAAAAACAAATATATAACAAATAAATGTTATCAAAGGCAAGATAAGTTACTTTTCTACCTAACTGGATATGTTTTTAGGGGTTTGTATTATTATGCACATAGATTTGAAAAAGTGGACAAAAATCAAATATATACCAAATAAATGTTATGAAAGGCAAGATAAGTTACTCTCCCACCTATCTGAAAAGGTATTTAGTGGTTTTACTCACTTTAAAACGTGTAATCGATTCGAAAATCATACAATGTTTATCGATATATTTTAAAAAGAAAGATTTCGGCATGTTTGGTAGAAAAGTAACTTATCTTGTCTTTGATAACATTTATTTGTTATATATTTGTTTTTCACAACTTTTTCGAATCTATGTGTATAGTAAAACAACCCCGTCATGTAAATTATTTACAGTTAAAATGTTATAAAAAAACAAAAACTTGAAGTTTTAAATATATTTCAAAGAAATAAATTATGCCTGGTGCTAACATATTGAAAATTCACCGATCGTAAAAAAAAAGATGCCATGAAAAATGCTAACTTTAAAATATTTGAAAATACTCAGTGAAAAGTTGTATTTATTATTAAAACAACAGACTGAAAAATATTATATAAAAGTTGTTTGTTTTGCAGTAAAAAAATAACTAAAATGAAATATTCGACTTTCTCCGATAAAAATAAACGTTCAAACACAAGTTCACTTACGATATTTTGATTAAAATTATCCCAAATGTGCAATTATAATAATTATTATCCGAATGGAGAATTGTTCTTTCTCTTTTGAACATACATGGACAATCGGTAACACATATTAGTAGTGTGCGAGCCTTTCTAGTCTCGCACAAAAACACGCGTTCACATCTCAAACCATTTTTCTTGTCATACACATACGTGCACACAAACATATGCGCACATGTACACACATGTAGATATATTCACGTTCACGTACATACACCCACATTCACGTGCATACACACACGCGCTAACGTACACACAGGTACGCACACGTACGCGCACACGTACGCACACATGGACAACGTCACTTCCTCTTTGAAGGAAGTCCACACATGCGCAAAATACCACCGGAAACACCTATAAAGCAAGAGAGCTAAGCTGTTTAACCTTTTTTTCGAGTCGACTTCCGGCCTAAGCGGTCGACGCAACAACGCCTCTCTTGCGGGGCGCCCGCGCGCCTCACGCCACCTGCTACTGTGTGGGGCAAGAGTCAACAGACAGTACGTACACCTTACACGTTTACTATCTCCATGGCATGGATTGACTTTCTCTCTATATATATACAACAATAGACTTTCCCTCTCACCAGCTAACAGTGAGAGACGCGAGCCAAACTGAATTGACTTTCTCACTCACTCTCTCTCTCTCTCTCTCTCTCTCTCTCTCTCTCTCTCTCTCTCTCTCTCTACAACAATAGACTTTACTTCTCACCAGTTAACAGCGAGACGCACGCTAAACTAAACACGTGCTGTAGCCTTTTCTTTCATTTGTTTCTTCATGAAATAAATCCTAGTTCGTTTATTTCAATAAACGCGTCGCTCGTTCCTTTTTCAAGGCAATTCATTTTTCCTATTTTGTACGACTGGGGGGACATATATAATACATCCACCACACCACAACAGCAGCCATATTTTTATGCCTGTTAGCCTGACCACGTAGTTGAATATTGGAAGCTGTCTATACCTACAACTTAATCAGGAAGTGACGTTACACTATCATGTGCACCGCCTCTTTTCTTACTTTCGGTAGCCACGCTAATATAGACTTCCACACCAGACCACTAGGTGTATCAGAATTTTTGTGGAATTTTTGACACTCCTAAAACAAAACTGCGAATAAAATATAAAAAAAAACTCGTAATTTCTCTTTTAAAAGTGGGTTGTTTATTTTCTTTATGGAATATACTTCCAAAATAAACTACTAATGTTGTTTAAAAAATAATAGAAATATTATTTTTTATTTTTTAAAAAGCAGTGTTTAAAAAGTGTCTGCGCGCGTTCATGCAACCATGTTTTTTACGTAATGAAATCAATTGAATTTTACGAGTTAATATTTTTTTCAATTTTTAAACTTTAAAAATCTATCAAAATTTTTCTATTAGTTAAATTTTTACGATATTTTCAGATCCAATGTGAAATTTTATGCTCTTTCCAATGAACTGAATATAACATTTTAGACAAACTTTTTTTTAATCCCCCCCAAGTAAATAATTAATTTACGCACCAAAGTTTATATATCACAAATTTAAGATAAAAGATGAATAAATAAAATATTCTAATTTAAAACAACAAAAAAGAAGTGTTTTTTGGAAATTTAAATGTAAATCCAAAGTGTAAAACACGTTGATTTTTTTAAGTGAAAGCTCATGTGATGCTTACATAGTCAAATAAATATCGGATGCTGGCGACAATTTTTCCATTTCATTCAATGTTTTCTTTTTTTAGATATTAAAACAATTCACTCGGTAAAGTAGAAATAAAATGTAGTATTTAAAAACTCATGTATTTCATTCATAGAATAAAAAAAAATCAGTAGAGTGTGTTTACATTTGAAGGGGGCGGCAGTGGGTGGTGTTGAAGGTCCGATAACTCTTGTATCCCTATTACCTCCCTTTTCCCTGTACATATCCCATAATCCCTTTTGTTCTTCCCCTTTTTACAATAAAGAGTTCTCCTCATCAGTCAACACGTATATCTATTTTCCTCCTTTGAATTCCTGTCCATTTTTGTCTTTGTTTCACTTAAAATGCACCACTCAACAGGTTATGGGCCCAGAAAGATAATGGAAACAGATGGAGCAGATTATCTTTCGACGGAGATGAAGCCAAATACGAAATTTGGGAAGTAAAATTCTTAGGCCATTTACGTACGCTCGGTCTAAAAGACGCCATATTAGGCGTAAACTCATCAAATGAACACGACGATGAAAGAAATGAGGAAGCGTATGCCGAACTGGTACAGTTTCTAGATGATAAAAGCTTATCCCTGATAATGAGAGAAGCTGCAGATAACGGAAGAAAAGCTCTAAAAATATTACGCGAACATTACGCAGGAAAAGGGAAGCCTAGAGTCATTTCTTTATACACCCAACTAACGTCTCTCAAAAAGAATAGCGATGAAAGTGTCACGGACTACGTTATAAGAACGGAAACCGTTCTAACAGCCCTCAGAAATGCCGGACAGACAGTGGACGATGCTTTAATCATCGCGATGATATTAAAGGGATTACCTAGCCATTCTCTATATATGTGACTCACAGCAACAAAGAACTAACGTTCCCGGTATTTAAAACCGAGCTTCACAGCTTTGAAGAAACTCTGAAGCACAAAAACGAGTCTAGCAGCGACGACGTGATGAAACTAACTTCCTCCTTTTCGAGAACTGCTATAAGCAACAACGACCGCGACGAGCGAGACACTACATGCTACATGTGCGGCGGAAAAGGGCCTATATCTACAGACTGTGCCAACAACAAACGAAAAATGTGGTGCAACTATTGCAAAGCCACCACTCATAAAAGAGAGTCTTGCCGCTACAAACGTAGGGACACAATGAAAAAGGCAGCGGACATTGAAGAAGAACACACGTTCACATTCAAAATGGAGGACTACCACGTGCGGAAGACGACGTCACCCACGGGTTTGCTTGTCGACGCTGGTGCCATTTCTCACATCATTCGAGATGAGAAGAAATTCAAAAATTTCGACCAAACATTTCAGCCAGAAAACCACTACATGGAGTTAGCGGACGGAACAAAAACCAGCGGCGTCGCATTAAAAAGAGGAGACGCAGAAATACACTTAGTAGACGAAAATGGAAACCGCGCCACAGTTACTTTAAAAATGGCGTTATTGATACCTTCCTACCCACAAGACATTTTCTCCGTAAAAACTGCTACTAAAAACGGAGCAACAGTCATTTTTAAAGAAAATAAAAATGAACTCATACATAAAAACGGCAAAAGGTTCAAAATATATGTACATAAAAGATTGTACTATTTAACGACCACACAGAATGAAAGCACCGAAGACAGCAATGCTATGACGTCGACACGTGGCATAAAATACTCGGCCACTGTAACTACGACGACGTAACGAAACTACCCGCTGTAGTTCGTGGAATGCAAATAAAACCAAAAAACACAAACAATAGAAATTGCAATATTTGCATTCAAGGAAAATTCCCTCAAAGCAGAAACAAACACCCGGATGAACGAGCAACCAGCATACTACATCTAGTTCACTCGGACTTAGCCGGCCCTATAAACCCGGCAGACCTAAACGGAAACCGATACGCTGTCTCGTTCACCGATGATTTCTCCGGTGCTGTATTTGTATATTTTATTAAAAATAAAAGTGACACCTCACTCGCCGCCGAAAAATTCATTGCGGATATCTCACCCTACGGCGAAATAAAAATACTGAGGACAGATAACGGCTCAGAATTTAAGTCGAACGATTTCCAGAAATTAGTCCGCAAAAACAAAATTAAACATGAGACCTCAGCACCGTACTCACCTCACCAGAATGGAACAGCCGAAAGAAATTGGCGGACACTGTTCGAAATGGCGAGATGCATGATCATAGAGAGTGGATTACCCAAAACCCTGTGGACCTATGCTGCCATGACATCCGCAGTTATACGAAACAGGTGTTTCAACAACCGCCTGAAACAGACTCCATATTACGAAATAACCAGGAGGAAACCCGACCTCTCGAAAATGCACATCTTCGGTTCGGTGTGCTACACCTACTCCAACACAAGAGGGAAACTGGACCCAAAATGCCAGAGAGGGATATTTATCGGATACGACAGAAACAGCCCAGCATACCTAATCTACCCCCCCCCCCGAAAGTGAGAAAGTGTACAAACACAGACAAGTAAAATTCATCAACAATTCTGACGTACAACAAAACCAAACTTCTCCACTAAGCAATAATGATGAGGACTTCCTCCAAAGAGATTTGACAAAAAATCTAAAACCGAAAGAAGACAGAGAACAGCCTAGTGTTAATGAACCACTCAATATCATAGAAGAAAGCAGTTATACACGCAGATACCCAGAGCAGGAACACAAGATGCCCAGCTACTTAGAGGACTATGTAACGACAGTTCAAGACGAGAGTGGTCACACACTTGTCAATCTCGACTACTGCTACAAAGTCGCACATGGTGTACCACACACCTATAAAGCAGCTACGACCTCCCCAGTAGCACACCATTGGATCAAAGCAATGCAGGAGGAAATCAATTCCTTGAAAGAAAACGACGTGTACAAGCTGACACTTCTACCCAAAGGCAAAACAACAATCAGCGGTATATGGGTATACAAAATTAAAGAAAACCCTGACGGATCCCCGAAATACAAAGCAAGATTTGTTGCAAAGGGTTACAACCAAACCAAGGGGGTAGATTATACAGAGACTTTCTCCCCAACAGCTGACATCACATCAATCCGCATACTAATGCAAGTAGCTATCCAATACGATCTCATCGTACACCAAATGGACGTCAAAACGGCGTACCTCCATGCCCCAATTGACCATGAGATTTACATGGAGCAACCAGAGGGATTTGAAGTGAGATGGAAAACGGGCGAGAAACCAGTCTGCATGTTAAACAAATCTCTATATGGACTGAAACAATCGGGCAGAAATTGGAATCAAACCCTGCACGACCACCTCACCAAAAATGGTTTCATTCAGAATCGAGTGGATCATTGTGTCTACATGCGACACAACAGTGAGGAACGAATCACCATCATCTCATGGGTCGACGATTTAATTATCGCAGCCAATAATAATGATTCGCTCAACACCACCAAGCAGATGTTGATGTCCGAATTTCAGATGAAGGACCTTGGAAAACTCCGGCACTTCTTAGGGATAGACTTCGACATAACTCAAAGTCGTATACTGATGAACCAGGAACGGTACGTCACAAAAATACTGGAAAGATTTGATATGACCAATTGCAAACCCAGGACAACTCCATGTGAACTAAAGTGTGATCTAACCGAAAATGACTCTGACCTCATCGACCCCAGAAAGTACCGTGAAGTCGTCGGCAGCCTAATCTATCTGATGATCTGTACCAGACCAGATATAAGCTATATCGTTGGCAAGTTGTCCCAACACTTATCAAAACCGCATGAGCAGCACTGGACGGCAGCCAAACATGTACTTAGGTACATAAAAGGTACTATGCAACACCAACTATGCTATACAAGATTAAACGATCAACTCCAGTTATTCGCGTACAGCGATGCCGATTAGGCATCAAACCAATACGACAGACACAGTATATCTGGATACTGTTTCAGCCTAACAAAAGGCGGTCCACCCATTTCCTGGAAGTCAAAAAGACAACCCACGGTAGCGTTATCCACATGCGAAGCCGAATATGTGGCATTAGCAAAAACAACCCAAGAAGGTATGTACCTCACACAATTATTAAAAGAAATGGACTGGTATAAGGAATACACACCTATCAAAATATTTGAGGACAGTCAAAGCGCTATAGCACTTTCTAGAGACCCAGTGCATCGACAAAGATGCAAACACATAGACATAAAATACCATTTCATCAGGGACGCTTTGAACAACGGCAACATAAAAATTATATATTGCCCCACAACAGACATGCTCGCAGACATCATGACCAAACCCCCAACCCGAGCAAAACTAGAAAAATTCAAACCACTTTTATTCGGGCTTTAAATTCGTTTTTTTGCTGATGTGATGCTCTTATATATACGCGTATTCTTTCTTTGTAAACACAAAAAAAATAAAAAATAATAATAATAGTAATAATAATAAACAAATAAGTAAATAAATAAAAAAAATACGCTCACACTCTAAGAGCAAGCGGGGGTGTTGAAGGTCCGATAACTCTTGTATCCCTATTACCTCCCTTTTCCCTGTACATATCCCATAATCCCTTTTGTTCTTCCCCTTTTTACAATAAAGAGTTCTCCTCATCAGTCAACACGTGTATCTATTTTCCTCCTTTGAATTCCTGTCCATTTTTGTCTCTGTTTCACTTCAAATGCACCACTCAACAGATGGCAGGGGCGGTTTTGTAAACCACTCGTAACTGACATTATTATTTTTACTATTACATGAGGTGAAAACTATTTTCGGTAAATGTTACCTTATGCTAGAACACAACACCGACCACTATAATTTGTTTGTTAGGAGTATTCGGGGTCGCTGACAATGAATCTGATAATCAAACCCGTTGCAAATTTACCGTTTGGATGGTATGAACCCTGGACCCTGGGACTAGTTTCTGCCATTTCACAGCTTTCATTTTGCTACGCACAAGCGCGCAATAGCGTCAACGAAAGCTGTTTAATGTGCCTTCGCAGAAAGCTACCTTCTCACATGGCGTATGAATACGAATCTTTCGCAGACAATTTTAAATGAGATGAAAAAGAAGAAAAAGAAATTCGATATATTTTTTTTACCGTCGTAGACAATTTGAAATTATAAGAAAAAGTACTCAAAAACAAAATATAAAAAAATACATTCTAGCACTTGGGGGATTGGGGTACGAATCTTTCGCAGGCAATTTAAAATTCGATAATTGCTTCTTTTTTTTCTCAGTGGCGGACAATTTGAAATTATAAGAAAAAGTTGTCTAAAATTAAATATTAAAACAAATATATTATACCACTTTGGGGAATCATTATATTCTGAATTCACAGAGGAGTGGATAAAAATCCAAAACTCGATAGAAGGTGTCGGTGTTTGAGTCGAAATAGATGAAACCCTCCTCGTTCGTTGGAAGTACAACAGAGGATGCATTCACAAACATATCTGGATGTTCAGAGGAATTGAACACGATTCTAAACAATGTTTTATCGTCTCACTCTTAGAACAAGAAGATAGAAGGAACAAAGATATGTTAATTTCATTAATAAAAACATACATTCTGCCTGGGTCTATCTATATACAGCGATTCAGGAAAGCGTATAATAATATCCAGCGATTCAGGGAATGCATATAATAATATCCAACAACATTGGTTCGAACATTATAAAATTTGTGAATGGGTCCTTTGCCACAGGTCACCAACTGTGACCTTGTGTGAACCCTCACACACACGTCTTGATCGTCTTTCACAGGGAATTCTCCATGAGTCCTCTCAGCGCAGTGGGATTTGGTTGGTTGGTTTCAGTATTGATTTCAACTTTGGGTTGATATGCTGTATCACGCTGGAAGTGAATAGATTTCATGCACACACACACAAAAAATACAAACTCAGATGTCTCTATTCTACCAGTTAATTCAACTTAAATTTACAAATATAATATAAACTTATATACAAATGTCCAGTGTTGAATTATTACCAAACACACTATTGAATCTTGCTTTTCTTGTTTTGCGGTGGCGACGAGCGGGGAAGGGGGTGCGATAGCGACTTTTTGATTAGTGTTAAATTCTCTCGACATTTAGCTCCAACTCTGATTTTTGGCGCGCTTATTCGCTTATATTGGAAGGTGATAGGGTAGATATGGTCGCTCACTAGACCAAATACCAATCAGCACGTCATTCCTACAGCACCGCCCTGCCTCCTCCACCCCGCCAATGTAAACACAGAATTTTTGTGAAATGTTAATCCGTATTCTGCTCGATAAATGTTTTTACGTTACTTACAGAAGAACGAGTAATCAAAGTGCAGAAGTACCTGTTAAGTTATACAAGTTCTATAATTGAATAACCTCCCTCCAAAAAAAAAAGAACGAAAGACGTAAAAATATGTTTTTTTGTAAATTAGTCGTGAAAACTTATTGACAGATGACGACTATGTATTCATGCACTTTGCGAAATGTCACGTGACTACCGCTTATGTGTAGCATAAATGAAGTCAGTGAAATAGCGTTTGTGTGCACGCGCAATCAACCGACTTACGCGATTATAGCTGATTTTGAAAAGAAAATAATCCCCTGGGAAAATATTAATATCTCCGAAACTATTAATGTGCGACGGATACGGTTTTCAGATTCTTTTTTAGCACACCAAAATCTACAAAAACAATATATTTTTCTACTAGTTCACGTTCACGCTTTTTCTAGAATAATACCTTCAAAGTTGCTTTGATTCAAAAAGTGTTTCATTTAAATTAATTCGTTCGAAAAAGAAACTTTACTATATAAAAGTCCAAATTTGCTTTCATTACAAAATTGTTTTATTAAAACAATTAATTTCATATTTGGGTTTCGTTATACTTTAATCTCTTCAAATGTTGGTTTTTAACGTGCAAAAAAAAAAAATTTCCGTAATTAACCCCCTCCATCTGCCCCCAAGTACTATAATGTATTTTTTATAATTTTGTTAGAGACAACTTTTTCATATAATTTCAAACTGTCTGCCACTGGAAAAATGGGGGAAAAAATGAAAATGTCTTTCCGACATTACCCCACCCCCAAGTGCTTGTCTTTTTCCTCTTTTTCATCTCATTTTAAATTGTCCGCGAAAGATTCATATTCATACACCATGTGAGAGGGCAACTTTCTGCTAAGTCACATTGAACAGCCTTCATTTACGCTACCGCGCGCTTGCGTGTAGCGTAAAGGAAAGCTGTGAAATGGCAGAAAATAGTCCCAGGGTCCAGGGGTTCATACCATCGAAACGGTAAATTTGCGACGGGTTTGATTATCAGATTCATTGTCAGCGACCTCGAATACTTCTAAAAATGCAAATTAGAATGGTCGTTGTTCTGTTGTAGTGTAAGGTAATATTTACTGAATCTTGCCGGAAATTTATCCTCTTTCAGATAAATTCGACACGAAAGTAACTAGCCTGCAAAAAAATAAAAGCATGAAATAAAAGGGGGGATAAAGAATAAAAATATAAATGTTTGTTTCAAAATGAAGGAGAGATTGCATTTACAATAAAGTTAGTTGCAAATTTTTCCCTTTGCGGGCATTAAATTCAAAGAACAAAGAACGCCAAAGTAACTACATATAATGAAAAAATAAAAATAAAAAAAAACGCTGGTTTTTATATAGAAAATATCGTATCCATGAAAGAATACAATATAATTCAAATAGTAGTTCCTAATCTCTCTCATAAGCAATAAATTTTAGGAACGTACTCACACATTGATGGCGTCAGGAATGTGCCTTTTTCTTTTTTTTTTTTCTCATTTTAAAGTCCTTTAAAATGTCTCCTTCCATTTACGTGCAAACCGTAGCCACGTAAATAAGTTCTTAGAAGTTCACTTTCAGTGCGTCCGGGTATTCTTGTCGGGCATTCTTCTTTGAAGGAGGCTCGTCAAAATTCCATATCAGCACCAGACAATGAAACCACGTCCAACATCCTCGTCGCCGGAACCAAAAAGAGGCCGAATTTTGCGCTGGGCTTGTGACGTCATCAAGGAGCTAGAATTACTCTTTTTCTTTAAATTAAAAGGAGTTTCGTAAGAACCCAAAATATACGAAACTAAGAATCATAAAAGATACGAAATACAGAAAATCAAATGTAAGAACCAGAATAAAAATATAAATGTAAACAGCGGGATGGTACAAAAATTCCAACAATCTTCATATATTTTAATTTTATTGAATTCTACACACCAGATTGAAATTATAACAGTATGTCATTAAATGTGAAAAAAGACAACTTATCTGAAGGGGCATTCTGACTTGAAAAGAAAAAATATATATACTGAGAATGTCACGTTAGCATTGCCAAGTGGGGGCGCCTTAGTTTGGCAACTTTTTATAAAAAAAGATATAATGCCTGGGGCTGTGAAACGCATAACAAATAAAGCCTGCTTTAAGTCATACATGTCATCTTAAGTTTAACCGAATCAGGTGTAATAGCAATAACTTTCAAGTTCATAATATAATCGTGTATTCATGTGGTTATCATTTACTTTCTTGGTTCAAATCCGTTTTTGTCATGTGACTGACTGTGCCATTTGTGCAAATCCTTTCTCTTATTTGAGTTGTTTACGTGAAATATTCAGTTTTGCGCTTTATATATGAAGATTATTTGAATTATTCGGACTATTGTTCTCATCTTGGATGCCAACAGTAGTTCGCTTAATCCATATAATAATGAAATGCTCAGTCTTAGAAAATAAATCTGAACGGACATTTTTACATAAGGAACGAAATAATGATTACACCGTGCTATGATGACCTAAATTCGTTGTTCTTTAACAGTTAATTTTCTTTTTAAATAATTTCACATTTAAATCATGTTTTTCATCTTTAAATTTAGATTCTTATATATTTTCATATATTTTATTTCTTAATGAATTGGACACACACAACAAAAGTTGCATCAATTTACTAAAGCAATCCTAAAAAAAAAAAAGAAACAAAATTTGTTTTGAACACACAAGAAAAAACGAATTCATCCCGTTTTTTTTTTATTTCGTATTGAATTCCTGAAATGAAAGGTAATTTTTAAAAAATTATTTTTTATAATTTATAAAAATTGCATTCAATAATTTTTCAAATAATCTTAAATATTAAAATTAGCTTATTTTTTATTGCAATCCATAAAAGTAATTATTTCGCCACGCTTAAAAACAAGCGCAAATAAAAATAAGTATGAATTTTCGATTTAAAAAATGTTCTAAAGATATATTTATTCAGCCTGACATTTAGATTTTTTGTCAAAGTAAAACTTGCGTGATTTCTGAGAAAATAATAATGTTTACCATAAACAGAATGATTTAATTCCAAGTTGGTCGAATTGTTAGTCAAACTGCTTTTTCGATATTTAATTGTTTTGACATTTTGTACAATTTTTTTGCTGGTTACACTTACCTTTTATGTCGCTGGAAAATTCTGTTTGATATTTGATGTTTCATCTAATATTTTAGAATTTAGAATGGCGATCACTAGGTGTGTCAGAATTTTGGGGGAATTTTTGACACCCTTAACACAAAACTGCGATTAAAATATTAAAAAAAACAAAAAAACTCGTAATTTCTTTTTTTAAAGTGTTTTTTTTTTATGGAATATACTTCCAAAATAAACTATTAAAGTTGTTTAAAAAATAATAGAAATATTTTTTTTTATTAAAAAAAAAAGTGTTTACAAAATGCCTGTGCACGTTCATGCAGCCATGTTTTTTACGTAATGAAATCAGTTAAATTTTACGAGTTAATTTTTTTCAATTTTTAAACTTTAAAAATCCATCTTAAATTTTCTAATGGTTCAATTTTTACGATATTTTCAGGTTCAATGTGAAATTTTATGCTCTTTCCAATAAACTGAATATAATATTTTAGACAAGCATTTTTTTTTTAAATTACCCCCCTCCATTTTGAAATGTCTATTCAAATGAAAATAACTAATTTTCTCACCTCAAATTTATATATCATAAATTGAAGATAAAAGATCAATAAATAAAATAAGCTAATTTAAAACAAAAAAAGAACGGTTATTTGCAAATTTACCTGTAAAGTCCAAAGTTTAAAACCTTTTAAAAAAAAAAAAACGCATTGAATTTTTTTTTAAGTGAAATCTTATAATCTTGTTATATTGTCCCGAAAATTTCGTAGAATTACGACATTTTTTTTATTTCATTCAATGTTTTTTTTAGATATTTAAAAAAAATTCACCCCATAAAGAGGAAATAAAATATATTAAATCAAAAACTCATGTATTTCTTTGAGAGAAGAATAAAACAAAATCAAAATTTCGTTAAGTGTTTTTTTTAAGGCAAAAACTGATAAGTAAAATGTGATTATTTTTCATCTACAGTGACATATTTCTTCACGCACAAGGCATTAAGGCTTACGTGTATGTGTTGTTTTTAGGCCCTTTTATCCATCTGTATTTCAAAACAGGAAGAAATACAGCTTCGCTAACACCAGTTAATGCTTACATAATGGCGGTCTTTTCAAATAGTTGTTAAAAAAAATTCTTTTATTTAAAAAATACATGGAATATAAAATATAAATATGGACAAATTCTCATAAATGAAGAATGGAAGCATCAATTGATTAGTATTTTATATAGGTAAGTGATTGTTTTGAATTTATATATATTTATTATATTTAGATTAAGTTAAAAATCGTTGAATTTTGTGAAATCTTTTTTTAAAGAAAACCGATAAAAAAAAATATTGTATATTTTTCGATAAAACTTTTATCATTTTAAAGTTTGGTCTTTACTCCTTTTATTGAAAAAAAATAGTGTTTAAATTACATTATTAATATTGTTATAAGCTTCGAAAGTTAGTGAGTCTACATAATTGCTCCTTTTTTAATGGCGAATTCTGACACTCCTAGGCGATCACTTTCTTTTAGGAAGTTTACATAAAATGAGCACCCTGTTATTGGCCATCACCAGTCGTTTACTCCCTCAAACAATTTCTTGGGGCCATTACGTTTTAAAAGCTATAAAAAATATCCGCGAAGAAGGAATTTTAAAAAGTTAATTAATATTCAAGATTTTAGAGTGGTAGATATGGGCAAAAATGGCCGGATAAAGATAAGGGAGAAACATAGTTTTGAAAGCTGATTTATGAGTTTGTTGTAGGTTTCCGACTACTTTTTGACTGTATTTGAAAGGTTAAAGACTAACATTAATTTCCCAAAAGAAAAAAATATTGGTACATGTGAAAAAAAAAAAACCCATGAAAAATGTTTTCACAGCGAGCAAACTAATTCAGCCAAATTTTGAAAGTTAAATAAATTCATTGTAAAAATCCTTTGAAAGGCAAATGTGTAGTTTAGCGGCATAAATTATTTAACTGACAAAAAATTATAAAAACTATTTATTTTATATAAAACACATTATTAGACCCTAAGGCTAAAATAAACCCGAAAAAATTTCATTTTTATTATTTTTTCAACATTTTTTTATGAGACTAAATGCGCGACAATCGAGGGCACCATATTGTTTTTAAAATTTGGCCTTTTTAAAGGTTGACAGATTGGCCTTTTTAAGGCCAAATTTGGCCTTTTTTACGCTCTTTCACTTCAAAAATGATAGCCAAAACAGTTCCAAGAGCATAAGAAAGGTTAAATTTGGCCTTTTAAAGGCCAATCTGTCAAACGTTAGAAAGGTTAATTTTAAAAGCAATATGGCGACCTCGATTGTTGTACATTTAGTCTAATAAAAATGATGAAAAAATAATAAAAGTGAATCTTTTTCTGGTTTTATTTCAGCCTTTAGATCTAAATGTGTTTTATATAAAAATAAATAGTTTTTATAACTTTCTGTGTGTCAAATAATTTACGCCGCTAAACTACACATTTGTCTTTTGAAAAAGAAATATTAGTTTTCTGGGGCTATTTCAAAGATAATTCGGAAAGTAAAATCCTAAGATATTGAATTTAAAATATATATATATATAACTTAATTAGCCCCCTAAATGAAGGGGTTCTGCCTTTCGCAAAATTACAACAAACGGAAATTTTGTAAATATTTATCTATGGGAGCTCCAAATCTGAGACAGTCAAAAGGCTGTCTGAAAATAACATCATAAAATTAAAAGGAAGTAGAGAGTGCTGTTTTTCTTTTTTCCCCCAGACGCACATCCGTACATTCTTATCCTGAACATTTGTATCAGTTTTACCGTTTTTTACTTTAATTATTTTTTTATGTTTCTGCTTTTAATTAAAAAATGTTTATTTTTATTTTTCAAGATTATGTAAAAAGTATGTTATGCCAAAAGTTTCACATTCATTCAAGCAAGGAAAATATTAAAATCTTACATATAAAAATAAATGTGAAACCTGTAATCTAAAAATAAAGTAGAAAGTTTTTTGCAATTATAATGTTTTTGTGTAAAAATATTAAATAAACAATGCTTAATTCAATGATAATATTAGCACTTCGAGAAATTAATTTTTCTTCGAGTTATATCAAATTCATTATTACGGACTTTAGGGGCTTCTTTTGTAATGTTCCCATAAAAATTAAATTTTTTTTTTTTCAATTGTTATGATTTACCATGCTTTATTTTTATAAATAAAGATAAAATAAATTCATTCAGGTTTTTTACTACTGAAAACCATAACTTTAGTAAAGGTATTTTTTGTTTAACCAAAATAATACATTTCCACTAAGATTTAAATAAAAATAATGCATTCATTATATTTTGTGATCATTATTTGATAAATACTGAAAATTTCATTAAAATTGGCTAATATCCTGATTTTTGGTGAATTTTTAAGAAAAGGCAGGGGTCAAAATGTTTATACATTTTGAGCATCGGCATTCAATTTGCACGTACCTATAGAGTGGGGTTTTACTTTCCTATGTGAAGTAAATGTAAAATGAGTATCCTCTTCATGACCAGTTGGCGATCAACAAGACATGTCAGTCATTCACTGTGTCCAATTTAGTAGGAGAGGGCGCTTATATCAGTTTTTTGTTGCTTTTTTTGCATTTATTTGAGGTGATTAGAGTCCATGTCTTGTTAATTATTCTGTACTTTCACCTAACAATTTAATTAACAAAAGATACTGTAAAAATACTGTTGGGTATAA
This sequence comes from Euprymna scolopes, assembly GCF_053919585.1. Taxonomy (NCBI): domain Eukaryota; kingdom Metazoa; phylum Mollusca; class Cephalopoda; order Sepiida; family Sepiolidae; genus Euprymna; species Euprymna scolopes. Next base: position 129,100,627 of record NC_136498.1, read on the forward strand.
CAAAACTTTGCAAAAAAAAATATCACCTTGATATTTATTGGGTGGCTTTCTTCCTGTATTTTGTTTAGTTTTTGAAGTAAATGCTTATTTTTATTGTAGCACAATGCCAACAATTCTAGTTTGTGTTTTGAGGGGCTATCGACGCTGCTGTAAATGAATCAGGCATTTAAACACGTCGCAAATGTATCATTTGCATGGTATTAACCCCTGGAGTTTGGGACTATTTTGTGCTATTTCACCGCTTTTGTTAATGGTTTTCTTACATGATTCATTTGCGTAGTAAAGTGAGATATCGCAGAAGAATCTTTAACGGACATTTGAAAGAAAGTTTTTAAAAAATGTGGTTCATGTTTTGTATTGTTATGTACTTTTTAATGCTTTTTAATTGATCTAAAAGATCAATTAAAAAGCATTTTACAAAAACATTTTTACAAAAACATTTTTATGTTTTTCGTTCTTTTTTGGAGAGGCATAATCAATCATAGAACTTGTAAATTTTTTAACAGATGCTTTTGCAGTTTAATTAACCATTTTTCCATAAGTAATGCGCCAACATAAACTGAGCAAAATAACCATTTAATATTTCACACAAATTCTGTTTACATTCGTGGAGGAGGGGGCCACTATGGTTACCACAACATCCCCCAATGTAAACAGAATTTTTGTGAAATATCAAATGATTATTCTGCTCAGTTTATGTTGGCACGTTACTTACAGAAAAATGTTTAATTAAACTGCAGAAACACCTGTTAAAAAATTTACAAGTTCTAATGGAAAAGCGTTTAATTAAACTGCAGAAGCACCTGTTAACAACTACGCAAGTTATATAATTGAATATCCCACTTCAAAAAAAAAAAAAAAACGAAAAATATAAAAAAATGCTTTTGTAAACCGCTCGTGAAAACTTAATCTTTTAGATCAATCAAAAAGCATTAAAAAACTATGTAACAACACAAAAAATAAACATTTTCTTTCTTGTTTTTTTTGTTGAAAACTTTCTTACTACAAATGTTCACTAAAGATTCCTCTGCATTGTGACAAATCACTTTACTACACGAACACATTATGTAAGAAAAGTGTTAACGGAAGCGGTGAAATGGTGCAAAATAGTCCCAGGGTCGAGGGTTTAATAACATGCAAACAGTAAATTTGTGACGGGTTTAAATGCCAGACTTGTTTTCAGCGGCCTCAATAACCCCTAAAAACATAAACTGGTATGGTTGACATTGTGTTACAGTTAAAATAAACATTTACCGTTTTTGATTTTTGAGCGATTATCAGGACTCACCAAAATTGCCATCTAATGTCAGCTATTTTTATTGTTCTATTTCAAAATCAGTAAGCGCTTCATAATAAGTTAAAAGAAAAAAGTCTTATCCAGGTAGGTAGAAGAGTAACTTATTTTGTCTTTGATAACATTTCTTTGTGATATATTAGTTATTTACCACTTTTTCGGTTCTTTTGTCTATACTATAAAATATCTCTTTTGTTTATTAAATTGTTAGGTGAAAGTACAAACAAGTTAGCAAGGACACCCATGTGATGAATGGTTTTCTAAATAATAACGTTATTATTAATATAATGATTTTTTTTAATTGATAAGTAAAAACAAATAATATGAGAAATAAAAATTAAAACTATTAAATTAGTAGAACATAACATTTTATTATTACAGTTAAAACTCATAAAATATCTGAGAAAATAATTATGATATGTAAGGGAGATAATGCAGTATACTTCTAATGTAAAATAGCGTCCATTGAATGAAAAAGATAAACAAATTTAACAAAAATTAAGAAATTTCTCATATTAATCCAAATAAATGGTTAATTAATTCTAATTAAATGTCAGTAATAGAAGTTTGTGTAAATGTAGAAATATACATAATAAAAATATTATTCATGTATTAATTAGGTTATAGGTGAGAAAATATTTAAATTTGATCAAATAACTGAAATATCATAAACAGTTTCAATAAATTAATTTATTTTGTATAAAAAATAAAACCTAAATGCATACATTTTAGATTTAACCATTGGTAATATTATCTAAGATGATAAATGTTTATAAATAATAAATAAAAAGTATTATATAAGATATTTTAGTGTTAATTATAATAGGACCACATTATATTAATATGTTAGTATGGTGTTAATGTCTCCAAAGTTAATGGTGAATTGCAAAAATCAGTTCCCTGTATATTTAACACAGACGAAAATCTAGGTCACCACAGTTTTTTGTTGTAATGTGATTTCTTCCACTGAAAATTTGAATTTTATTTTTATTACAAATATATTTATAATAATTAATAATGTTATTTTACAATGTTAATAATGTTACCCCTTTCACATGTTAAAAGTGGGTTTATAAATAATAAATTTATTATTTAAAAATACATTTGAAACAGATTGAGCGTTGTTAACTATTCTGTACTTTCACTTAACAATTTAATTAGCAAAATATTTTTTGTCTAAAACAAGAATAGTTAACACAGCACTTGACTTTCACATAATTCATCGTTGATGCTGAACACATTCGTTATACAACTTTTTCCTTAATTTTGATTGATAGCCTGATAATTGCTGTAGTTAATTAACCATATATATATATATATATATATATATATATATATATATATATATATATATATATAACAAGTAGTTAATAAAACATGTAGAAACACTTTGAAAAAGAGTTAAAAACATTTGATTTTAAAAAGGAAGCACAAAATAAGTGGATAGTCCTTAATCCGTGGAGTTTCGAAGAAATACTTTCCTTCTCCTCAGAGGGTAGGAATTAGCAAAATGCAGGATCGGATTTTGCTTGCAAAAGTATTTGATGAAACTACAAGTAAGTCATAGATCTTACTTGGTAACAAATAGTGAAGGAGAGGAAATATGGTGAAGAAAAAGGTGATTTCATGTGAATAGATAGTGTTGTAAAGGGTAAAATATCCAATAACGGTAAAACTAAAAAATCAAAATCCAAAAAAGTTGGTTACGTTTCCATTTCCACAAGTAAAATCCATAGAATCGCGTAATTGGAAGATGGTCCAAAGTAATCTAAAAGGCAGAAATCCATGGAAAAATTAACAAATGGAGGCAAAGAAAAGATATGCGTAGAAAAAGAATTTAAATTGACTGTCAAGGCTGGGCTAATGAATTAAGTGTTTTTAACGTTTTATTAACTACTTGCTATTATTATAAGCTCTATTTCCTATTTGGTTTTAACGAGCTTTTGCATCTGGTTGAGATTACTTTATAAATATTAACTCTTAGTTCAATAGTTATAATATACTTTAGTTTTGCCATCTTGGATTATTTTGGTAAACTTCACTGTAACACTTATTTCATTATATATATATATATATATATATATATATATATATATATATATATATATATATTATATATATAAACTCCATTTTTTCGGTTTTGAAAAAACCTCTCTAAATTAATGCACTTTTGTCATGCATTGCATCCCCCACCCCGATTCAAGTACCACTAGAAATGATGCCCAAATGATCCCTTAAAGCATTCGTTGGCACTTGCAACAGAAACTGGGAAACGAATATTGATTATTAATCTCCTTACTTGTATAGACTTTATGAGCAATGCCTAAACAGAAGAAAATGTGAAAAAAGACTAAAAAATAAAATAGTAAATACAAAATAAATGAAAAGTTGGGTAAGTAAACCAAAAGCTGATAACTGTGGATGGTGTATCAGTATTTTTTTCCTCTTTGGCTGGACCATGAATGGTTTGGTGATTTTCCTTTTCCTGCCCAGATGCTGGGGTTCTAATGTGATTTGAGAAGGCTCAATATCAAACGTGTCATAGATGGTTACAATTGTCTCTAGGGAGATTCATTGTTTGGGCCAAAATTTTGTCTTTTGACCTGCAAGAAAAATGTTTTATTGCCATTTTCTCATGTATTAATCACAAGAATTTTATAAAAAATAAGAAACTCGGATTGCCTGAAAATATGTTTAACCTCACCATATCCTTTCATGAAGATATGAAAGCTTCAGTTGTCTCTGAATCTTTTCGATGTCAGCAACGATACCAACTCATGATGTACATTGCCTCTGGGATATTTGCCTTTTTTTCATATTCAGTGACGCTCAAATATACGATTGGTGATTTATCTTCAGGCGTTAAATTTACATTCAAGGTTATTTAAATTCAAGACTATAGTCAAGAACCCTTGTGCAAACACCCGTACATTGCTTTCCTTAAATCTTTATTCATTTTAATGGCAAAACCAAGAAATATGTGAAATATTTTTCCCTATCTCGGAAGCAAAATCAATATATCCTGCACACTGCATCATGAGATTACTAATCGAATTGCAAAGGACAGTGTAGTTTAGAAAACTTGGGCAAAGATGAGTGTGATGTTAGATTTGAAGCCAAAATCAATGTGTACAATGCTGCTGTGTTAACCACTTTAATATACGAATCAGAAACATGGACACGTTTTTAATTTTTCCAAATGTAACATTATAAGAATTGATAGTTGGAGCTCAGCAGGACAAGCCATGTCTTGAGAATGAACGATAATAAAATTTCTAAAATACTCATGTCTGGTGAATGTGATAAAAGGCTTGCATGTTTAAAGATATATTCTATATTAGCCTTATTTAATATATAGTATAATATATATAGAAGGAGAGAAATCAAAAAGGAAAAAAAAAATCAGAATTATATGTTTATCCGTGTTTTATCTTTAAAGATTTCCTTAAGATAATTGATTCGAACAAAATAAAATACGATACCATATTTGAAAATATGCCTGCTGTATTTGTAATGTAAAGTAAAAAGAATTTCTTTGTTTTACATCAGAATGAAAACAGTCATTTGCATTCAAAGTGTGCATAGCATTGTGTATATGAGAAAGTGAGATTTCTTAACGTCATATAACTCTTAGACATTTAAGATATGATGTAATTTCTGTTCTTTTTAGAATGAATATAGCCGTTATAATGCTAATGTTGTCTATGTAATTGAAATTAAATGAGAGTTCTTTTCAATATTTATCAACTGATTAGATGTATTATTTTAGGTTTTATTTTTGTTGTGTTTAAGTTTGCAATGAGCACTGATCTAGAAGTCTTTATGGAGATATTTAAAAAATTAATTAAATAAGTTTATTTAGTTTGCAGTTAAATTTATGATGCTGTAATTAATGAGAAAATAATGCATTCAAGGACTTGCTATTTTTAATCACTTTTTGTTCACTAAGCCTTCTCTATAGTGTCTGTTGAGTTACACCAATTTGAATATTAAATGACAGTTATGTCATGAAACAATATATATACATGCCTTAGATGTGGATTTGTTTTGGAAATGGTTTGTTTTTTAATGTGTTTTATAGTTCGTGATGTGGTTTGTGTGGGTTGGTAGAAGAAGATATCTGTTTATGAGATTGTTGGGGACGTCATTTCCAGTTAATGAGAACCGGATTACCAAGTGTCAGAGACGGACACACAAAGAGTATGGTCGTCACCACTAGTCCAGCAGTGAGCTAAGATATAGCTCAATTACCCCTTTTATGTATTTTTGTTAATACATATTTATTTTATTGTTACTGTTACTTCCTCGTCAATTATTCAAACACTAACCCACAACCCTGATGAACAAGGATTTCGAACTTATACAATAAACCAAAATAACACTTCAATGATGAAAAAATTCAACTTTACACCAACATAACTTGTCAGCAACTATTTGAAAGAGTGTACACACGGACTTTGTGGAGAAAAAAAATGCAAGTAAGCTCTGTCTGTAAATACGAAAAAAGTTGTATAAAATAATAAGGAAAACCTTGTCTCTTTATGAAAAAAAACTGTAAACCAGACATTGTGGTAATGTTTCTTGTGCAAAGTTGTGGAAAAATGTAATTTTTGTTTTTGACAAGAAAAACCCAACATTTTGTTATAAACCGTTGATAGTTTGAACTTTTTACGCTGGTAAATGAAAAAGAAAGAATGAAAAAAGAATGGTATGCTGTGTTTGTGAAGACAAGAAAGAATTATCCTAAATTGTATATATAACTGTCCACTTTTATGCAAAGTAGACTTTCAGCTTGAAAAAACACATTGGTCATTTTTTGAAAAATTAAGCTAATTTTTTGAAGGTTGACCTAATTTGGCACGTGTTTCATAGATGACTTGTTGATTAAGTAATTCTTTGCAAGCTGAGTTTTTGAATTTGTACACAGTTTTTTCTCTGAGTTTGGAATATTTTTTACTTCTCCTAACGGTCGTTGGAAATAACATTTTCTTTTTATGAACTGGAAAACTGAATTATTGAAGTTTTTTTTTGTCTCCTCTGTTTACCTTTTCAGTTTGGTTGAGACCTGACAGCCTTCACAAACACGCAAAAAACTAGAGAACTTTTCTTTTGCCTTTGAGATTTTTCTTTGCCTAGTTTCAGAAAAAAATTTGTCATCTGCCTGGGAAAGGTTATCCTATATGGAAGACTTTAAGACCATAATTATGCAATTACTAAGGGCTCAGATGGATCACTAACAAAAGTTGGATGAAAGTTTTAAAGACAAAATACAGCAATAAATTGCTACTTCAACAGAAAGGACATAAGTAATTGTTTTTAAAAATGTTGAATAAGATAGAACACAGTGATAACAGCACCGCATTTTCCCCAAACACCATATGGAATTCCATCAATGCATTTAACTACCTACCCTTTTTATAGGAGATATGAGGACTTATTCACTGCTGACTGCCAAGAGTGGAGCAATGCCAAAAAATCTGCCTACTTCTAGAGAAGTTAGGGACCACAGAACACAGTTCATTGACTATATTTTATCCAGAAAGACGAGCGAGCTGGATATCTGTGAAGTGGTCAAGCTCTTATCTGAACTTTTCAGCTTGAACGAGAAGCTTTTTCACAAGGATGAAGTTCCTTAACCTGACAAAATGCGACATCAAAGACTATCTCACCTTCTCATCTATTGTTAACAAACATTGTAACGATTTTCAGCTAGCTGAATTATCAGCAGATGATTTTGAATGTTTGAATTTTGCTCAGGGTCACATCTCAGCAAAACACACAGAGATAAAACGATGAGTCCTATCTAGACTTGAAAGTATACAAGTACTCATTCTCCAAAAGTTGGCTGAGGATTACCAATGTATAGTTAGAGTAAAGAACGACTAACAAAACATTGAGGAATTAGGTCTGTCATATGTGCGATGGACTAGTTTCAGACCAAAGGATTACTTTCATGGGAAAAAGCAAATGAGAAGAAAAACCAGGCACAACCAAAGTGTGGCCATTCAATCTCCAAACTGAATTTGCATACAAGGTCATGCAACCACTGTGATAGACAACATTGGTCTGTCAAATGTTTTTACGAAAACAATATGCAATGAGTGTGGCAAGAAAAGCCACAAATCGATGCATTACAAAAGGAACAAAGACAACAAAAAAGATCTGTCAGGGAACTGGAGAAGAACTAGTGGAAATACGTCACTCTCAACAGATTCAATAAGATAGTGGAGTTACAGTTGGACTCTGACTCAGACCTTTCCATTATCAACCTACACACATTGAAAAAAGTTGAAGAAACCAATCATGCATAACACAAATAAGTCAGCCCGAGCAGTCACAGGCGATAAAATAAAATTTGAGGGAGAACTGACACTCCCTATGACGTTAAATGGCACTACTAAAAAGTGAAAGTTTATGTACATAAAAATGGTAGACACCCCAACCCTGAGAGGGCAGAAGCCATAAAGTACATCCCTGCTCCCGATGATGTGTAAGCACTCCAAAGTTTTCTGAGAGTAGCTAATTGCTACCAAGTCTCCATAAAAACATGCATGACTTGCATGCTACACTGATTGAATTACTTAAGAAAGAAAAGGCCTGGGATTGGACGCCTGAATGCAACATTTGAGGAAATCAAGGATACATAAACGTCAGATCTACCTGAAAATAATAGTAGCTAGCGATGCAAGTTCATATGGTGTTGGAGCTTGTATACTTAAGCTAATACGCGACAGTACTAAAAAACCGATCAACACTATTTTCAATGCATTAGATCTCAAACCTCCACAAATATCAACTACGACAGTTGGTTTGGAAAATAAAGGTCACTGATCCACTAATGGTGGATCCTAAAGTATTAACAGTTAATACGTGAACATGAAGCTTGGAAGAGGTGTGTTGGGGACATCTCCTTACTACTGAACAATTCCATGACATCACTTCCGTCCATGACGTCACTTCCGATTAATGAGAACCAATTTATCAGGTGAGTTAGACAGACATGTGGAGAATCTGGTCGTCACCACTAGTCCAGTAAGTGAGCAAAGATATTGCTTAATTAACCCTTTTATGTATTTTTGTTAATGTATATTTATTTTTTAAATTGTTTCTGTGTCTTCCTCATCAATTATTCAAACACATACACCACAGCAGAGATTAAAAATGTTGAATTTTATTTATTTTTTTCTTTACAGATACTCCTCCTTGAACGCCTTTCTTGAATATTATTGGATAATCATTTTGTTGAACACGACAGGCAATTATTGTTTTATATAAAATACAAAAACATTTTTTTCTCAAGATATTATCTAACAAATTCTCTGAAATAGTGAAGAAAACATTACATCACGAAGATAATATCTATGAAATTTCTGTATAATGTGAATCAGAAATTGCAGAAATGTATGTGTCTTTAGAAACGACAATGCAGTACGAGAATCCATAGCACTAAGAAATATCTAGTACAGAGTTTACACTAGATAAATGCAATATTCTTCGGAGATTTGCTTCAAGATTTTTTAATTAAGATTTGCTTCAAGACTTTTTAATTAAAACTAAAAATTTAATGGGAAATTGTATATTATAATTACAATGATGTTAATGTTTGAGCATAAATAGTAAAAACCTGTACGTATATACTAGCAGGAAAACCTAGAACTCACATTGGGATAAAACTAGAGTCTTGTAAAGTGTGTGGATATTTTTATTCTGAAAAAATAAATTCAATAGCACAGATAAGAACTCGCACTGCGGTAAAGCTACAATTTTGTGATAATGTGGATATACTTGTTCTTGAAATGAAACATCAGTGAAAAATATGAAAACTCGCACTGTGGAAAAACTACATTCTTCTGAAGTGTGTGGATATGTTTTTCTCAAAAATCAACGTTGGTTACGCATATGAAAACTCACTGAGGAAAATCCACATTTTTGTGAACTCTGAATATCCTTGTTCTCGAAAGTCATCATTAATGCAGCGCATGAGAACTCACATTATGGAAAAGCCACATTCTTGTGATATGTGTGAATATTCTTGTTTTGAAAAATCAAAGTTAATTAGACATATGCGGACTCACACTGGAGAAAAGCCACATTCCTGTGAAATGTGTGGATATTCTTGTTCTCAAAAGTCAACATTAGTGAGACATATACGGACTCACACTGGAGAAAAGCCACATTCTTGTGAAGTGTGTGGATATTCTTGTTCTCAAAAATCATCATTAGTGACACATATGAAAACTCACACTGGGGAAAAAACACATTCTTGTGAAGTGTGTGGTTATTCTTGTTATCAAAAATCACATTTAGTAAAACATATGCGAACTCACACTGGTGAAAAGCCTCATTCTTGTATTGTGTGTGGATATTCTTCTTCTCAAAAATCAAATTTATTTACACATATAAAAACTCACACTGGTGAAAAGCTACATTTTTGTGAACTGTGTGAGTATTCTTGTTCTGAAAAATCATATTTAATAAATCATATGAGAACTCACACTGGTGAAAAGCCACACTCTTGTGAAGTGTGTGGATATTCTTGTTCTGAAAAATCAAATTTAGTCAAACATATGAGAACTCACACTGGAGAAAAGCCATTTTCTTGTGAAGTGTGCGGATTTTCTTGTTCTAGAAAATCAAATTTAGTTAGACATATGAAAACTCACACTGGGGAAAAGCCACACTTTTGTGAAGTGTGTGAATATGTTTGTGCTGAAAAATCACACTTAATAATTCATATGAGAACTCACACTGGTGAAAAGCCACATTCTTGTAAAGTGTGTGGGTATTCATATTCTGAAAAATCAAATCTAATGAGACATATGAAAACTCACACTGGGGAAAAGCCACATTCTTGTGAAGTGTGTGGATTTTCTTGTTCTAGAAAATCAAATTTAGTTAGACATATGAGAACTCACACTGGGGGCGAGCAAGTAGCACAACATCTATAACACAACTTGCCACTCATTTTGGAAAAGATTGCCTTACAAATGATACTGAGAACCCAAACAAGCCTGCCACTGACATAGCCCAGAAAAGTCGGAAAAAATACACTAGCCAGTTCCATAGTGTTAAAACAGAAGAATGGACTAACCATAAACGGGCAAAATACCTACCGACTGAACTATCCCAAGAATATATTGATAGGGATGGTTCCCTGGACTGGCTCAAAAGAGGGTCCCTCCATTACGACCAAGAGAGGTTGATATTGGCTGCACAAGACCAGGGCCTCATGACAAACGCCTTCAAAAAGATGTGTGGTCTAAGCAACAATAATAAATGCAGGTTCTGTAGCACTGAGGTTGAGAGTGTGGGCCACCTGATTTCTGGTTGCAAAGTCCTACTTGGAGACGGTTATTATACAGATCGCCATAACGGAGTTTGCAAATACATTCACTGGAAGGTATGTAAGAAACTCAACATTCAGTGTAGTAAAAACTCCTGGGAACATATACCCGAACGAACAGTTGGGAATGACAACTACACTATTCACTATGACTACATAATCCCTACTGCTACATATCTTGAAAATGCAGCTGTTAAACCAGATATAGTGATTTGGGACAGAGCAAACAAAAAAGCGACCGTAATAGAGGTCAGTGTACCCAATGATACAGGGCTTAACAGAGTTGAGAGGGAAAAGATTACAAAGTATCAAGGACTTATGTATGATATGAAACGAAATTGGAAATTAAAAGACGTTTCAATTATACCAGTCATCATAGGTGCAACTGGGCTTATGAAAAAGAACTTTAAAAAGTACATAGCAAGCATACCCGGTGAACCAAGTGCAAGTGAAATACAAACGATTGCACTGAAAGGGACGGCTAGAATCCTGAAAAGATCTCTTGGTTGGACTCACTAAAATAGGGGTAAATGTCAGACATCTGGTTGGATGTCCCATCCCCATAGAAGAAAAAGTTTAAGAAAAATGAAAAAAAAAAAGGGGGCAGCCATAAAGAAAGCAGTGTCTATTCTTAAAAGAACCTTTGAATATAAATTCAGATCCTAATGAAATCAAGTGTTGACCCCAGGACGGAGCCCCTTGATCTCTTAAAACTAACCAAAGTAAAATAATCATAAAAGGAAAACTTCTGGGAACATAGACTATCATTAATAAAATCAAACGGGAAGATCACAGTTTTCAATGATCAAGACATATAGGCAGGCAGATATGTAAATGACAAGGCCATGCAGCCAGACTTTGTAATATGGAACAAGTCTGAAAGAACTGTGCTTATTATCGATGTCACAGTTCTAAATGTCTATGGCTTTGATTGAGCTGAACGTGAAAAAATAAAATATCAGGATCTAAAAAATGATTTAAAGATGAAATGTTCTCTGAAAGAAAAACACATTATACCGGTTGTGATAAGAGCAACTGGTCTTTTGCAAAAAATCTTAAATACTTGGGAACAATCCCAAGAAGACTGAAGTAAAGATATAAGCCATAAAGACAACAGTGTCTATTCTTAAAAGAGCCTTTGAATATGAATTCAAATCGCAATGAAATCAAATGTTAGCCCCAGGACGGAGCCCCTTGATCTCTTAAAACTAACCAAAGTAAAATAATAATAAAAGGAAAATACTAATGAAATCAAGTGTTAGCTCCAGGAAGTAGGTTCTTGGCATTTTAAAACTAACTCTAGTAAATTACAAAAAGGAAAAAACAATATACTTCCACAGTGTGTGAATATTCTTATTCTTATAAATTAAGTTTAATCATACATATAAAAACGAATCATAAAATAATATTGTTGCAAAATATGTATATAGTCTTGTCTTAAGAGTTCTCATTTATTCATAAAAACTTCAAGTGACACATTCTTTTATAGAACAAACCTGAGTGATGAAACTATTCCAAAGCAGTTATAAAAAGACAACGTCTTCCATTAAAAGCCCTCTAGTATAGATTTATATCATTATGAAATGTAATATTAGCTTCTCTACGATTATAGTAATCATATATGATTTGGATTTTATTTCAATAAATACCACACATATTAAAGTTTGAAAATAAAATTATTTCATCGCTATATAAGTTTTTTATTTTATCAAAAATGGAAATTTTGGGATAAATAATATTTTTTTTAAAGAAATTCTGTTTATTAAATATCCATAAAAAGGAAAAGATTTAAAAGAAGCTAATCATAATTATGTTTAGTTTACATTGAAATTTGGATTCTGGAAGATAAAAACAACAGTGAATCTCTAAACGGAAAAATGTATAATTATGTGTTTTAAAAATTACAGTGACAAATGCTGAAACCTATACCAACAAAAGTTCATGTGATTTTCAATTCCAAATAAATCAACTTTATAAAAATTTCTGGAAAATAAAGAAAATACCAAATAAAATAAAATGTACTTTTTAAACTAACTATTGAAATTAACAAGCATTTTCACTCAAATGTAAGCACAAACGAATGGATCATGTGAATTGTAATAATTTTATTTCATTAAACTTTTAATAAGCTATATTTATTTAATTAAAATATTTCTAAGTGTACACAGGTAAGAATTTATTATTTCTTTTTAAAATGTTTTATATATAGGCCTGTATTTATTGGGCAAGTGAGTCTATTGGCTCTTGGGCACCAGAGTCGTCTTCTCACGAGTTAACCACTCTAGCGAATCTTCCTCGCTGCTGACAGCATGAGTAGACGCATGGGTATAATGCTCATGAAGTGCTGTGAGTATTTTAAGCCAGAAATTTGAAATCTTGTCAATTCCGGGGCTTTTAAAGTTGCTGAACTGAGTGATTTTTTTTCGTACAGCATCTCTTGTGATTTTCACTGGTGGTATATATTGTTTGCTCTTGACAGACTCTTTACTTGCATTTAACTATGCCCTTTTGGTGTTGTTTGAGGGTCCTCATACAGCGGCTTTCAGAATGATGTCACTTTTTCCTGTGTCGGTGGCGACATTAATATGATTTTCTCTTTAATCAGGTTTCTGTACACCATCCTTGGGTACTTGTCAAACAATCTATTCAATGACTTGGATTCGATTTTCTTTTGTTTATTTTTATTTGTGCAGCTAAGGTTTTAATTTCAGCTTGGTTTTCTGCTATTTTAACTCTTAGCTGCACTTGGTTATGAAGAGAATAGCCGTTTTTAAGATTATTCATCTTTTTAATTTTTCCCCTGAGCTGTCACATAACAGAAAGGCAGATATCCGAGATGTTTCCTTTTGGAGTTTTAATATTTTCTGTTGAAGCCTACTTTTCCAGAGTGGTTCATTTGTTTTGGTCTTAAGGTTTCCCTCTTTATGTTGGGGCAAAAGTTTCCTCATGCTGCCCCATATGTTGCATGGTTTATTTCAGTTAATGACGCATTAGTTGGGACAATTTTTGTGAGAACATCATTCATTTTCGTAGCGAAAATCTTGAAAGTTTTGTTACAATTCATTTTCACCAGTCTCGGTCGATCTCCAACAGCCAGGTATCGTGCCATTTTTATTCTGTTATCTAGTTCTTTGGTTGTTTATTAAAAGAAAAAAGAAAAATGTTGACCCAAATTCACCACAAAACAATTCTAATTGTAACTGGTCTACTGTTCATTCTTATGCAAATTCGGACATTTTTCAAATGAAGAGAAAAGTTTTTCTTGCCTTTTCTTTTTTCTGCTAACTTTATGCAAATTTTTAACGGGAGAGAAATGTTTTTCCCCCTTTCGTTTTACTTGGACTAAAGTAGTATTGAAAGAAAATACTTTTTCATTGAGGTGAATTTTCTGAAATATTCTATTTTCAACCGTCTGTTCTAAAGTGATTTTTTTCTTCCACGTGGGGACAAGTTCCACACAAACACACACACATAAAAAACTAGCCATGTTGGTTAACTTCAGGACAATTCCACAATTATTTTTATTCTTTTGCAACTGTATTGTATCACTATATTTTTTTTGTTTCGCAAGTAAAATTTTTGTTGTCCACCCACATATTGGGTTATCTCTAAGGTTTTTACCAAGAAGCAAGAGATAGATTGCTCCCTCCTCATACACACACACTCAAGGAAAGGACATTTTCTTTTTTTATTATTTTATCTCTCTTTTCCAGCCAAAAACGGAAATAATTTTTCTCATGCGCTTGAAAAAGCCATTACAAGATGAGGACGTTAAAGTAGTATTAATACAGCTAATCAAGGTCCAGATGGACCAGCAGCAGAAAGCTGAGGAAGATTTAAAAGAACGTGATAAGCAGCTCCAGTTACAATTTCAAGAGAGGCAACAAGCGTTGAGGGAGAGAATGCTACTCCAACAACAGAGACAAGAAGAGCTATTGTAAAAAAATGTTCGATAGAACGGAACACAGGGACGACAGCTTTGCTTTTCCCCAAAGTACAATATGGAATGCTATAGAAACGTTCAACTACCAACTAGAGTTGGATGGGACTTTGACGCTTTCTATCAGAGCAGAGATATGAGAACCTATTCACCGTGGATTGTCAAGAGTGGAACAACGCTAAAAAAGTTCGCCTACTTTTGAAGAAATTAGGGACCACAGAACAGCAAGTTTGATTATTATAGTCTCACCAGGAAGACGAGTGAATTGGAATTTTCTAAAGCAGTCAAACTTTTAACCGAAATTTTCAGCCCGATAATACGCTCTTTCATAAAAATAGAAGTGTTTTAACCTGCAAAAAAGTGACGATTACCTGACCGTTGCATCCGTGGTAAATAAACACTGCGATAATTTCCGTCTGTCTGATCTTCAAGTGTTTAATTTTTGTACAGGGTCTAGTCTCATCCAAAAACGCTGAGATTAGACAACGTGTTCTCTCTAGACTTGAGAGCGAACAGGGCCTCATCCTCCAGAAGTTGGCCGAGGATTGTCAATGGGTAGTCTGCATAAAAAACAACTCAAGACACGTCGAGGAGTCAGCTGCAACATTCATTAGAAAGACGACCTTCAGACCGGAAAAATACTCACCCAAAAAACGCAAAGCTGAAAGTAAGAAAACTCAGGTTACACCTAATAAGTACTACCCAGTCACAGGACCCAGATCCCCTACAAGCCTGTGCTTTCGCTGCAGTGGGAAACATTGGTCAAGTCAATGTTTTTACAAACATATATATTGCAACGAATGTGGCAGTAAGAGCCATAAAGCGATCCAGTGCAGGAAGAACAAGGACAAGAACAGCGTCCGACAGACTAGATCCGACTTGGGTTCGGATAAGAACCGGTGCAAATATGTCACAGTTAACATCGCAAATAAAACTGTGCATCTACAATTGGATTCCGGATCAGACCTGTTCATCATTAACCTAAAGAATTGGAGAAGGCTAAGGAAACCAACCATACGGAAGATGAACAAATTAGCTCGTGCTGTGACAGGCGATAAAGTGGCATTTGAGGGAGAGCTCACACTCCTGGTATCCTTAAATGGTTTTGCTAAAAAGTGAAAGTTTATCTATATAGGACATCCGAAAACCTCTTTGGTACTGATTGGATAGAGCGATTCGAATTGTAGGACCAACCTATGAATAAATTCTGTCATAAGGCAGAAGACTCATTTACAGAGGTGCAACAACTGAGGGACGAGTTAAAAGTGGAATTTCCGGAAGTATTCTCATCAGGATTAGGAAAATGTACAAAGGCTATAGCAAGATTCGAACTAAAAGAAAACACTCTGCCAGTTTTCAAGAAGAAAAGAAACGTCCCATTTTCAGCAACGGAGAAAATCGACAAAGAGTTGGATCGGCTAGAAGAGGCTGGAATACTATCGAAAGTAAGAAGCAGTGATTGGGTAGCCCCTACCGTATATGTGACCAAGAAACAAACAAGATTCGTGTATGTGCGGATTTCTCCACGGGTCTGAACGCAGCCCTCAAAGATTACCATTATCCACTCCTCACATCAGAGGAGATATTCAGCAAATTAAACGGTGGTAAAGAATTTTCTAACGTGGATTTGAGCGACGCATATTTGCAGATCTCCGTCGGGGCTGAATGTTCAAAACGCCTCTGTATAAATACACATAGGGGACTTATAAATACACATAGGTTAGCTTTCGGAGTGAAGGTCGCACCTGCGATTTTCTAGCACGTCATAAACACTATGCTGGATGGCCTCGATTTTGCTTGCGCCTACTTGGATGATATTGTCATAGCCAGTAACTCCACAGACGAGCACCTAAAACACATACATGAAGTTTGTGAAAGAATTCAAAGTTTCGGTTTAAAAGTAAAAGACGCAAAGTGTGACTTCCTGATGAAGGAAATACGTTACTTATGTCACATTATTGATGAAGATGGTAGACACCCCGATCCTGAGAGGGCGGAAGCCATAAAGAACGTGCCTGCTCCCAATAATGTGCAAGCACTACAAAGCTTTCTGGGTCTGGCTAATTTCTACCAAGTCTCCATCAAGAATATGCATGATTTGCGCGCCCCACTTAAAATGAACTACTGAGGAAAGAGAAAGCCTGGGGCTGGACGCCAGAATACAAGGAGGCGTTTGAGAAGATCAAAAAGACGTTAACTTTAGATCTTATTTTGACACACTATGATCCAAGGTTGAGAATAATAGTAGCGTGTGATGCAAGCTCATTTGGTGTGGGATCTTGCATACTTCATATAATACCTAACGGTACCAGGAAACCGATCGCACATGTATCAAGCACGCTACTAACGACCGAAAGACAGTATGCTCAAATTGAAGAAGGCTTCAGTATTCGCTGTGACAAAGTTTCATAGGTATTTACACGGCAGAAAATGTACATTGCAGACGGATCATAAGCCGTTGCTCACGATTTTTGATTCCAAAAAAGGCTTACAGACATATACGGCTAATAGACTGTTGAGATGGTGTACATTATTGCTGAATTATGATTTCACCCTGATTTGAAAGAAATTAGCCATGCGGATAGCCTATCTAGGCTGATACCATTGAAAAGGGATCCGTTTGAAGATTCCGTCATTGCCACTCTTCAGGCAGACGGGGAAATAAAAACGATGATAGGCAACATAATCAGAGAACTTCCAGTGTCTCTACCGGAGATTAAAAGGGAAGCAGACAAAGATGGCTTCATCTGTGACATAAAAAACAAGATCGCAATAAAGGGCGATGTGTCGGAAGTATTTTCGCTTTGCGATGAGGTTTTACTATATGGCGAAAGAGTGGTGATTCCCAAATGTCTCCAAAAACGAATTCTATGGGATTTTCACACAGGACATCTTGGAAAAAAATCGTATGAAGAGTTGATGAGGAGCTATATCTACTGGCCTAAAATGGACAAGGACATCAATGAGAGGATAAACTCGTGCACAGGCTGTGCCCTTGCGGCTAAATCACTACCTACTACGTTAAACCTTGGCCGAAGACTGACCAGCCATGGTCTATGGTGCACATCAATTTTGCGGGTCCGCTCGAGGACAATTATTACTTAATCGTAGTCAATAGTTACAGCAAGTGGTCTGAGGTATTGAGGTGCAGAAGACCGACAACTGGAACGACTATACATTTTTTACATGAACTATTCGCACGTTTCGGTGTAGTCTATTGCATCGTAAGTTATAATGGAACCCAGTGTACGTCTGCTGAGTTCAAAAGTTTTTGTGATACGTTCCAAGTTAATCATATCACCATTCCCCAATACCATCTTAGGTCGAATAGGCAAGCAGAACACTTTGTGGACACTCTTAAAAAAGCGCTGAAGAAGGCTCAAGGGACCCCAACAGATGAAGCACTTTAACAATTTCTACACGTGTATAGGATTACACCCAATCCGAACACACCAATAACAGTCTCACCTGCAGAAACGATGTTTGCGCAGAAAGTGAGATCCGTTTTTGACAAGCTCTTACCCAAACAGTCAAGGCCACTAGGGACCACTTGTGTACCCAGTAAATGTTTTATGTCAGGTGAAAGAATGTTTTTTCAAAAGTTATAAAAACAACACATCATTCTGAGAGGTGGGTACAATTACTAAGAGAGTCGGTGACATGGTATATATCGTCCAAAACCAACATATACCCACAAACGTCACAAGAACCAACTAAGATGTCAATCAGTTGAAACCATCGACAGTCCACCATTGAAAGATGATCCGATAGACACTGTCTTCAAAACTTTTGATCTTGAACCGCCTCAACCAACACCTGAACTACGGCGGTCATTCCATAAGAGAAAGTTTACCGATCCATTGATGGTAACCCCTAAAAGTAAGAGGTACTGACAGCTTTTACGAACAAAAAGCTTGGGAGGGGGTGTTGGAGACGCCCTGTAGTGAACTACTACCAAGATGCTGCTATGGTATGCTTCCCTTATTTCTCTCTTTCTACCTACTCTTCTACTTTTCCCTTCCTTTCTTCTCTCAACGTCACCAGAGGTTTCAGCCAATCGGAATAGAGGACTGTGTTGGAGGGAGATACAAAGAAGAAATCTGTCTCAGACATGCGGGAACGATAGAAGCATCAACATGCGACGGACCAGTTTCCCTGGGTAAAGACTTTTATCAAAGAAATGTACCATCCTCTTTGTTCCCTATATCTTGGAAATCTGTATAAAACATCATCAATCCTAAAGTATCGTCGCACTTAATTATAACCGATGTTTTCTTTTCCACAACCGTTCTTTTTCAGCACTCTTGTTCTCTCTCTAATGTCGGAGGTGCCCCAAAAAGGGGACCGACCAAAATGGTGACCTTTTTTCAAACGTCGTTAAAATTTATGGTAACCGCCATAGCCCCTCCATGGAATTAATGAACTATCTCATGACGTCACTTCCTCTGGTGACGTCATTTCCAGTAATGAGTACCGGTGCCCGACAGTCAAAGTTTAGTACTCGGCTAAGCGGGTCGTGTGCAAAAACGCCCAACAGCTGAGGAATGGTATTGTTCAACCCGCCTTGCCTGTTATATGTGAATACATGTTTGTTTCTAAGAGTCCTGTGTTCGTTTCGTTTTTTTACCATTTAACACCATAACAATAATACGTCTCCGCTGTCAATGTTAAGTTTACGATACTATTCCATTGATTACTGTACATGCAATAACCCTTATCCCCGAGTGGCTTCCGGGCCTTGATAAGTGACAACCACCATGTAAAAAAACAAGCATGTCGGGTAGTTGAGGCGAATTTGGTTCCGGTGTAATGTCTCTGGGGAGAGTGATGGGGTTGCTTATTGGGCAGATGCCATCTTCAATCATCAAGCGAATGTCTCTAATCATGCTGGAAATCTGCTCCATCGGGAAGACATTGTTCTTCATGAAGTAAAACTTCTGGCATGTAAGTTTTTTTCTCTTGCGATGCTTTTTTATTCGGGCAGTGATATTTGAAAATGTTTTGCCATTCTTGACATCTTTCCTTGAGTTTTGAATGCTTAATTTTTGCATATTCCATCGCCCATATAAGCGTCCATTTATCCTCCCTGCTCCATTGGGTTTGCGTAAACTCGGTTGTATTCCTTTGGCAAAAGCCCCCCCTTGCCTTGTCAAGAGCCTTTAGCTCTATTGCATCTCTTACCTCTTTTTTGAGATATTTATCTGTGACACGATCGAGAGTAAGCTTTTGGTTGTTGTCTCTAATACCTTTTCCTTTGGTAAGAGAGATCTTATTTGGGCCTTGAATATATTATTTTTCTTTCTTGCCCATTTCTCATATCTTGAGTATGCAAAACAGTGAAGAATTATTTTCTTCTCAACAGACCACTTGAAAAGATTCTAGTTCCTTTTTTCGTGGTCCTTGTTTGGTTTTGCCGAATTCCAAGACTAGAGTTTGTCTGGTCTGGTCTGCCTGGTAGAGTATCCAGCTTAGTGTTGTTCCCTTTTTTGTTTTATTTTACTTCAGTCAAAGTTCTCAGAAATCAAGGGGCCCACAACTTGGGGCTGCCACTTGAACTCTATATGAGATACATAGATATTCGAATGTTCCATTTAAGTTCTTTATCTCTCAAACATTGAGTTATTGAGAACATAATTGTCCTCTCCCCAATTAATCTTTTTCATACGTTGTAGTATATCTTTCATTTTGGTCTCTTGGTATTACTGGATTCCAGGACAAGAATTTATCTGGTCTAGTGGAGTATCCAGCTTCGGGCTATTACCTGAGGTAACATTAATTGCAGAAGGTACACCATTCCCCAGTGTGAGTTCTTATATGTGTCACTAAATGTGATTTTTGAGAACAAAAATATCAACAAACTTCACAGGAATGTGGCTTTTTTCCCACTATGTACTTGCATGTTTCAATAGGTTCTTGAACAAGATTAAAAATAACAAATAATAATAAATTTTATTTTCGCATTTTAGTCCAAGTTTATTGATGTTTAAGCTAATTAAAAAACGGCACATACTTCAGAAGAATTTAGTTGTTTTTTTTATTTCGAGTTAATTTTTAAAGATAAGTTCATTAGTGCTATGATTACTTTTACTGAATAAAATATTTTTTTCGAAAGAGTAGGTACTGCAGATTTTTATTCTCTCTTCATAACTGTTAATTTATTTGAACATTGAACACAGATATAAATATTGTCTTCCAGATGAGAAATTTTCCACTGTTGAAAACAATTAGATGCATAATAGTATACTGAAAAAATACATTTTCGCAAAGATGTCTCTAGAATAATTTGAAAGAGAGTGACGATCGATTAAAATTCAATAAAAATGTTTAAACAGGAAAATATGCAAATAAAAAATAAATGTCCATATTTTAATAATGTCGTTCACACATTAGTACTGTTTATTTTTGTCAATATTATTGAATTGAACTCACAATACATCAATTAATTTAATCTAAAATATCATAGTGACATAATAAAAATATCTGGATGTTTTCTGACTTGGCACAGAACTTCTCGATACGCATATTGCTTATACTATAGTTTAAAGACACTTGCACTGTGAATTGTTATATGATTATCATTGTGGTTTTATAAATCTATATGCATATATATATATATATATATATATATATATATATATATATATATAAGACTCTTCCTCATGCTTGATGTATGAAGTTCTGAGAATAAACAGATTCAATGCTAGAATTGTTTGTGACATTTCAATCTTGTGATTTGTGTTCGTTACAACTCTACTTTCAACCGAGTCGTTGTTTGTTTCGTTCACCACATTCGTTTCTTCTACCTCTTCTTTTACACACGTCCGTTCGTTTCTGTGACTCAAAATCGTCTCACTTCCCGCTTTTCTTTCCTCGTTATTTATGGAATCAGGGTACGAAATTCTCCGAGATTCCACGAGACTTTTTTCCACATAAACGCATGCGGGCGCCATCTTGATTCTTAGTTTGTGCTCTGCAGGCACAAACGCATAGCCTCTTTAACGGTAAGCCACTTTCTCCACACTCCCCCCTGATCTCATGATCATGATCACAGAGACGACAGAGGGTGGTGATCGCCGCCGTCGGGTGCTTCTACGAAGGGGGACAGTGCTGCTCTCGTCTTCGCGTGCGCTCTCATCCACCGCCTGATGGTCGGGGAAGGCTTCATCTCCGTGGAGGTTACTGATATCAGAATCACTGCTTGATAGGGATGGTGCAAACCAAAGCGATGGCCCACTCGTCTCAGAGTCAGAATCACTCTCATCGTCCACTGGAGGTGGTACATGTGTCGCTGGCCCTAGGTCCCTAATGTGACGGGGAACGCCATCAACCTGGACACACTGCTGACTCACCACATCTGTCACTGTGCCTCGTTTATACTTGTCAGTACATCGGTTTCCTGGCGGCTTCACCCAGACAGCATCCCCTTTGGCATATCGATTCCGTTCTATCTCAGTGGCCACAGTTGTATTGGGGTGGATTCCTTTTTCTCGAACACGGTACTGATAGATTGCGTTTGCAGGCGCCTTTCCTGGAGAGACGCCATCCGTTGGCATGAGATTATACCAGTACACAGCTTCTGCGATGGTGCACTGCTTCCTGGCTGCAATATTTTGATGCTGCGATGGCTTCTCTCAGCTATACCATTGCCAGAAGGCACATAAGTGCATTTAAGCCGCAGCCGCACACCCCATTCTTGTAAGAACTGCCTCATCTGATGGCTGCAAAAGGCTGGGTCGTTGTCCGTCAGCACTTCATCGGGCGCACCTCGTTCACAGAACACGGATGACAGCTGGCGAATAATGTTGCAAGAGTCCTAGCGCCCGAGGAGTCTCCAGACTGCGAAACGTGTAGGCCCACAATCGATGAGGGTAAGGAAGTGGTTGCCACCGTAGTGTGTGATGTCCATGCCCACTCTCTGCCACTTACCACTCACTCCTAACTCCCCTTTCTTCCATCGTGCTGGAGCTGGGTCGATGGATTGGCAGGCCTCGCAACTTTCAACCACTCTTCTGATATCTTTTTTTCCTACTCCTGGATTAATCATCTTGACAAAGTGCAGTGTCCGCTTGATGCCAGGATGTCCACACTGTCGATGAATGTCCATGATGCGCGCTGCATCCACATTACACACAACTGCTGCACATGTGTTTTGCAGATTATCAGCATCTCTCCGAGCACCAGCCAGAAGCCATCATTGAGAGACTCTTGTCAAAGCATCTGCTCTGTTGAGTGCAGACCTGATCAACACTACGTCCACGGTCAGGTCGTACTCCGTGATGGTGTCGACCAAGGTGGCAAGCCGTCTTCGAATTAACATCTCACTCGATGCTCGTGTCGTCAGTCGTGCTCTTCCACTTAATGCATCGGTTATCCACCGATGAATGCATACCGAGTCAGTCATGATATGTAGAACCTTAGCGTGCCATTGAAGCGCCACGTTAACGCCCTTCAATGTGGCATCAAGTTCGGCCAGGTTTATGTGCCTCGAATCATTCTCTGGCCGAAGCCAACAGGCATCTTCAATAATGGAATCATTAACTGCAAGGTCAACTCCAAGGGCCAGTGAACTAGCATCCACCCATTCCTGCACTGAGTGATCAGTGCTACTGCCATCAAACAGGGGAATTAGCTTGGGGTCAAATCCTGACGTCATGCCGAAATAGCTTGTGTTCGTTACAACTCTACTTTCAACCGAGTCGTTGTTTGTTTCGTTCACCACACTCGTTTCTTCTACCTCTTCTTTTACACACGTCCGTTCGTTTCTGTGACTCAAAATCGTCTCACTTCCCGCTTTTCTTTCCTCGTTGTTTATGGAATCAGGGTACGAGATTCTCTGAGATTCCACGAGACTTTTTTCCACATAAACGCATGCGGGCGCCATCTTGATTCTTAGTTTGTGCTCTGCAGGCACAAACGCATAGCCTCTTTAACGGTAAGCCACTTTCTCCACACACTTGTAGTGAGTGGTTACGTTGAAAGTTGTATTTCTTGGTTTTTGTTTGATTTGTTTGTTGGAATTATTCATAGTAAGGTTTTAAATTTTGTGACAGAGGTCAACATAACTATTAAGAGCAAATGAGAGGGAAGGTAAGGGGTAAGAATCGGGACTAAATAATGAGTGAAGACGGTAAATTTTCTAGATTATTGATAAGGGAAAACTGTAGCATTTTCCACTAATATGGGATTTAAAAGATTCCAGCAGAAGTTACTACACGGTCAGACTCTATACATCAAATTGCAATGTTTTGCACAGGCTCTTAAGACAACCTACTAGAGAGTTATACCAAGGTTTGAGTTTTACTAGCAAACGGATAACGTTGAGGAAAACGTTTACTTCCAGCATGTTTATTAGTTACAACAAGAATGGAAAGAGAATTGTGTAATCAAATACGCGTACCAAACTATCGACTTAGTATATTTTTCTTCTCCTTTGTCAAAACCATCGATCATTCGTTTAGGGTTAGAATTGTCACAAAATAAGGGAAACGACGCTTTCTGGGCTGCCTTAAATGCATCAACAATGCTTTTCATAACCTGTTTTTAAAATAAAAACAAAAGAAAAACCAAGTATTATACTTAGTATATGTTCATGACTATAATTCTGAAAGAGAAGTTTGGAAGTAGGTCTTACTCTCATAGTATCAGGTGACTTAAGAATGACAGCCCAGAGAAAGAATCTGCATAGTAAAGGGTTGTAGATAGAAAACAAATATTTTTAAAAGGCAAATAATTGTACTTACAAGAAGCATGCATAAATTTGCAATCCCTCGCCAATTCAGTATTTTTATAGAAGGTTATGTCTATAGTTGGTTTCTTAGATATTTGGCCACTTCTTATTTTGATGATGCTGACAGCTTTTGGGTGTTGATAGGAGGAAGGAGACGCAGAAGTGGGATCTGTATTACTATTATTTCCCATTCACGAAATGATCTAAGTAGCGACACTATCATTATCCAAAAAGTTCTGACAACTTATATTATCATGAATTATCTTCTTTATTATTTTTACAGCAAACTTTATGCGGCCATGTAATTGAGGTTATGCCTTAGGGAATTACATATGCTTTATGTATCATGTCTTACGGAAGTGTTGAAATATTTTGGAATTAAAATTGTAAAATCAGTTTTAAAGATTTTTAAGCATTATGTTGTTTTTATTAAACATGTAATTTATTTTAACAGTTTTTACCTTACAGAATAGTCAAAACTTATATGAAAGTTGAAGATAATTAGCAGTTTTTTGGGGAGGGAAAATTTACTGTTTGAAATATTACATACCTATGTCTGATCTATGTTATGTTCTTTTATATATTTCTGCATACGTGCTCCTGTTAATAATTCATGTCCTATTGTGACGCCACTTACACGTGGATTTTGCAAACCTAACCTAATAACATGTATCAATTGTTAAAGTTCTAAAGTTTGCAAACAGTTTTTTTTTTACTATTTTAAAAGGAAACAAAAATATTTTAATAAATCTTTACAATCTATCCCAACCTAGTTCATCCCCTAAAAATGTAATCCTATTTCTTTTACTATTACATTTAAATAGCGCCAAAAATATCCCCAAAGGAAAGGGAATTTATATATATATATATATATATATATATATATATATATATATATATATATATATATATATATATATATATAATAAATTAGTAATTTAAATTTTACGACGTGAAATGGTTAAGTTTCAAATCTAGAATTTTTATTATATGCAAGACAAAGAATACAATTCAAAAAGTAGATCTCCTTAACCTATATGTTTTCGATATCTACCCATTTCCTCAGAGGTGAAAATATTAGCAAATTATAATGGTTTATACCTAATTTGCTTAATACAATAAATATAGAAAATCATGATTAAACGTTTTTAAAGTGTTAGGGAAATTATATATTTGTTCGAAGTGAAAAGGATATTGAATTTTGTATAGTAAAATCCGAAGTGACAGTATTTGGTAGCAGTGAGATAAAGGAGTCCAATCCGTATTTTGAATCTTCAACGTTGTTATATGTGTTGTTGTTTAGTTGTACGGTTACATCCCCTTGGGATATAATAAAAATTGGTTACTGTATCTCACTGACGTCTCGTTATTTCTCTATCTTGTCGTAGCCCCGACGCACGCGCTTCGAATCTACTCCAAAACAAAATAATGGCGCGCTGCCTCAACTGCGCTAGCAGTATCAGAATTTTTGTAGGAATTTTTGACACCCCTAACACGAAACTGCGAATACAATATAAAAATCTCGTAATTTCTCTGTTAAAAGTGGGTTATTTATTTTCTTTATGGATTATACTTCCAAAATAAACTATTACAGTTGTTTTAAAAGTAATAAAAATATTTTTATTTTTTTTTAAAACAGTAATGAATTTTCCGAACTCAATATTTTTCAATTTTTAAACTCAATATTTTTAAATTTTAAAAATCTATCAAAATTTTTCTATTGATTCTATTTTTACGATATTTTCAGGGTCAATGTGAAATTTTATGTTCTTTCCAATAAACCGAATATAATATTTTAGACAAACGTTTTTTTTAAATTCACGCCCCCCCATTTTCACGCCCCCCCATTTTCAACTTTCTCTTAAAAAGTAAATAATTAATTTATGTTTAATAGCTTTATATATCACAAATTGAAGAGAAAAGGTCAATAAATAATATATTCAAATTTAAAACAAAAAAAAAATCAGTTTTTTAGAAATTTACCTGTAAAGTCCGAAGTTTAAAACCTTTTTTAAAAAAAAAAAAACACATTGTTTTGTTTTGTTTTTTTTTTAAATAAAACCTTGGTCCTTACTCCTTTAATTGAAAAAAAAAATTAGGGCTTGAATTACATTTTTCGAGGAGTTATAAGCTTGGAAAGATGGGGTGGAATTATTCACTATTTTCACGAAATTTCTGACACTGCTACAACTGCGCGTGCTTGGATGTATAAACATCGTTTCAGCTGCGCGTACATTCTCTTTGCCCACCCACACAAATTCAGTGGTTCTTAAACGAAATTTCAGTTATTCGTGCGGACGTCATTTAAGGCATCGTACGTCATAAGAATGTTATTCTTTTCATCCAATCGGATTACAAGAAAACCTAATTTTAAAAAAATGCTTTTTTCTGAAAGCCGCTCTGGAGTCGGTTGGACAAGTATAAAAAGGGCATTTTTCGCCCACATCGAGGTCGACCTTTGAACATCATGGCGTAAACATCAACATCGACCCGTCCGCGTTTGGCCGTTAAACACACGCGTGCCCGTCAATTAATTTCTCCACGTGAACACTGGCTCGCAATCCTAATGAACTTTCGATTACCCTTTTCTATCTCCCCGCTAAGTAAGCGGTGGACCTTTTATAGTTTAATTCTTTGTAAAAAAAAGATTGGTTATTTCTAACCAAGAACTCTTACTTGTCTCCTGCAGAACATTCAATTAATTCAGTCGGAGACTTTCCTTGATTATTTCAATACATAAAAAAACATTCAATTACCGCAGTCGCAGGCCTTTTCTACTTCATCACATATAGATCTTTTTATACCTCAGTTGAGGAACTGTTTTTTTTTTTTATTAAATGGAAAAACATTGAATTATCTCAGTCACAGAGAGAGACTTTTCGACCAAGAAGAAACTTTCGTATCTTCTCTTTTCATTTACAATCTTTTATAAAAATAAATTTTGTAAATAATTTATCCATTCGTCTCAGTCATCTTTGTTTGCTTGCTTCAACTCCATTTTACACTCGATTCTTATTATTCCACTCACTATCACGCAACTCTTTATTATTATTACCGGGGAATTTGTGGGATTAACATCGACACACATGGACCCGCAACAACCTTATTATAACTTATTTGTATTCAGAAACATTTCAAAAAGGTAGACTATTGTGGCACCAGTAAAACTCAATTATATCACAAAAAGAAAAAAAATTGTTAGGAAAATATTTACCGACAATATGCGACATAAATATTTATCGAAAATATGAGATATAAATACAGGTATTATGCAATGTAATATCTAGTAGTTTCAATTGGTTGCCATAAATATGATATAAGTTTTATAACGGGCCAATTAGTATTTCGCCCACGTGTGCACACGAAGGCGCCATATTGAATTTACACTCGTGAACCATGAGTTGTCTAATATTTTCTCTCCCCCCTTCTATTGTTTTTAATAATAAACAAGAAAAATGTCGAATCTGTAGAAGACTAGGATATAATAATACCCTAACGCGCTACAAGAAAATAATGAAACGAATAGAATTGAAGGAAACAAAAACTCAATTGATGGATACGATAAACGTCGTTTATTTACTGTTGAAAGAATGAATGTTTTAGATATAACATGTGTTCATGTCCGCGCGGGTGTAACCATCGTTCGTTGCGGGACTGGTGTTGTAGAAAGAAAAGGAAATGTGTGTTCATCTCGAGTTCGGGTCACTATCGTTTGTTCGCGCGTGGGAAGAGAAGTGAGTAATGTAATAGAACGAGAAATGGCAGTTCATCGTGTAGACAAAGAAAAGGATAGAGGGTTGACGTCAGTTAGCAGTCAGCTACGCGAATGTGTTCTCAGGGACCAGTAGTAGATAGAGAGAGAAAGAGTGTAAAGGTGTACATACGGTCTGTTAACTTTTTGTCCCACATAGTAGCAAGTGGTGTGAGGTACGCATGTGCACGCGCCTGCCAAAACGGCGGTGGTCGTTGCGTCGACCAACCACCTCGGAGGCTAGTCTGAAAAAAGGGAGAAGCCACTTGTTGCTCTTTCTTTTATATGTGTTTCCGCTGGTCTTTTGCGCATGTGTTTATTTCCTTTGAAAGCGGAAGTGATGTCGTCCATCTGTGTGCGTACGTGTGCGCATGTGTGAGTACATGTGTGTATGTTATTGTGTGTGTATATACACGTGAATATGAGTGTATGTACGCGAACGTGAATATATGTACGCGTGTGGATGTGGGTGCATATGTTTGTGTGCGCGTATATATGCGACAAGTAATATAGCTTGAAATGTGAACGTGTTTTTGTGTGAGACTTGATTGTGATTTAGAGGGAGGGGGGGTCACTAGTGAAAAGTGTTCCATTTGGCGGCGCGACATATTTCTTTACATGTGTATCGTTTTTAGAGGTATTAATGTTAACAATTGAATACGCGTTTCAAACAAATATGATGGAAATAAAATATTAATAGATATAACGTAAAAATAATAGCATATATAACGTACAAGGTGAAAAGCGGAAAAAACTGAAAAGGAAATGTGCAGTTGAAAAGTACAGCTTTAGGAAAGAATTTAAGAATTATTCACCGTAAGGATTCGTTGAAATAAGTTTTAACCGTCGTGAAGGAAAACCATCAATAAATTGAGAATCATAGAGTTTTAGGTTTAATTCAATAAATCTAATTATTTATGGGTTTTTTTTTAATATATGCAATAATTGAACATGCAATAAGTCTGGATTTATAACACGGTGGAAATGATATTTAAATAAGGTTTTCATGTCCTCTAAATAACTTAGCATAATTTCTTTTTTTACCGAGTTTGTCTTTACTATAGCATTGACTTACTAATTAAGTGACATGGCATTGTAAGCGGCGAAATAGTCTATTTAAGTGAAGAAAAGTTATCGGTTACAATATGCCTGAAAATGGAAAGAATATTAGCTTTAAATTATATGCGAACAGTTAGGAATTTTACTTAGCTTTGGTTTTTTTTCTTGGATACTCGAGGCTAAAAAGCATGGTGGTCGTTTCACTTGGCCTCATACGGTCAAATGGCACTTGTGGTACCAAGATGCTATCTAATTAGGGAGACGGTGTGGGCTGATTTAGAGGGAGGGGGTCACTTAGTGAAAAGTGTTCCATTTGGCGGCGCGACATATTTCTTTACATGTGTATCGTTTTTAGAGGTATTAATGTTAACAATTGAATACGTGTTTCAAACAAATATGATGGAATTTCACTTGGCCTCATACGGTCAAATGGTTTCTACTTGTATTGCATGTCTGGTATTCTGCACAACTACTTGTCCAGCACCCCCTCACTCATCCACCCTAACTGAAACTTTTAAATAAAATAAAATGAAATGACAGCTCAAGCAAAAGTTACGTTTAAACCAGGACCAAACTCAAAGAAAACCAACCTGCCTCCTCCCTTGAGACTTGCATTTACTAATATCCGCGGGCTTAGAACTAACTTAGATGATGTTGAGTCATTTCTCCTTGTAAACACCCCGGATATCTTAGCATTAAGTGAAACTAACCTTCACTCCTCCATACCCTCTAACCACTTTAACATGCCTGGTTATTTCCCACTCTACCGTAAGGACTCGGACAGACATATGCATGGACTTGGAGTCTATATTCGAAACACCCTCCCCCTAACTAGAGAAATAAAACTAGAATCAGAGGGCCAGGCCTTTATGTGCTTCAGACTAAATATGCAACACAATATTAGCTACTTATATTTTCTCTACCGCTCTCCCTCAAACCAAGACTGTACCCTAATAAACAAAGTCTCAGACAGCATAGATATAGCACTCTCCCTCGATACTAGCGCACAAATACATGTATTTGGTGACTTCAATGTCCACCACAGTAACTGGCTAGGATTCTCAAATCACACAGACGTAGCTGGTAGCGCCACATATTGCTTCTCTATATCTCATTCCCTATCTCAGATGGTTACATTTCCGACACGTTTCCCAGACCAGCACGATCAACATGCCTCACTTCTAGATCTCTTTCTGACAACAGTTCCCAATGACTGTACAACAAATGCCCATAGCCCACTCGGGAATGCTGATCACGCTGTGATAATGGTAGAAATCAGCCTAAATTCTCGCCCTAAAACTGAAGACCCACTACTCAAAACAACGAGGTATTACAAAAAGGCTGATTGGGAAGCCATCAGGGAGCTCATCAGAGATGCCCCATGGCAAAATATCTTTACTCTTCCAGCGGAACAGTGTGCAAATGAGACAACTGAATGGTTCAAAACTGCTATTGAAGCACATGTTCCCGCACGGAAATACTATAGCAAGCCCCACTCCCCCCAATGGTTTACTTCTGCTTGTGCAGCTGCCATTTGTCAAAGGCAGCATGCGTTCCGCAGATTCAACCGACATAAGTCCAGCTCAAATAAACAGAAGTTTATAGAAGCTAGAAATAATTGTAAGAGAGTGATAGACACAGCTAAGTCAGATTACTCTGAAACCACCAGAAAGCGCATCGAAGCACAGAAATTAGGAACCCGGGATTTTTGGAAAATCTACAACAGCGTAGTTAATAATGGACAGTCAATTATTCCCCCACTAACAAACAATCATGAGGTTGCTTGCACGGCAACTGACAAGGCTAATCTGCTTGCCAGTCGGTTTGCCTCAAACTCCACACTGAACTCGGTACACCACTCACTCCCTGATTTTCCTCTGCGAACAGACGCCACACTTGACGACTTGAAAATCACCCCTTCTCAGGTACATGCTATTATAAAAAACCTAGACACCTCTAAAGCATGTGGACCAGATCTCATCCCGGCTGTGCTATTAAAAAAATGCTCTGCCGAGGTTGCTCCAGTTCTGTCCAAACTTTACAATAAATGCCTTAACGAATCTTGTTTTCCCGACTGCTGGAAAACCGCCTCTGTGGTACCAGTCTTCAAGAATTCTGGTGAAAGAACTGACCCACTAAATTATCGCCCCATTAGCCTCCTCCCGCTTTTCGCCAAAATATTTGAGTCCTTAGTTAATAAAGCCCTAGTCCAGCACCTAACAGCTGCTAAACTCTTGACTGACAAACAATATGGATTCAGGCAAGCCCGTTCAACAGCAGATATCTTAACTGTAGTTTCTGAACGTATATACCGTTCATTGGATAAAACAGGGGAGGGTAGAGCGGTGGCCCTTGATATATCTAAGGCTTTTGACAGGGTATGGCACGATGGTCTTCTAAGGAAAATTAGATCATATGGAATCACTGGAAGAATTCATAACGTAATTAAATCCTTCTTAAGTAATAGAAAAATAAAAGTTGTCCTCGACGGACGTACATCCAAACAATATGACATAAATGCGGGAGTGCCTCAGGGGTCTATCCTTGGACCTCTATTGTTCCTGATATTCATAAACGACCTCCCTGATAATATTGTTTCGGAGATGGGTATATTTGCCGATGACACCACTCTCTATAACAGATATGAGGGGAAAACAAATGAACACATATCCAAGAAAATGGCAGAAACACTAGAGGATGACCTCCAATCCGTAGTGGAATGGGGACAAAAATGGTTGGTCTCATTCAATGCTGCTAAGACTAAGCTTGTTTCCTTCAATAACTACAAGAAACCTTCTCTACCACCAATAGCAATGGCCAAGAACACATTGCCTTAAAGTACTTCTTTTAAACTCCTCGGCCTAACGTTTACAGGGAATATGAACTGGAATAGATACATTGAGAGCATTGCCAAGGCTACTGCAAGGAAGGTTGGCTCCCTCTACCGTGCTAGAAAACTACTTACGCCTGCCAGTATCCTATACCTCTATATGGCAACCATTCGCCCATGTATGGAGTACTGTTGTCACATCTGGGCTGGTGCATCTGCTGCTTGTCTCTCGCTCCTGGACAGGGTTCAAAAAAGAGTCGCAAACCTGATAGGTCCTGAACTGTCATCTGGGCTTCAACCTCTGTCCCATCGACGAGATGTTGCATCCCTCTGCCTGTTCTACAAATACTTTAATGGTGAATGCTCTGACGAACTGCAAACACTTGTACCTCCCCGACGTAACTACCCCCGACAAACCCGACAAGCTACTAAGTCTCATCCCTTTACAGTGGAGATCCCTAGGTGCAAGAAAGCCTTTTACTCCAATAGTTTCTTCCCCAGAACTGCGGGTCTTTGGAACTCCCTTCCGGGATTCTGCTTTCCCAACTGCAATGATATGCAGAAGTTCAAGTGTAATGTTAACAAACATCTTTCTACTCTTCTCCCTTCATAATGACCCCGCTAATTAATTCCCTAATAGTAGCCCCCTGCTTCAAAGTGGCACTGTGCCTTGTTTGGGGTGAAAATTGAATAAAAAAAATTAAAAAAAACTTGAAAAGGCTCGCACAAATCATATGAGTGAACCTCATATGTGTTGGGAAACGATAAATTTAGTGGAATACTACACATTTTTCAGGCAATGTGAGTTGTATTTTTCCGTAAGCAGCATTGCAGAAGACAATCAAGTGGATCACAGTCTCTTGTCGGGAAAAGAATGGCTAAGGCGATATAATTTTTGGTCATTCGGAAACGAGGCCGAAAGATGCAATCTTGCTATAATTTTGGAGAGAGAGAGAGAGAGAGAGAGAGAGAGAGAGAGTCAATTTTCAGATTACAAACTTACTCGCAAAACAAAATAGAAAAGATTGATTTTCTAGTGAAATACAGGCTGCCAACACAAAAATATAAGTCGAGCGTTAATTAAAAAAAAAACGTGTACCTGAACAAATAATTGTTAGAATTACATTTCAGGAGTGGCAAAAGACACAACTAAGAAAAAACGAAGACATGTCCATGCTAGAAATATTAAATATGTATAGAAACTATGAGGCTTCAATTGACTACATGAAAATAATGGGCGACTTACAAGGAAAGGGTGAGAACTAAATAAACGCAATAAACCAGAGACACGAGAGCACAGACATGTGATAGATGCTGACTTCACCATCAGTGTGGGAATTGCTCTTCTGGAAGCAGCACTTAGCAAGCATGTGGACGAAATAACCACTGAACTAAGGTATACCAAATCAAAAAGCCAAGAAAAAAACTGACAGGCTTACCACAAACAAGAAAGTTGTACTGGCATAATCTACGTTTATAAACCGTTAGAGCTGTATTAACGTTCAGAGTCAGGTGATTGATTAATTTGAGATGTTTTATTCAGTGTGAGACCACAGAAAAAGGAGCCCTCGGTCAGAAGCATTCTCCATAATGGACGTTATATTACCAAACACGGAATGTGTTTACGAACCGAAGATCAACGTGGGCACAGGTGCAGAGGGAAATACATCCTCTTACAAACATTCTGGCAAATATTTCCGGAATGCATAGACAGAATGGACATCCATACCCAACCACGTCACAGGATGAAACAGTGGTTCTTATGGCGTACAATGTTTCTAGTATCTCGCAGCATGAATCCATCGAAATTCAATTCATGCTTACAAATGTGTATGGAGATATGTGAAATTCTATGGAGTAACTCTGTTCCATTTAGAGAAACATTTGCCCAACTTGCTCCTCCAAATTATACCATAATCAACTCTACAAAGCGTGTCTGCACTATTCCGATCAGATTGGCAACTTCGCAGGGGAATACCACATTGTACTTTGTGCAAACACCATCCCATAATTCATTCACCCATGAAATACCCCATCTACATGAGGGACGAGATAAAGGCATAACTGTATGAACTAATATTCCAAGAAATAATCCAAAAGGTTGATGAACCAATGGATTGGGTGAACAGCATTGTATGTGTGGGCAAGAGCAATGGCAAACTTTGCCTATGTTTAGACCCTGAAGATCAGTGAAAGAGCTCCGTTACGGCAACTGAAGACGTCTCAACATTTTCTGATAAAATGACGACTTTTAAAGGTTTTCGGGTAGACTGAAAACGAATATCGCAGGGAAAATTAGCGCAGACAAATAGTTTTCGAAATATAAATACATGTATTATGCAATGTAATTTCTAGTAGTTTGAATTAATGGCCATATTTGTTGTTTCAAAGCAATGGTTCAATGAACATGCGCAGACGAACTGTGAAGTTAATTTTACAAAATTCAAACGTTTATTAAACATATTTCAAGCTAATTCCAATGTGAAGATAATTTCACCAAAAATTACTTTAAAGATTTAAAATTTTAAAAAGTTTTAAGAAAATTTTCAAATAATTCCAAATTAAAAAAAAATTCAAAGAAAGTTCATTCAAATTGCAAGATAATAAAAACAAACTGTCCTGAGTCCGGTGTGAAAACAACGAAATCGACGTAATGTCGAAATTTAACAAAAAAATGCACACACATATGAAAGCGGTACCATGGGCTAGGTTTAGAGTAAGGTGTATAGTTATGTTTAGGGTTAGGGTTCTATAGTATCTGCTTGAAACAAGATTAAACATTTTTAAAAATACCAATGTGTTTTATAATAATGCACTGTAAAAAACTGAGGGGTTTCCGCTTTCATATGCCGCCCGATCAAACATGGTCGCTAGTGATTTACATTGCAAAATACACATATTTATATCTCTAAAACTGTTTGCACTAATTTCCCCTCCTATATTAGTTTTCAGCATACTTAAAAACCTTTAAAGGTCATCATTTTATTGCAAAAAATGTGAGGCGTCCAAGGAAAATTAATTGCCAACCAAAAGTGGAGTTCAGAGGTTAAAAGTAAAAAAATGATACAGGAGCTTAAGGAAACATAATATCAATCTCTCCATTTCATAGAGTATTTCCACTAAAATTAGGCACTGATAGTTTTACACTCCTAAAAAAAACAAATAATAACAATCTGGTAACATATACGACACGCCAATAAAATGTCATGGTGGCATCAAAATACTATGCAAATGTAACAATTCACACTGGCATAATATCACTTTCGAAATTTTAGATGTACAAGGGGAAGCATTTCTAAGACGACCATCGGTAGAAACTCTTAAACTAATTACCCTTAATTGCACAGTTAAAAAAAGATGCACACCAAACTTCTGCAGCAACAAGTCATTGAATTCAACAATTTCATGATAATTGTCAGACCGATTTCAGAAAATTGGCTCTATGTCAGGATCCGTGAGACTATCAGTCAACAAAAGCATAGACCCACATATTTGCACATCACTGAAAACAACAATTCATTAAAAAGACAAGCTTAAACAAGAATTTGACAACATTGTTAAAAATAAGATAACTAGAAAAGTAACGGAACTAACCAAATGGATTTCAAGCTGAGCATACTCACATAAAAAAGATGGGAGCTTTAGAATCTGTTTAGATCCAAAACACCTGAATGCAGCAAGTAAAAGACTACAACATGCAACTCTTACTGTAGAAGAATTAACGCATCATATTGGTGGTGTCAGATTATTTTTAAAGCTTGGTGCCAAAGCTGATTATTAGTCTATACATCTGGAGAGTGAATCTCAGTTACAACCAACATTTCAATCTCCTTGTGGTAAGTGCTGTTTTCAGAGGTTACCATTTGGACCGCAAGATATTTTATCAAATGAAAATAGACTAGATACTTAAACAAGTTGATGGTGCAATGGGAATCACTGATGAAGTTGTTGTTTATGCCAAATCAGAATAAGAATATGGCAAGATTGACATAGGATCCTGCAAATAGTTACTGGTAATTGTCTTGTGTTTAATTCAACAAAATATGAAATCAAATTTTCGCAAGCCTTTTCTAGTCTCACACAAAAACACGCGTTCACATTTCAAGCTATATTACTTGCCATATACATACGTACACACAAACATACGCACGCACATCCACACACGTACATATATTCACGTTCGCGTACATACACTCACATTCATGTGTATACACACACATACGATAACGTACACACATGTACTAACACACGCGCACATATACGCACACATGGGCAACGTCACTTCCCCTTTCAAAGGAAATCCACACATGCGCAAAAGACCACCGGAAACACCTATAAAAGAAAGAGCAACAAGCGGCTTCTTCCTTTTTCAGACCAGCCTCCTAGCTGGATGGTCTATGGACCGACAGCGTGCCCCTTCGGCAGGTGTGCGAACGCGTACCTCACACCACTTGCTACTATGTGGGACAAAATGCTAACAGATCGTACATACACTTTACATGCTTTCTCTCTCCATGAACTGGATTGACATTCTCACTCTATCTCCCCTTCGGCTTTGGTCCATCAACACAGACATATGCGCGACTCTCTGCTGAGCTTAACTCTCTCTTTCTACAGGTCGGTTTGCCACTTCGCATTTCTCTATTGCATTCCCCTTTCCGTCCACGCGCGTAGTCGTCAACGGCCGAATGAACACGTGTACACCCAAAATTTTCATTTCTCAACAGAAAATAAATGACATGTTTATTTTATTGCAGCATTTGAGTTCTTTGTTTCCTTCATTCAATTCGTTTCATTATTTTTTCTTGTAGCGAGTTAGGGTATTTATATCCTGGTCCGCAACAAATTCAAAAGTATTTATTTTTGGAATGATATATAAGCATGAAAGTGTCAGAAAAGTTGAGAGACATGCAAAATATACCTTACTCAACATGTAATAAGGAGAGACAAGAATTCTTTAGTCTCATCACATACTTATCATCAGTCATTTCTAACCTGACTGGAACGACATGCACTACAAAGAGTGCTGAAGAAAGATACTTTTTTTTATGAGAAGAACACCACAAAAATGTTTTCAGAAACTCAAAACAGAAATCACTTAAGGCTCCACATCACTAGACTTTAACACGGCTGAAATACCAATACTACAGATGCAAGTTTCAAATACAGATACAATCTTTAAAGGATTTAGAGATGCATTAATACACGACAAAAACCCGTTGAACATGCATAAAAATCTCTAACAGATACTGAGAAGCAGTATGCATACAGAGAAAGTGGAATTCTTGCAATTGTATTTTGTGTCCAAAGAGTTCATGTATATCTCTATGGGTTAAAATTTTAAATACTCACTGAACATAAGCTACTTGTCATGCTACTACGAAAGCCACTGACTAGCACACCTCACCTCCTAGACTAAAGCATATGATAACAAACCTACAGTGATACAAGATTCAGACAGAAAACATACCAAAACATGAAATGACCCTAGCTGATACGTTAAGTCGTTTTCCCAGCACTGAAAACGCCGATACTGTCGACCTAGACGTGACAGTCGATTTGGTGAGATTAAGGAGTGAACGACTGAATGAGATAAGAAAAGAAACTAAGGCTGATCCAATACTTGACGAACTAAAAGGCGTTATAACAACATGATGGCCAAACTCAATTAAGGAGATATCACAAGCAATACAGTAATACTGACCACACAGAGATGAACTATCTGTAAACGATGCTATCATAGTGTTGGTACGGGTTTAGGTTCTTCCAAGTCCCAAAACTACCGACCAGCTTTAATAATTACTAAACGTACAACAAGTATAGACGACAAGAATTTATTAACAAACATGAAAACATGACAACACTGCAATTCAGAACATTAAGGTAAAAAGATTACTCACTTCAATAGTGGGGTTTACGGGAGGAGTGAGGACTGTATTCTAGAGTTGTACTCTGCCTGTCCAACATTGTCTTTTAGGAGAAGAACTTTTTGCGTCCGTGCCTCATGTGTACGGACTCTCCTCCTCTTTTTTCAAGGGACCTCACTCCTTACCCTACACCGGTAATCCGGTGCTCTTATTTATTTCCCTACAATAGTAAAGGGTTCAAGAATTATTACTCCTGAATCCCAACAGAAACTATTAAGTGAATCCAACAGAAATTTACCTTGGAGCAACTGCATTACAACTAGTGAATTGTTTAAAAGTTCTATTTATAGTGTATAAAGGGAGTATCTTGTCACTCAATCTCCAATCTTGTCACAGGAACTCCGGTCGGGGAAGCGGAATAAATTTACATTAGTAAGTGATTTTCAACTGACACCGGTTTTAGTCGCCCATTATTCCGTTACGCCCCTCTTATTTGATTTGCTTGGGTGAAATAGTTTTGCAATTTTTATATGAGGATTATTTGGATTATTCGGATTACTGTTCTCATTTTGTGTGTTAACAGTAGTTCGACTAATCCAAAAAATAATGAAATGTTCAGTCTTAGAAAATAAACCTGTTTTTTGTATCTTCATTTATTTTTTAATTTTTTTTTATGAATTGTATATACTAAACTAAATTTTACAAAATAAATCGGAACAAACATATATGACAAATATAATCTAAACTTGATATGAAACAATGAAACATATATGACAAATATAATCTAAAGTTGATATGAAAACAATTAACTAATGAATGGTCATTTTTACACAAGGAATAAAATAATCAATACACCGTGTTACGATAGCTTAAATTCTTTTCTTTAGCGTTTAATTTTCTTTTTAAAAATTTAACTTTTAAATTGTGTTTTTCATCTTTTAATTTCGATTCTTTTATATCTTCATATATTTTGTTTCTTAATGAATTGGACACACAAAATATCAATTTAGTAAAGAAACAGTAAACACTGACAAATTTTCTGTTTGGAATACAAAAGAAAAAAAACAAATTCATCCCGATTTTTTCTTTCATATTCAATTCCTGGAATGAAAGGTAAGTTTTTTTTATTTTATTTTATTTTTTTTTTTTTTAATTAAAAAAATATCCATATAATAACTTTTAAAATAATCTGAAACAATAAAATAAGTTTACTTTTATTGCACCCCCCCCCTAATAGTGATTCTGTTATACTTTGTAACAGACGTGAATAAAAAAAAATATATATAACTCTCCGATTAAAAAAAACTAAAATTCTTTTTAAAAATATTATTCAATCTGTAGGTGTGTCAGAATTTTGGAGGAATTTTTGACACTCTTAACACAAAACTGCGAATAAAATATTTTTTAAAAACTCGTAATTTCTCTTTTTAAAGAGGGTTGTTTATTTTCTTTATGGAATATATTTCCAAAATAAACTATTAAAGTTGTTTAAAAAATAATAGAAATATTATTT
This sequence comes from Euprymna scolopes, assembly GCF_053919585.1. Lineage (NCBI taxonomy): Eukaryota > Metazoa > Mollusca > Cephalopoda > Sepiida > Sepiolidae > Euprymna > Euprymna scolopes. The sequence continues at coordinate 129,139,951 of NC_136498.1, forward strand.
TTATTTTTAAAAAATCAGTGTTTACAAAGTGCATGCGCGCGCTCATGCAGCCATTTTTTTACGTAATAAAATGAATTGAATGTTACGAGTTAAATTTTTTTCAATGTTTTTACTTTAAAAATCTATAAAAAATTTTCTATGGGTTCAATTTTTACGATATTTTCAGATTCAATGTGAAATTTTATGCTCTTTCCAATAAACCGAATATAATAACAAGCGTTTTTTATTCACCCCCACCCCCATTTTGAAATGCCTATTCAAATGAAAATAATTAAATAAGATATTTTAATTCTTACAGATTTAATATATATTATTATAAAATTAATGTTTTATCAATTTTTATATATTATAAAGTTGCCATTTCAAAAATAAAAAAGAGAATATATCCACATGACTCGAGTGCATCAGCTTGAACTGAGACTAAAATAAAAAATAAAAAATATGTAAAAAGTTATGTATGTATATATAACTTGAATTTCTTCAGCTGTAATCGAAAACGAAACCAAAACTTATGAAGAATTCTTGATAAAATTATTTATAAAAAAATAAATTACTGGCGTGCCGTCAGCTATAATCGAAACCAAAACCAAAACTTGTTAAGAATTCTTGGTAAAATTATTTATTACAAGAAATGAAAGCCTATAACAATTAAATGGCAGTTACTCGAATGTAAGCATAACGCACAAAATAAATAACACACGCTAGCATATTAATATATAAATAATAATAATAATAATAATAATAATAATAATAATAATAACAATAACAATAATAATAATAACAGCAACAATAACATAGTTTTGCACTGCATATGTATTTAAACAAAATCTCGCGATGAAATCTAAAATATTGGCATAAAACCAAAACAATTTTTTTTTCAAGTGACATATGCATTTACACTGTTACACACACAAAAAATATTATTGCATTTGTGATGGTAAAAAAAGTTAGGTAATAATTTTACATTATATTTAAAGATAAAAATTATCCACAACTCCTAAATATTTGATAAAAGATTAATAAAAATGTGCCATTCTATGGTCACATGATCTACAATTTTAAACAAAAATATATGTAAAATGATATGTAGAACATATTAAAAGAGTAAGAAATATACAAGAAATTTCAAACTTGTAGAGTTAAAGAACAAAGCTTATCTCTTCACCTTAAATTGTAGTCCCCCGCATTTATTATTCCATACTTCTGTAATGAAGCCTCGAGATAATAAATGCAGTGAGCATTTTAGCACATTTGCAGCACACTACAATTGTTTATGCACAGGTTCTAAAGATTGAATTGTCGAAAACACCTAGCTAATTTTTCTTTCTCATTTGCATATTTTTTAAAAATTTTGTTCTATTAATTATGTGCCTGGTTTGTGATGAATGCGAATTTATTATAAAATCCTGAATAAATACCAAAAAAAAGTGCAGCAAAACAACTTTAGGTGCTTTTTTATTGAATAACAATTCACCATAAGAAGCAAGGCGATGTTTACTCCATAAAAATATATTTTGAAACATTCTCATTATAAAATCAATTAATCTTTGTACTATGTTTCGGCCATTTCTGTAACTGAAACAATATTACCTGGTGATATACGGGATTTAATATGTAAATACTGAATTTTTTGGAGGTCAATTTATTAGAAATAATTCACCATTAATTATTGGTTGTTACTAAGGGTTATATTTAATCTTAAAAAATATACCTTTGACAAAATATAACAGTATGGGTCTGAGTTATGCTTAGTAAAAATCCATTTTATTTTTCATTGCAATGCGTCACGTGACCCATTTTTTTCACAATGCCGTCTATCATTCTCTTTTTCTAGGCATATTTATATGTAAAAGAATTATGTATACCACACTAGACCTCGGTATTCAGCATCTCAGTACAACCGTCATGTTCATCAAGATCCATCTTGGGCTAAACTCTCTTCTTCATCTTCACCAATAATTTCCTAAATCACATTCTAAGTCAATCTATCAGCAAATATGCAGACAACACTACCATCTATGGCAACACTTCAAAGGCCCGAAACAACTAAGATCTATCCTAATCTCTATCCTAAGACTTTGGCAAGCTTTTGGGTCTGACCTTCACTCCTGACCTGAAATTTAAGACCTACATCAAAATTGTTGCTAGAAAAATGGTTGCGTCATGTTACTGCTCCAGAAGGTATCTCACTTTCTATGCAATCTTCTCACAGTATATGGAACTATTTTTCGTTGGCTTGTTTTCCAAATGACTACAATATTATCGTTTTCAAGTTCAATGGAAATGAGATCTTGTTGATCTGTCTCCTTAAATAATCAAATTCCCAATTTCAACCACTACGATTACTACACTGTTGTCCCGATGACCACCATATATTCATTTACCCCTATTATCAGGTGGCCTTCAGGCATTGATGAGTACTGACTCCCTTGTAAAAAATATTCGTGACATATTAAATAACTTACCCAAGATACTGGTCTTTCCTTTGAACTAGAAGTGCCCTAGTAATATTATGACATTGTACTATCTCAGCCTGCACTTTACAAACCACATGGAAAATTGTAAGAGCACACCAGAACTATTTCTATGCAATGCTTATGTATAACAAGACCGATACTGCACCACCTACACCGGGTGTCCGTAACCTCGTCGGATTCCACCCGATATGACAGGTGTTCTTCCGATCATACATTGTCCCATCACAAGTTGGCCTGTTGATCGTCTTCACCCACTGTGTTTTCATGGTGGGGCGCTTAGCCTCTAGATCGAATCATCTCCTACCCTGTATAGGTAGTCTCCGGGTACATCAATTACTCCGCTGGTCCTTGCGGCTTGCTGCAAAATGAAGAGTCCTCACCACAAACAAACAGAACTCTGGTTTATAACAATAACAAACTATTTATTAATTTCATTACTTCATAACAGCTACTGTCTAAATTGAGGTGACTGACTATAGCAGTGAAACGATGTAAGACCAGACCAGTAAAGTCACAGATTTCCCATTAACACAGGCTAGTTAACATCATAACATCAGGCCCTGAGGACTCCCAAATCAGGACCGCTTGACCAGCCCAGCCATTCAGTTTGCTGGCTACGACTCTACTCTTTTTAGAATTTCTTTTTCTAAATCCAACCTCTTTTCCCCACCTCTCCTTCAGAGAGTGGTTACAAACACCCTTTCTTTCTTCCTCTTAGAGCTTACTCTTCGTCTTGTCCACTCAACACCTCTCTCTCTCTCCTTTTCCTGGGAGGGGGTGTTTTTTCACATTGATATCTATTGGCAGTCCCCAGGGGTTTGTCTTTGTCCAGCACTGTGTGTGTGATCCGTTATCATCTAATGTCACTTCTAATATGACCATCTCTTTTGACATGTAGATTATTCCAAATCTGTCTCCCTTTTTGAAACAATATAACATCTGCTTTGCCTTTAACAAGCTCATGATGACATATCGGCAGTTGGTCCTTTTTTTTTACATGGGGGTCACCACTTATCAAGGCCCGGAGGCCACTCAGGGATAAGGGTTATTGTGTGTACAGTAATCAATGAAAGTATTGTAGTATTGTAGTAATCATTAGTATTGGAGATTTGTAGTAATCATTAGTATTGGAGATTTGATAGAGTGGCTTACTTAAGGGGGCGGTTTGTCACGAATTTGTTTATGTTGGATTTGAAGACATCCCAAGTTGTAGTCAGGTGGGAAACAGGCAAACGGAAGAGAGTTCCACAATCGTGCACTTCTGAGAAAGAAGCTCTGCTCATGAAATCTACGTTTGGATTAAGGTACAGATAAAGAGTGGGGAAAATTATTGATAGTAGTTTCAGCCAGACGGGTGTTTCTCATGAAAGATTAGCGAGGGGGAGACGAGAGATTGGAGCTCAGACGAGCACTTGCCATGGAAATAACGATAAAACAGACAGGCTTGCAACGTCTCTTCTGTGGGGGAGAGGTTGCAGGGAACAGAAAAGGGCATCCCCCACCAAACTACGAAGTCTATTTTGTACTCTGTCAAGGCAGGATAGGCTGTTTTTAGCAGCTCCTGCCCAGATGTGGCAGCAGTACTCCATCCTTGGACATACTTGGCTTTTATACGGATAGAGAATTGCATCAGTAGTGAGATAACTTCTGGAACAGTAGAAGGATCCCACCATTTTCCCAGTGTCCCTGGCAACAGATTTGATGTACGTGTTCCATTTCAGATCAGGAGTAAAGGTCAAACTCAGAAGCTTGTCAAAACATGGAGCCTCCCTTAGACGAGAGCCATCCATTTCAATTGATGCTAGATGGGGATCAGAGCGTTGATGATGTAAAGATAGAAGCTTGGTTTTGGATGCATTAAAAGTGACCAGCCACCTCTTCCCCCATTGTACCACGCGCTCAAGATCAGAGGAGAGAGAATTAGAGAGAACTTTGTCATTTACGGCCTTTGAATGTGTTGCCATAGATGGTCATGTCATCAGCATAGATATCAATGAATGATTTAAGTGTGTGTTTTGGGAGATCATTGATGTAGATCAGGAAGAGAGTTGGGCCCAGGATGGACTCCTGGGGGACTCCAGCATTAATACTGTGGGCCTCTTATTTCTGCCCATCAACCACTACTCTTATGAGCCTATCAGAGAGAAATGATTTAATGATTGCGAAAACATTTCCAGTAATACAGTAGCTGGGAATCTTGTGAAGTAGGCCTTTATGCCATACCTTATCGCAGACCTTCGATATGTCAAGAGCAATTGCCCTGGAAAGGAAACCTTTGTCAAGAGATTCACTAATCCTATGTGATATAACCGTAAGCACATCTTCTGTAGATCTTGCAGAGCGGAAACCATATTGTATCTCACTAAGAAGGTTGTTTCTGTTGAGGTGGTTAACTACTTCTTTATTTAATACGGATTCCAACAACTTACTCATGACACACAGGAGACTTATTGGTCTGTACTGAGAGGGATATAACTTTTCACCTGAGTTCTTAAATACAGGGTATACTGATGAGGTTTTCCAGGGTGTTGGAAAGCGCTTCTCCTTAAGGCAACGCTTAAACAGTTTTGTGAGTATGGGGGCACGTTCTGGTTGGAGCTTTTTCAGCACTATAACTGGAATGCCGTCAGGGCCAGTTGCTTTACTGGAATCAAGGTTCTTGATTAGCTTGGCGACCTCACGCACATATATTTGTATGTTGCATAGCGTGTTGTCTGTTATAGGAGGAAATTCAGAGAGTTGATGACCATTGTCGCATAGGGTAGAATTCGTTGCAAAGTTCTTGGCAAATAATTTGGCCTTGTCTGATGCTGACGAGATGACCTCAGATGATAGTTGGGATAGAACGCATGCTTCTGTTCAAGATCCTGTTTGATACTTGCCAGAACTGGTGGGAACTAAGCTGCTGCTCAGCTTCTTTGGATTTAACAGACTGAGCATATTGCTCTCTTGCATTTTTTATTACTCTTTTACAGTGGTTGCTAGCAGTCCTGAAAGCAGCTTTAGTCTGAGTACATCTATTACGTTGGTAGCTATGGAAAAAGTGATTTCTGTGCGTGATGGTGGCAGCACATTCAGGGGAGAATCATGGCTGGCTGTTAGGCTTTTGTTGGAATTTTTGGATGGTATGAATCGGTCTACGCCTACAATTAACCATTCGGTCAGGTCTGATACTATAGAATACACATCCTTTTTAAACATGGAATGCAGAGATAGATCAGTTCTACTGGATTAGTCTCATTAGGTCCTATTTTCTTTGCTAAGGTTTTGCATTTCTCTGCACTCCTTCACCCCATCCCATTGAGTCAAACACCCCCTTTCACCGCAATATGCACCTCGCTGCATGCATTCATGACACCAATAGTGTCATATATGTACATGCTTTATAATACATTAGGCGTAAAAACACTCAGAACTGGTGTGCTGAATCCTACAAATCCTAGTCTCTTGCTGGAAAATAAAAATATTTGTATCATGCGATCGACAGTTTTTTGTCGCTATTTTCTTTTTTTTTTCTTTACCTCTTTGAAATCACAGCTGCATATACTGGTTGATAGAAGTGTCCCCTGTTGATAGACCGTCATCTACATAGACATAGAGGGAGGATTAAAAAAGAGAGATAAATAAGAAATAATGAAAACAAAGGAAATTCAAGTAAAAGAAAGATTAAAAGACTTCAAACTTAATAGATAACCCAACTAAGGTCCTTGAAATGTTAATCCGAGAAAGATGAGACTAATCCAGTAAAACTGACTCAAAATAGAACTTCGAAGTAGAAAACTTGGCAAAGTAATCCTGAAAAGAAATTTAAGTGTCGGTAATCGATCAGATGCACCTCGAACATGAATTAGATTAGAAATTAAAAATATCTTAATAATAATGGGGACTATTGATGCAGATGAAAATAAGAGTAGAAAAGTATAGATAAGAGAAGGAGAATTCCAATGCAATGTTCTCTGGTAACGATAATACGGCAATAAAAGTAAATGACCTGAAAAGGCTTCGAAAATGAATGCTAATTTATGTTTCCCAAGTAATTCTCAATAGATGTTCATCTATTGGTAATCAATCCGATTAGCACACATATGTTATTAAAAGAGCAATAAATTTTACAAAAGCTGAACACTAGAAAGTTTGGGAATATGCTATAAAATCATACATTTTTGTGTATTAAAACATTGTTGTCTTAAAACTTAGACACTGAAATCATTAATAAAAAACAGTCTGAACTCTCGACACAGGTGATATTGAATTATCATGCAAGGAGTTTCTTAAAGTCGTGCATGAGATGTTCATTCATGTGTTTAGAAACATCAGGATTGGTTTAATGACAATAACAAGAAGATAATACTATTGACAAAACAGACTCATGAATATCACAGGATGTGGATTGATGATAAAATTCATCCCATAAGAAAAACCCGCATATTGGTCTTACAAAAGTAAATTTCAGAAATCCTTACAAAGAAAAAAAGGTGTCTAGACAGGATGTAATAGCTATTTAAATTAGTCTATTTTATCCTCTGACAGTAAGACACTCCACACAAGCAAGGGAGATATTTTAAAACGTTACATGTAACACATCCCATCAGTGTTTAAACTTATTATCTCAGTTTGTTGCTTCCATAACGTAATTACAGGTTACTGATCCTTTACTTGAGCTTACTTTCCAAGAAGTTGTGAAAGCTATAAAGACTCAAACAAAATCTTTATTAAATGTTTGTCGGACATGGAGACAAGAATCTGTTCCACAACATTTTAAAGACACACTGATAAACTTCCTTTACAAGAAATAAGGTCACAAACGTGTATGTTATAATCATTGTGAAATTTCATTGTTATACATAGATGGTAAAATAATGACTCGTATGATACTCAATAGAATCGTGAAATACCTTGTTGATAAGATATACCATAAGTCACAATGTGATATTCACTTATACTAGAGAATCATTGACATGATATTTGCAATGAAGAGGAGAATGCCAAACTGTGTAGCCCTAACAAAGGCTTATGAATCTGTCAGTAGAACATCTTCGTGGAGGGTTCTGAAGTGAATCAAATTTCTTAAGAATATGTGTAACAACATCATATCTTATCATGAACCTATTAAAACAAAATACTAATGTGTATGGACGATACTAAAATATTGATTTTCATTTATCTTTTATTTATTTACAGATGTTCCTGCTTGCAGGCTTTACTAAATACTAATGGATCATCTTTCTTAAAACTTTGGTCAATGGAAAATTATTGAGTGGAATTTGGAAGACAGCAGACATATTTGCATAAAAATGTATTCGTCTGGATACTACTATTTAACAAAATCTCTGAAATATGGGCGAAAATCACACATTTCAAAGATAATATAATATCGTTCAACTACATAAGAGTATATTGAACCACAAATCACATAAATATTTTGTACAATGCAAAAACAGGAAATGTTATGTTATTGAGCAGTAACTGAAATTTCTTAAATCTGCTTGACACATCTAAATTTAGATTAAAATACGAATTTAAAATGGCATATATTTCATAGGTACATTAGTAATCTTGTTCTAAGGTTTATTGTAGGAAAAATGTTTTAGTCTGCAATGAAAAATACATGTTGTGGCGTATGGTGCATACTACTTTTTAGAAAAATAGTGAGATATATGAAAAACACTGGGGAAAGCCACATTCTTATCAAGTGTGTTGATATTTTAGTTCTAAAAAATCGATGTTTGTGAGACATAACACCTTAAGCTATGGAAAAGCCACCTTCTGTAGTGTGTGGATATGTGTGTTCTGAAAAAGCCCGTTTATTGAAACACATGAGACCTCACACTCGGAAAAAGCTATATTCTTGTGACGTGTGTGGATATTTTTGTTCTGGAAAGTCACATTTAGTGACACATATGAGAATTCACGCTGGGGAAAAATCACATTCATGTGAAGTGTGTGAATATTCATGTTCTAAAAAATCAAGTTTATTGAAACATATCAGAATTCACACTGGGGAAAAGCCACATTCTTGTGAAGTGTGTGGGTATTCTTTTTCTGAAAAATCAAAGTTAGTAAGACATATGAGAACTCACACTGGGGAAAAGCCATATTCTTGCAAAGTGTGTGGATATTCTTGTGCTCAAAACTCAACATTAGTGAGACACATGAAAACTCATACAGGAGAAAAACCACATTCTTGTAAGGTGTGTGGATATTCTAGTTCTGAAAAGTCAACGTTAATGGCGCATATGAGAACTCACACTGGGGAAAAGCCACGTTCTTGTAGAGTGTGTGGTTATTCTTGTTCTGAAAAATCAACGTTAGTGACGCATATGAGAACTCATACTGGGGAAAAACCACATTCTTGTGGAGTGTGTGGATATTCGTGTTCTGTAAAATCAACGTTAGTGACACATATGAGTACTCACACTGGAGAAAAGCCATATTCTTGTGGAGTGTGTGGATATTCTTGTTCTAAAAAATCAGCGTTATTGGAACATATGAGAACTCACACTGGGGAAAAGCCATACTCTTGTGGAGTATGTGGATATTGTTGTTCTGCAAAATCAAATTTAGTGACTCATATGAGAACTCACACTGGAGAAAAGCCACATTCTTGTGAACTGTGTGGATTTTCTTGTTCACAAAAATCAGCGTTAGTGACTCATATGAGAATCCACACTGGGGAAAAGCCATATTCTTGCACGGTATGTGGATATTCTTATTCTCATAAATCAAGTTTTGTTAAACATATGAACAAAGCACACAAGTAATGAAAACCATATTCTTGCAAAATATGTTCATGGTTTGTTCTAAGATTTCACAACATGAGAGTTTTAATAAATTGAAAAATGCGGACAAAAAATTATGAAACTTCCAAATGACTATTGCCATAAGAGGCAGTATAACCTGAAACAAAACTAAAAACTTATGATTGATGAAAATATTACCAAAGACTATTGTCATAATAGAGCGAAAGCCAATAATCCAACACAATATGAGAAACTCAAGAATTGTTTTGCAACGACAAGTTTAGAAAATATACAAATCCCGTTTTTTGTAGAAGCAAATGGCTTTGTAAAATAATTAAACACAATCCATGGAAGACCAAGCTGTTTTGAAACAACAAATATCAGCAATAAAATGGACGACTCTATATGTAGAAGAGCCTTCTCGTATATATTCAAATCCTAATGAAATCAAATATAAGATTGAAGAGATAACTAGATTTTTTTCTAACTCATGTGACGTATAAAAGAGTAAAAACAATGTTTAGATAAAAGAAATTAAAATTCACAAAAGTCATAGTCTTATGCACTGTCAATATTCTTGTTTTCTCAAAAATGAAGTGTCGTGAAAATAATAAGCAAGTCATGGAAATATTATGCACACTATGTATATACGTGAGAATTCACACTGATAAACAATTTAAAAACCTATCTGGCAAATATACCCGGTGAACCAAGTGAAAGAGTGCTTCAAAGAATTGTGCATAAAGGGATTTTCAGATTCTGTAAAAAATCTGTACGAATGTATGAGATTAATATCTTACATCACATAGTATGCCCCATCCACAGCTAGAACAAAAAAGGAAAACAAGACTCAGTAGATATTAGATATAGTTAAATGAAACTAACACAAGGATGAAATGATACAGCCAAGAATAACGCCTGGAATGTTAAAGATATATTAATTCCAGTATCACTAAATGACTTATAAAAAGTGATACAATCTTCATATCCTAAACGGTGAGACACAACGCCTTAATAAATCCAGAGAATTCTGCCGTCTCTACAATTTAGTTATAGTTGTTGTATGCAATCTTTATTTGTCTGATTGCATACAACAACTATAAATACTTTTTGGTTGTAACATATCTTAAAAAAGAACAAACAGGGGGTAAAAAACACAAGATGATTAATAAAACCACCATTGAATGTAAATGGATGAAGTGTTTGGATTGATTACCAACACACAGACGGTAGTGTCAACTATACGCATGTCTACTATGATGTTTTTAACTTTATTAGATTTCTGCGATAATCAAGATCACCATGCTCAATATAATGTGTGGCAAACAACTATGTGTCTGATTTTAACATTCTAAAAAAGGCAAAATATTCAAACCTCATGAAAATAAAGAAATCAAGAACTAGCAGAGTGACGACCAGAATCCAAAGATATCAGCATGGCTGGGCACTAGCTCATTTGAGGTAATAATGACACAGCTTCTCTTATGAGTGTTGACACAAGTCAAAAGCTGGACTCTCCGTCAGACCACAGCAAATGTAGTCCTGTCCTCATCTTGGATGTTAACAGTAGTTCGACTAATCCAAATGATAATGAAATGTTCAGTCTTAAAACATAAAACTGATTTTCATATCTTCATATATTTTTTAATTTTTAAATAAATTGGTATGAATTAGTAAAGAACCACAAACAAGCCTTAAGCATTGACAAATAAAATCTAAACTTGATAGGAAAACAATTCGGCACATATAATTAAGGAACAGACATTTTTACACAAGAAACAAAATAATAATTACGCCATGTTACGATGGCCTACATTCATTGTTCTTTGATCGCAGTTGATTTTCTATTTAAATAATTTCCCGTTTAAATCGTGTTTTTCATCTTTTAACTTTGATTTTTTTTTAATAGTCGGTCAATTTCTATGAGCTGCCCCAGCGTCGTTTAACCCCTAAAAAAATGAAGATCTACTTTTTTTTTTGCCCAATACATTCCAAAAGGCCTTTATGAATAATATGAAAAGGGAAATTTTTAAAAACATAGCATTTTAGAGTGGAGGATCATTATCCCATATAAATTAAACGTAAAGTGATCACCCACTTCTTGGCCACTTAGCATTCAACAAAACATGTTACCGTAGCATTATTTCAACTTTGGCGAGCGCGGGGAGGGTGTGGAAAGCGGCAAACATGTCAATTTTGGGGGAGGGAGAGGATTACATTTGAAACAAAATAACATTTGATTAATTTAAATAAATTTTAGTAGTGTTGGAGAAGGGGAATTTAAAACAAAAAAATATGCGATAAATTTAATTTTCGTGGAGGGAGAGGGTGAATAGAAAATTTCTCTTTACAAATTATTCGTTTAAGTAGATGTTCATTTTTTTAGGGGTTAAACGACAATGATTTTTTGGGGGGGCACAAAATAAAATGAAAAATGAATTAATTATTAATTAACACACAACCTACCTTTAAAAACTTCTCTAGGAGTTTTCGGTTGTGCTAAAAATGAATATCGTATTTAAAATTACGGTCGGCAACTAGTTTTCATGGTATTACAAACATTTATCCGTATGTTTTATATATAAATGTAATAAAAATAAAGAAGAGATCAACCTTAACATGAGTGTGGATTTCGTTCAATTTTCCACAGAAAAATTAACACAGATAAAGATAGAAACAAAAGCTGACCCCTTACTCTGTGAGCTTAAGGAAACCATCCTACACGGCTGGTCCACCACATCTAGGAAGATAAGCAAAAACTTGCAGCCATATTGGTCATATCAGGACGAGCTGGCCATCGAAAATAGTATTTTTATTAGGAGTGGTCAGATAATTATAACTAAAGTGCTGCAGTCGGAAATTCTACAAAAAATCCATTATGGTCATCAGGGAATGGAAAAATGTAAGCTCCGAGCAAAAGTAATGTTGGCACAACATTACTAAAGACATAGACAGCGTCGTACAACAATGTGCCTTATGTCAACAGCACCAAAAAGCACAGAGTGCAGAACCCCTGATGCCACATGAGATTCCTGTGAGGCCATGACAAGTAGTTGCCACTAACCTTTTCCATAGTAAAGGTCACAATTACATGCTTATGGTGGGGCACTATTCCAAGTTCCGTTTTGTGAGGAAATTAAAGGAGTTCTCTAGTCAGGAAGTAATCAAATCGACAAAACAATTATTTGGAAAACAAGGGATCTCAGAGAGGGTTATCAGCGACAATGGTCCTCACTATGGCTGTAGCCTGTTCAAGCAATTTGCAAGGGAATGGGGATTTGAATACTATACATCATCTCCTTGATACCCTTAATTTGTGTTTTTCAGTGGGCTTGTTGCTGCACGTTCTCCATAGTTAAGTTGAAAGCTGAAATATTTTTATTTATTTATTCGCACATGGCCCAAAAAATATTTCGATATAATGAAGAAAGTTTAAAGTTGTGATACGTAGCTAAAACGCGCGTGTGACTGAATGTTTTGAGACTTCGTCGTCCACAGCAAAATTCATATATAACATGCGTGCGTGATGGAATGTTTGTTAGACTTCAACATCCACAGCAAAATTCATATATAATTTCTGGCATTGAAAATATGTTGAGATTGCTATTAAAGTTGTTAGGATTCTCGTTCAAATAAAGGAGTTATTTTTGTTTGATGTAACAGTGGATGTATGTCGCTGTCGCTGCAGTGTGATGTTCGTTCGTTGCAAGTGCTCGTTACACACATGCGTAATCATGTCTGTTCGTGTGAAGTGTTTCCTGACTGAGGTAAACAAGAACTGGTCTTCGGAAAAATAGTTTATTTAAGCAAGCTGGTTCATAAGAAGGAATGCAACAGGAAAAATTGACCTTTCAAGTTCGCGGGGTCATATTTTGCTTCGGTTATGATGATTTGAGTTAAATGACGAGAAAAGAACGTCTAGGAATATTTCAGAGGGCACGTTGTATTTTCCTGTTTGGATTGTGACGCCAAAGTGCATTGTTTGCGAGAAAAATCGAAATTTTCACGAAGATAGTAGTCCGTTGGTATCGTCAAAGCTTTTTAACAGACATCGTTGTTCAAAGATACGCTTCATAATAAAAATGTGAAGAAGAGAATAAAATGTCTATATTTTTTATATGAATATAGATAAAACTTATTGTTCTGTTTTATTATTATTATAATTATTTAGACTGCAACGTGCAACGGAAAAGGATTTTTTTTTCTTTCGAGGGCGGTTTGTTTACATTTAGTTGTCCACAAGTAGTAAAAATAAAGATGGCGGACAATAGGTAATTGACGGACATGCGTTAGATGTAATGGTTGAAATGTGACGAAAACGTGTTTTTCTCCTTTTTTTTTAATTGCGTTTTTTTTTGTTGGTTTTTCTTTCTTTTTTCGTTAAGCTTCTGGGTTTGACCTTTACTCCTGATCTGAAATGGAACATGTACATCAAGTCTGTTGCCAAGGTCGCTGGAAAGATGGTGGGATCCTTCTACCGCTCCAGAAGATATCTCACTACTGATGCAATTCTCTATCTATATAAAAGCCAAGTACGCCCAAGGATGGAATACTGTTGCCATATCTGGGCAGGAGCTGCTAAAAACAGCCTATCCTGCCTTGACAGAGTACAAAATAGACTTCGTGGATAGTGGCGGATGCCCTTTTCTCTACCCTTCAACCTCTCTCCCACAGAAGAGACGTTGCGAGCCTATCCTTGTTTTATCGTTATTTCCATGGCAGGTGCTCGTCTGAACTCCAATCTCTGGTCCCCCCTCGCCAATCTTTCATGAAAAACACCCGTCTAGCTGAATCCATTGTGAAAAATTTTCCCCACTCTATATCTGTGCCTAAATCAAAACGTGGATTCCATGAACAAAGCTTCTTTCTTAGAACCGCACGCCTGTGGAACTCTGTTCCGTCTGCCTGCTTCCCTCCGGACTACAACTTGGATGTCTTCAAGTCCAATGTTAACAAATTCCTAATGAACCGCCCCCTTAATTAAACACTTCATCAAATCTCCACACTAACGTAATGTACTTGCAATAACTCTTATCCCTGAGTGGCTTCCGGGCCTTGATAAGTGGTGATCTCTGTGTAAAACAAAAAAAAAACGTTAAAGGTAAATTTAACGTAATCTTCGACTTACAAAACGCTTCCACGAAACCACATCCTTACACATATAAAATTTAAAAAATGTGAATAACTTCGAAAAAATAACGATATTTGACAAATAACTCGAATCGCTGTATTGAAATGAAATAAAAACATTTATTTACACGTTTAAGAAATGTTAATTCAAATCGTTCCAACGTTTAGGTTTTTGCAACGAGTCTTTATTATGCAGGCCTAGTCAAATGAATGTCTCGTGAAAAGCATGAAGTATAAGATTACTGATTTTCATGAACAGAGTGACACACGTGGTTATTTTCTGAGGGGAAAAGAAAGTCATTAAACCATGTAAGTGTCATGTGTATGTATGTATGTGTGTGTGTGTGTGTTAATCACATACGAAAACAGTAGTTCAAAATAGCATTGTTAAAAAGGGCAAATAATTCTCGTTTGCTGTAGCAATTTCCCATGTTGCTTTTGCTATCAGACAAAATTCTTTCAAATATTCCACAACCACTTTTGTTGATATTTTCGTTACATCCACCATTATGTCATCGATGCACGAATCAGTGGCTTCTTTTGTTTTGCTCCATTTCTTTAATACCGTTTTTAAAACAGCTGCCATAATCTTCGGTGCAACATTCAGTCTGAATTCGAGCCGTGTTAGGCAGTAAGTTTGTCCCTTATAGCAGACCAACTGATACTATCATACTTCCTTCGCCATATGTAGCTGTAAGTAGATGACTTAAGATCCACAATTGCAGTTCCTCCCACCGATTGTCTCTACTTTCTCATTTTTTCATCACACAAATCTATTATATTGCTCCCTATATGACATGCCACAAAATGGTTCCATTCACGGAAGTCTAACACTAGCTTAACCTTCTCTTTTGTGGCATGGAACACTGCCATTCATGGTAACACACCTTTCTGGCTCCTTTCCATGGTAAGAGAATACCTTCTGCTACCCACCTTGCTTCTCACACTCTGAGGTTTTCTCACTTTCCAGGGAGTTTTTATAAAACCTCACTCTATTTCATAACATTGGGGGCTCTCCCTCCCATTTCCATTTCACTGTCCATTTGTCGCCATCAAAAATGGCCTCAAAGTCTTTATCCTCAATTTTACATACATCCGGCTGATGGGCAGCTGCAGCACAATGTACGTCTCCAAACCTTCGGTTTCTTTATAGTCACACCACTCATCTCATTGATGACATCTATACCAATTATGACATCAATGATATGACTCATTATTATCGCCTCCACTTTTACATGTACTCCATGGACAATGATCTCCACTTTCCGAGTTCCTCTACATGTTATCACCCTTCCATCAATTGCTTTCAAAGTGCCATTCCTACCGCATCCACTGATGAATTCAGAATTAATTAATGTTGTGGTGCAGCAAGAATCAACAAGGGCAGCCATTACCTTATGATTCACCTCCACTTCTATTATTGGAAAAGGTCAGTACTGCGCTTTTATTCTGTTGCCGCGGTAGCTACTGGCGCAGAAGCTCCCCTTGCCTGTTTCCCTGACTCTGAGGGCAATATTTTCCTATGTAGCACCTCACTCTAGATCCCTCTTTACAATCTCTCATGTATGGAGTACCGTTGTCACATCTGGGCTGGTGCATCTGATGCTTGTCTCTCGCTCCAGGACAGGGTTCAAAAGAGAGTCGCCAACCTGATAGGTCCTGAACTGGCATCTAGGCTTCAGCCTCTGTCCCATCGACGAGATGTTGCATCCCTCTGCCTGTTCTACAAATACTTTAATGGTGAATGCTTTGACGCACTGCAAACACTTGTACCTCCTCGACGTAACTACCCCCGACAAACTCGACAAGCTACTAAGTCTCATCCCTTTACAGTAGAAATCTCTAGGTGCAAGAAAGCCTTTTACTCCAATTGTTTCTTCCCCAGAACTGCAGGTCTTTGGAACTCCCTTCCGGGATTCTGCTTTCCCAACTGCAATGATATGCAGAAGTTCAAGTGTAATGTGAACAAACATCTTTCTACTCATCTCCCTTCATAATGCCCCTGCAAATTAAGTCCCTGATAGTAGCCCCCTGCTTCAAAGTGGCACTGTGCCTTGTTTGGGGTGAAAATTGAATTTAAAAAAAAAGAAAAAAAAGAAACACAGTCTTCAATATCTGAAACACTGAATGCTTTTCTGCATATTGTTTTGTGCACTCGCACTTGCTGCCACTGTTTCAGTCTCTCAAATGATTTTGCTGACTTAAAGCCGAGCAGCTGGTATCCGTTTGCTGACGTCCATTCTCTCTACATGGGGTAACTATTGCAGAATCACAGATACATTACTCGATCCTGTGATAAAAGCAAGTTTGGTTGTATGATATCGCCCTATCCCTAGGTATCCTGCTAGTCCAGCCAATCTTTTGATTGTATTGGCATATGCATCAAATACTCTCCTGCCCATTTATTTTAGCCTTTTGAACTAATTTAGCCTTTTGTACACTTCAAATGGTCCTTCGCTAAATGCCACCACTAATCGCATTTCTATTTGTTTTGCATCCAGTTGATCGTCTGCGCTCATCTTAAGGTAGAGAGCCAGTGCATCTCCATGTAGAAAGAGGAGAATAAAGCTTGCCAGATCTTGTACCTTTTGCAGCTTAGCCACTAATTGCACTTTTTTTATCCATGCGATGACGTCACCTTCTCCACTAAAAGGTGGTATCACATTTTTTTTACATGGAGTTCACCACTTATGAAGGCCCAATGGCCACTCAGGGATAAGGGTTATTATGTGTACAGTAATCAAAGGGATAGTGTAGCAATAGTATTGGAGAATTAGTAAGGTGTCATTACTTAGGGGGCGGTTCATCAGGAATTTGTTTGTGTTGGACTTGAAGACATCCAGGTTGAAGTCGGGAGGGAAACAGGCAAGCGGAACAGAGTTCCACAGGCGTGCAGTTCTAAGAAAGAAGCTTTGTTCATGGTATCTACGTTTTGATTTAGGCACAGATAGGGAGTGGGGAAATTATTGACGGTGGTTTCAGCTAGTCGGGTGTTTTTTGAGAAAGATTGGCGAAGGGGGACCAGAGAATGGAGCTCAGACGAGCACCTGCTATGGAAATAACGATAGAACAATGACAGGCTCGCTACGTCTCTTCTGTGGGAAAGAGGTTGCAGGGTAGAGAAAAGGGCATCCCCCACCAAGCCACGGAGTCTATTTTGTACTCTGTCAAGGCAGGATAGGCTGTTTTTTGCAGCCTCCACCCAGATGTGGCAGCAGTACTCCATCTTTGGACGTACTTGGCTCTTATATAGATAGAGAATTGCATCATAAGTGAGATATCTTCTGGAGCGGTAGAAGGATCCCACCATTTTCCCAGCGACCTTGCATGTGTTCCATTTAAGATCGGGTGTAAAGGTCAAACCCAGGAGCTTATCAAATCCTGGGGCCTCCCTTAGACGAGAGCCATCCATTTCAATTGATGCCAGATGGGGATCAGAGCGTTTATGATGCAGAGATAGAAGCTTGGTCTTAGAAGCATTAAAGATATCCAGCCACCTCTTTTCCCACTGTACCACGCGCTCAAGATCAGAGGAGAGAGATCAGAGAGAACATCATCATTTACGGCCTTTGATGTGTTGCCATAGATGGTCGTGTCATCAGCATAGATGTCAACGAAAGATTTTAGTATGTGTTTTGGGAGATCATTGATATAGATCAGGAAGAGAGTTGGGCCCAGTATGGGCCCCTGAGGAACTCCAGCATAATACTGTGGGCCTCTGATTTCTGCCCATCAACCACTACTCTTATGAGCCTATCAGATAGAAATGATTTAATGATAGAGAAATCATTTCCAGTTATACCGTAGCTTGAAATCTTGTGTAGTAGGCCTTTATGCCAAACCTTATCGAAGGCCTTTGATATGTCGAGAGAAATTGCCCTAGAAATGAAGCCTTTGTCGAGAGATTTGCAAATCCTATGAGATATAACCGTTAGCACATCTGCTGTAGATCTAGCAGAGCGGAAACCATATTGCTTATCACTAAGAAGGTGATTTCTGCTGAGGTGGTTGACTACTTCTCTATTTATTGTGGATTCCAGCAACTTACTCATGACACACAGGAGACTTATTGGTCTGTACTGAGAGGGGGATGACTTATCACCTGAATTCTTAAATACAGGGCATACTGATGAGGTTTTCCAGGGTGTTGGAAAGCACTTCTTCTTAAGGCAACGCTTAAACAGTTTGGAAAGTATGGGGGCAAGTTCTGGTTGTAATATTTTTAACACTATAATTGAAATACCGTCGGGACCAGTTTCTTTACTGGAGTCAAGGTTCTTGATTCGCTTGGCGACCTCACGCACATATATTTGTATGTTGCATAGCGTGTTGTCTGTTATAGGAGGGAATATGGGGAGTTGATGGCCTTCGTCGCATAGGGTAGAATTTGCTGCAAAGTTTTTGGCAAATAGTTTGGCCTTGTCGGATGCTGTCGAGATTACCTCTGGTCCATTGATAATGGTTGGGAAAGAGCGCACGTTTCTGTTCAAGATCCTATTTACTATTTGTCAGAACTGGTTGAAACCAAGCCGCTGCTCGGCTACTTTGGACTTAACGGATTGTGCATATAGTTCTCTTGCATTTTTTATTACTCTTTTACAATGGTTACGGGCGGTTATGAAAGCAGCTTTAGTTTCAGTGCATCTATTACGTTGGTAGCTATGGAAAAGGTGATTTCTGTGTGCGATGGCAGCAGCACATTCGGGGGAAAACCATGGCTGGCTGTTAGGTTTTTGTTAGAATTTTTTGGATGCTATGAATTGGCCTATGTCTACAAGTAACCATTCGGTCAGATCTGATACTATAGAGGACACATCCTTTTTAAACATGGAATGGAGAGGGAGATCAGATATGAATGTACGGAAGCTACCCCAGTCCTCCATAGAGTATCGGTATACAGTACGGTGGAGAGGTACGTCTGTAGATTTATTATATTTCATTTTTATCTTAACTGATACGACGCAGTGGTCGGAGGATGCCAGAGGAGATAGAATGGAACATGAGCATAGCTCAGGGGAAGTGGATAGAAAAAGGTCTAGGAGGCTTGCAAACTGACCGGTACTATCGGGCACACGGGTGGGCTCGCGGACAATCTGAGTGAGGTCATAGGCAATGCCAAAATTATGACAGAACCTCCCTTCCTGATCAGTCTTATTTGAGTGGCTCAGCCATTCCACATTATGGACATTGAAGTCACCGCAAATATGAATGTTAGCCGAGGGATGAGCAGACAGGATGTGGTCAATTTTTTCTGATATACTCTTAAAGACAGTAACTCCACTGTTGTTGGGGCGATAGAGGGCAAATATAAATGCGGTGGTGTAAGCAAGTGCAACCTGGAAGCACATATAAGGTAGATTAGGGTCTTCTCTGGAGATATCCCTGCCACATGGGAAGCCATATTTAATGTAGGCACATATTCCATGCCCGTGGCGATCTTGGCGGTCAGATTTAGATGTTAGGTTAGAGTATCCTTTAATTATGAACTCATCTAGGGAGGTGGTCGGCCCTATTCCAGTTTCGCTTAGAAAGAATATGTCAGGTTTCGTCTCCTGTAATTGGGTTTCAACCTCTGGAAGGTTAGAACGTAGACCCCTGCTGTTGGAGAAGGAGATATGGTAGTAGGAGTCTACGTAGGAGGATGGGGTTCTAGGATTATTCGTGTTTTCTTTTTTGAGATATTTCATGTTGAGGATTTGGGGGTTTGTGGAACAGGTCAGCATACTTGGTTAGAGCAGAACAGAGAGGGAAAGTAAGAGAGGAAAGACAGGATTTTTGTTTTTGTAGCACATAAGGTAAAGCCGTAACAATTACCTAGTATGGCATCGAGAGGCCCCACCAGAGACTACTGCATGGTCCAGAATCCATTCACCAAATGGCAATACAGCAACCCCAGTACTTTGAACCTGCTGATAGGACAGCCTCCTTAGTGGTTATTCCAAGGTTCGGGTCCCTGACTATCAGGCGGTTAACGTCAGCCCAGATGAAAACGTTTACCTCCAGCACCCTTACTAGTGACATGGCTGCAAGGATAGACATAGAGACAGAAAATTTCCGACATCTAAGACTACTGTTCACGAACTACTAATAACCTGGGAAGCAGCTTTTTCTTCACCCTTTGTCAGAAACATCACTCATTAGAAATGAGGACTGAGCGACAAAAAAGGAGAAGCGAGAGTAACTGGAGCTGCCGATAACACATCCACTGCATTATCTACTCTCCATTAAAAAAAAGGAAGAAAAAAAAGAAAAACGGCAAGAGGGACTTATTTATATCTACTTAGTAGAAGTCCTTTGCCCATTCCCAGTTTAGAATAGAATTTGACGATAGTCTCCCCTCCCATATTAATCCGTGGAAGTTTTTTTTTTTTTTTTTTTTTTTTGGCTTTTGGTTCCATGTGATAGAACCTTCGAGATTAAACTTATAATTACGTTTCAATAATGCAACTTCTGAGGTCAGCTTATGTTTCTGGTATTATCCTAAACTAGCCTTTAAATAAGACTAGTTTAGGATAATACCAGACGTATTTAACAAAAAAAAGTTTAAAACACGAGTAATAAGACATGATAGGTAATGAATGTTAAGGAGTTTCAGTTTTTAGTAAGACTGCAATAAGAGAACAAAGATAAATAAATAAATTATATATAATACACAAAAATTGGCAAAATTAAGACAGGATACATTTCAACATCTTTTCCCAATCTTAGTCCTGATTCCACGATCCCTTTGAGCCAAAATAGCTTGTGGTTTAATTAATCGTCTCAATTGTTAAATTTGAAACGCTGCTGCTAAAATTCCTTAGTCCAAAAACTCAACTCTGCTATTACTCTCTCAACTTCAAAAACCCTTCTGCTGATCGGACTTGCTTCTTCAAAATCCAACTCCCAAAATGAACGCCGTCTCTGAAAAATAAAACCTCTTTTATCTCCAACCAATAGCATCTCATTTGCATATCAGATGATAACATTACAGACTTATAAAGAAATAATGCGGCCATTTTTATTTCTTTTTTCTTCATTAATTTTTGGTCCACCCAGATTTGCACAAGTTGCACAAGGCAGGTTTGTAACAACTTTTTAAACATTTCAGACTACAGTTTAAATTTTTTAAAAAGTTTTGTATATATTGTTTAACATAAATAAAAAGTTTTACTTATTAAAAAGAAAGTTGACAAATATAATCCAAAGTTGACAGGAAAACAATTCGACACACTTAATTAATGAATGGACATTTTTACACAAGTAACGAAATAATGATTACACCGTGTTACGATGCCTTAAATTCATTGTGTTTTTGGCAATTGGTTTTCTTTTTAAATGTTTTCACGTTTAAATCGTGTTTTTCATTTTTTTTTAAATTTTGATTCTTTTATATTTTCATATATTTTATTTCTTAATGACACACGAAACAAAAATTGTATCAATTTACTAAAGAAATCCTAACAAACAAAATAAATTTTCTGTTTTGAACATAAAAGAAAAACGAAGTCATATCGAAATTTTTTGTATTGAATTTCTGCAATGAAAGGTAAGTTCTCTCTTTCTTTTTTACAACTTGTAAAAAATATTAGAACAGTTTATTTTTCAATCCAATAAAATATTTTAGTCGTACATATTTAGTAAAAAGAAAAATATATTAATTCCATTTTAAACAGACGCGAATAAAAAAAGTATGAATCTCCGATTAAAAAAAAGAATCGTTTAAAAATTATATTATTCAATCTGACATTTAGAATTTTGTCAAAAACGTGGTTATTTTAGGGTGCTAGTGCACTTACTGATCTGCGCTATTTTTTAAATCGTATTTCCAAGTTTAAATAATGTTTTATGATATGTTTTTTTTTATTATTATTCAATTGTAAGGTTAAAGTATAGAATAGTTACAAAACGGCAGATTTGCCGTTTAGTTGTACAAATATCCTCAAACCAGGTAATCATTAAAAGGGGCACTTAAAGGCCGACACTGGTATCTAGCAGAAGGTTTTTTTTTTTTTTTTTTTTTTTTTTACATGTTTTACAAAGTTTAAATGGGTAAAATATAATAACATAATTATTGAAAATGTGATCATCGTTATTAAAATTTAATTTAAATAAACCATGTTGTTTATCAAATTTAAAAAAAATAATGCAAGATGAAGTTTTAAGATGATTAAATATATTTTATTTTATAATTTAATATTAAAAACAGTGACCAATAAAAATGAAATGTTGGGTACTTATGTACTTTTTGTTACTGTGCTGAAATAATGTTATTATTTTAAAAGCCATTCTTAACATGGGAAGGATTTTTTTTTTTTTTTAACTATTCTGTGCTTATTTAGTTACTCATTTAGTTACTTAGGTTTTTATAACAATTACCTTACTCTATTAGCATAAATAACCACAATGCTATTGTTCTTCTTGATTGTTGGAAGACCATCCTCACCTCCGGCAGCTACACTCAGGTAAGCTATGTATTATTTACCACACATGGGAAGGATTTTTTTTTTTTAAACTATTCTGTGCTTACACCTTACAGTTAAAAAAGAAAAAGATCTTTAATTTAACATGAAAAAAATATTTAAATATAGCATGGTACTGAAAACTAAATCTTGATATTTTACAGTAGATATTGTTTTTAATTGTAAGGTGGAAGCACAGAATAGTTATAAAACACCCTCACCTCCTCATTAAGAATGGTTTTCAAAATAATAACGTTATTATTTCAGCACGGCACCAAAACTACATAAGTATCCAAAATTTCATTTTTATTGGTCAATGTTTTTAATTTTAAATAAAATAAAACACATTTAATCATTTTAAAACTTCATCTTGCATTATATTTTTTTAATTTGTTGAACATGGTTAATTTAAATAAAATTTTAATCACATGATCACATTTTCAATAATTATGTTATTATATTTTACCCATTTAAACTTTGTAAAACATGTAAACAAATTTTTGATCGATACCGGTGTCGACCTTTAAGTGTTCCTTTTTAGTGATTACCTGGTTTGAAGATATTTGTACAACTAAACGGCAAATCTGCCTACAAAACACCCTCCCCTCCCCATGTTAAGAACGGCTTTTTAAATAATAACATTATTATTTCAGCACGGATCAATGAGTGCACCACTGCACCAGTGCACCAGTACCTATTTTAGTAAAACTTATGTGATGTTTGAGAAAAGAATCCCCTTAAGAGTCATTAAATGTATTTGTTTTCAAAAATTAAAAAAAATTTTTTTTAGTTCTGTGGGCACCATTTCTTGGGGGGGGCATTCTCAGTTTCAGAAAAGTGGATTTTTCCGCTAAGTGGAAGGGGGGGGGGTCACAGAAAAGTTTTTTTTCCGGTAGGTGGCAGTGTCAATCATAGATGAGTAGATTTGTTTATGGCGTGCACACGCGCGTAAAAAAGATGGCTGCCAAAGAATACAATGCATAATATAACTTTTTATATCTCGATAACTACTTATTTCTGCAAAATTTCAATGCAATTTTCGTATTCAGCATAGTCGAAAACCTAGAAAAGTCGTTATTTAAAAGAAATTTGTGGAGGTGGACCTTATCTGAAAATTTACCTAATAATGTTATTATTTTGAAAGCTATTCTTAACTTTGGGCGGGGAGGGTGTTTTGTAACTATTCTGTGCTTTCACCTAACAATTTAATGAAAAAAGATATAGTAAAATTTGAATTTAACTTAAAAACAATAACAGTACCACGGTAACAAAAGTTCATAAACAAAAAATCTTTTTCTGTCTACACTTACCTATGAAGTCGTTAGAGAATTTCTTTTGATTGTTGATGCTATATCCAATATTTTAGATTTTAGAATGGGGATCACTAGGTGTGTCAGAATTTGGGGGGGAATTTTTGACATCCCTAACAAAAAACTGCGAATAAAAATATTTAAAAAACTCGTAATTTCTCTTTTTAAAGTTAGTTGTTTATTTTCTTTATAGAATATAATTCCAAAAAACTATTAAAGTCGGTTGAAAAATAATAGAAATATTATTTTTTTATTTAAAAAAAAAGCAGCATTTACAAAGTGCTTGCACACCTGCATACAGCCATTTTTTACACAATGAAATCAATTGAATTTTACGAATTAATTTTTTTCAATTTTTTCACTTTAAAAATCTATCAAAGTTTTTCTATTGGTTTAATTTTTACGATATTTTCAGGTTCAATGTGAAATTTTATGCTCTTTTCAATAAACTGAATATAATATTATGGACAAGTTTTTTTTTAATTCACCCCATTTTGAAATCCCTATTAAAATAAAATAATTAATTTTCTCACCTCAAATTTATATATTACAAATTGAAGATAAAAGATCAATAAATAAAGTAAGCTAATTTAAAACAAAAATAAAATAGTTATTTGCAAATTTACGTGTAAAGTCCAAAGTTTAAAATCTTTTTTTTTTTAAACCATGTGGATTTTTTTAAATGAAACCTTATAATCTTATTATATTGCACATAAAATTTCGTTTCATTACGAAAATTATTTGTATTTCATTCAATGTTTTTTTTTAGATATTAAAAAAATTTCACTTCATAAAGTGGAAATTAAATATATTAAATCAAAAACTCATGTATTTCTTTGAGAAAAGAAAAAAAAAATTCTTCGACTGGTATTTTTTTAAAGGCAAAAACTTATGAGTAAAGTGTGACTAGTTTTCTGCTATGGAGGCAAAAATTTCTTCATGCACAAGGCTAGACAGCTGACACGAACATGTGGTTTTTACGTTCTTCTGTTCATCTGTAGTTCAAAACAAAATGAATCACTGGTTCGGCATTTGGCTAAACACCAACAGATGCTTACATAATGGTGGGGTTTTCAAATACTTGTTTAAAAAATTCTTTTATTTAAAAAATACATGGAATTTAAAATATAAAAATGGATAAATTCTTAACAATGAAGAATTGAACTACCCATTTAATAGTATTTTTTTATAGGTCAGTGATTTTTGGGCATTTATATGTACATATATATATCGAAGCAAGTCAAGATACATTGATTTTCCTTAAATCTTTTTTAAAGAAAACCGAATCAAAAAACAAATATTGCATAATTTGCCATTAAACCTGTTATTTTTTTAATTTGGTCTTTTCTCCTTTAATAAAAAAAATTAGGATTTGAATTACATTTTTTAAGTAGTTATAATCTTCAAAAGATAATAGTTGAATTATTAAAGTTTTATTATGTCATTTTTAATGGCTGCTTCTGATACACCTAGGGGATCACTTTCTTTTATAAAGTTTACATAAAATGAGCCCCTTTTATTGGCCATCATGAAATAGCATAAGCTTAATATAGAAAAAAATATTGGTAAATTTTTACAATATAACCCAGCGCAGATGACCACCTAAAATTGCAATATCTACATTTTGAGATTGTTGAATTTCAACAGACTTTAAAAAAATATATTTTGCAAAAAAGAATTAAAAGTATAATAAATATTACACTATAATTTAAAAATAATGGATTCTTCTCAGCATTTGAACAAATTCAAAGTTCCAACATGTTCAGTCCAGTTATCCCAAACTCGACTCTCCCGCCATTTTGATTTCCGACCTTATATTACCTCATTTTGGTGTGTAACCTCATTGATATGCAAATTACATCAAACTATATTCCCTGCTGATCCTTAAAGATCACCTCATAAACTTAAAACCCTGCTAGTCTCTCTACTAGCACACACTACTTGGTCAGACACAGGTAGCCCACACTACTTGGTCAGACACAGGTAGCCCACACTACTTAGTCAGACACAGGTAGCCCACACTACTCGGCCAGACACAGGTAGCCACTACCCGGCCAGACACAGCTAGTCCACACTACTCGGCCAGACACAGCTAGCCCACACTACTCAGCCAGACACAGCTAGCCCACACTACTCGGCCAGACACAGCTAGCCCACACTATTCAGCCAGACACAGCCCACACTACTCGGCCAGACACAGCTAGCCCACACAACTCAGCAAGACATAGCCCACGTCCAGATGTTCAGACACAGCTAGTCCATGATACTTGGCCAGATACAGCTAGCTCATGGTACTTGGTCAGGCACAGCTAGCCCAAGATACTCGACTGAACACAGCTAGCCCACGATACTCGGCTGAACACAGCTAGCCCATGATACTCGACTGAACACAGCTAGCCCATGATACTCGGCTAGACTAGCTAGCCCACGATACTCGGCTAGACACAGCTAGCCCATGATACTCGGCTACACAGCTAGCCCACGATACTCAACTAGACATAGCTAGCCCAGGATACATGGCTAAGCACACAGCTAGCCCACAATACACAGCTAAGCAAACACTTAACAGCTAAGCACACAGCTAGCCGTCACTAAATGGCTGAGCATACAGCTAGCCCTCACTAAACACAGCTAGTCCTCATTACGTGGCTAAGCACACAACTGGCCCTCATTATACAGCTAAGAAAACTGCTAGCCCTTATTCCACGGCTAAGCACACAGCTAGCCCTCATTTAAAAGTGACGACTCCTTCTTTATACAACACAACCTAATTGCATTTTCAGTTTTTCATTTAAAAGTGAGGACGTTTTTCAGAAAAAAAAAATCCAAATCGCATTTTGAAAATTCTTCATTTTAAAGCGACGACTTTTTCTAGGAAATCCAACTGAATCCCCTTTTAACTTCTTCGTTTAAAAGTGACAACTTTTTTTCAGCAAATGCAACCAAATTTCATTTTAAATCTCTCATTTAAAAACGACGACTTTTTACATACAAGTCAATCGCATTGTAAGTTCTTATAAAAGCGACGACTTTCTTTCAAAATCAAACAAAAATATCCGCTCAAATTGTACTTTCATTAAAATAAATCTTTCGTTTAAAAGCAACTTTATTTCAGCAAATACAACTGAATTTCATTTTAAATGCCTCATTTTATAACGATGACTTTTTAATACATATAAGTTGACTGAATGACATTTTAAGTTCTTTTAAAAGCAACGATCCCCCCCAAAAAAAATCCGACTCGAATTGTACTTTCATAAAATAACTCCTTGTTAAGTGTTTAAATAAATATGCACATATTTTAAATTATCCATAGCATAATGAATTTTCTTACTAACTTCTGAATGCATCTCCAACATTTAACTGAATCGTATTCCAACATGTTCATTTCACGATGACAATTAAAAAAAAGAAAATTCAACAAATCTCACTGGAATACCAAACAGAATAAAGACAAAAAAGGTCCGACTCACTTCATCGGTGTCATATCATCACCTCTCTAACCACAGCTTCTTTAAGTTTTCCCTTTCTCAATGCTTTAAATTTTTAAAGTTTGACGCAAATCATTTTAATCTCTCCATTTTTCAATGCTTTCAATTTTAAAATTCGACACTTATCATTTAATATTCCTATTTTCTCAACACTTTTAATTTTCAAAGGTCTACACAAATCATTTTTCAATGCTTTCAATTTTTAAAATTCGACATGTGCCATTTAATATCCCCATTCTTTTGCCACTTTAAATTTTCACAGTTTGATGCAACTCATTTAATCTTTCCTTCCCTCAAGGCTTTCAAATGTCAATGTGACTTGGTTAATCTTTCACTTTCAAATTTCGATTTGACTTGTTTAATCTTTCCCTTCCTCAAGACTTTCAAATCTTAATGTGACCCATTTAATCTTTCATTTTCCAATTTTGATGTGACTCGTTCACAGCGACTTTATTTTTCAAGCTGAAATAGCTTATAATAAAAAATAAACGGATTCTTGTCAGCATTCAAATGACATTCTAAATTCTGACGCATTCAGTCCAGTTTTCTCAAACTCAACTCTCTGACCATCTTGACTTCCGCCCTTATATTACCTCATTTTATTGTGTAGCCTCATTGATATGCAAATTATATCAAACTACATAAACATGTTAAAGGGAGGGATCACTTTCCTGTATAAATAAAATGAGCACCCACTTTATAGCCAGTTAGCAGCCAACAAAATATGTAATCGTATTCTGTTTCCAATTTTTGTGACAGGGATAGAAGGAAGAGGGTCATATCCGTTTTTGATTTCTCACTTTTTGGGGGGTTTAGCCCACATGTTGTCAACTATTCTGTACTTTCATCTAAAAATTTACTAAATAAAAATGTCGTAAAATTATGATTGAGCATAACAAAACTTTATTAAAAGTGTAACCGAGGCATATATTGGGTGAACTTCTATTAGTATTTTGTTTAATTTTTGATTTTGGAAGGATTATCAGAACTCCCCAGATGACCATTTTTTCTTGTTGTAATGTAAGATTCAACGACATTAATTTTTCAAATGCTTTAAAATAAGTTAAAAATAAGTTAAAAAGTTTCTTTTATAAAGTTTACATGAAATGAGTACCTACTTATTGGCCATCACGTTTCTTTCTTTTGGAGGGGGGCATTAGAGCTTACATGTTGCTAACTATTATGTACTTCATCTAACAATTTACTAAATAAAAATGACGTAAAAAATTTGTTGGGCATAAAACTTTACAAAAAGTGTCACCATGATCCATATTAGGTGGGGTTTTCCTAATATTTTGTTAAATTTTTTATTTTGGAAGATTATCACAACTCTCTAGATTACCATAGTATTTCAAACATTTCTTCTTGTTCTAACGTAAGATTCAGGGTCATTACTTTTTCAAAAAACAAAAAAAACTTTCAAGGAGTTACTTATCTTGTATCTGGTAACTTTTGTTTGCAATATATTTGTTTTTGGATCATTTTTTATCCATACTTCAAAATGCTGTTGTTGTTGTTGTTGTATGGCCAAACTACAAATAAGTTAGCATAGACCCCCTTCCCATGTTAAGAAGGGTTTTCTAAATAATTACGTTATTATTAACGATTAAAGAATAGTTTTATTTGAAACATGACAAAAATAAAATGGATTATTTAAAAAAATTCCAGAATCTAAAATTGAAATAATAATCTTGAACCACCCTCGCTTTTTATATAAAACAAAAAATAGAAAATGGTATGGCATTTTTTAAAATATCAAATATGAATTTGAATATTAAACTTTAAAAAGGCCAACAACGATATTTTATGTAGAAGGGAGAAAACGGGATAGAGCAGGCTTTTATTGTGTTTTACTTTCTTAGGTTTTGGTTAAGGGATTAGAGCCCACATGCTGTTAACTATTGCATATTTTCACCTAACAATTTAATAAACAAATTTTACCGTAAAAATTTCGCTTTGCATTACAAAATCTTGCAACTAGTATCATTTTAACAGATATTGGGTAGTTTTCTACCATCATTTTTTTTTAGTTTTCCATTTTTGAGCGATTATCAGAACTCCTCAGATAACAGTCTAACGTTAGCGATTTTTTTTTATTCTAACGTAAAACTTGGCACTTATTTTTTTTTAAAGGTAGAACACAAAATAATTATCCAGATAATTAAAAGAGTTACTTATTTTGCCTTTGTTAACATTTTTTCTGTACTATATTTGTTTTGGACCACTTTTTGGTTTTTTGTCTAAACTACAATAATCAGTTTTAGTTTATTAAATTGTTATGTGAACGCACGAATTATTTTAATAAAATTCAAATTGATAACTTTATAAAAATATACCAAATACCAAATAATTCAAAAATCAAATTGAACGTCATGAAAATATGCCAAATAAATATAATTTAAAAATAAAATCCATAACGTAAGGTTTAGTATTTTTGTAACGTTAAAGATCTTATTTTTAACAAGTTTTATTTGGTTTATTTTAATAAGTTTTTATTTAGTATATTTTTATAACGTTATCAATTTTATTTTTAAATTACGTTTATTTCACATATTTTTATAACATCACTAATTTTATTTTTGAATTATGTTATCTATTATATTTTTATAACATTTGCAATTTTATTTTTGAACAATTTTAATGTTTTATATACTTATCATATTATTAATTTTATTTTTTAATTATTTTTATTTGATATATTTTATTACCTTATAAATTTTATTTTTTAATTATTGTTATTTCGTATATTTTTTAATGTTGTCGATTTAATTTTTCAATTATTTTATTCGGTATATTTTCATAACGTTATCAATTTGATAATTAAACAATTTTTCTTGATATATTTTTTAATTTTTTTTGGATTTGATATTTGAATTATTTTTATTTTAGAAATTTTTATAACGTTATCAGTTTAATTTTTGAACAATTCTTATTTGATATATTTTATACTGTATGAATTTGATAGATGAATAATTTTTATTTGGTATATTTTTATAACATTATCACTTAAATTTTTAAATTATTTCTTATATATTTTTATAACGTTCTACTTTAATTTTTAGATTATATTTATTTGGTATATTTTAATAAAGTAATCAATTTTTCTTTGGAGATTTTTATTTTGTACATTTTTATGATTTTTTTCAATTTTATTTTTGAATTTTTTTGTTTGATATATTTTAAAAACTTTATCAATTTTATTTTTAATATTTTTAATAAGTATATTTTTATAATATTATCAATTTTATTTTTGAATTATCTTTTTATATCTCGTAATAGTATTAATTAATCTGTGAATTATTGCTATTTGCTGTGCTTTTATACCGTTATCAATTTTATTTTTGAATTATTTTATTTGGCATATTTTATAACGTTATTAATTTCATTTTTTAATTATTGTTATTTGGACTATTTTATAATGTAGTCTATTTGATTTTTAATTATTTTATTTAGTATATTTTTATAATCTTTTCAATTTGATTTTTGAACTATTTTTACTTTGTATATTTTTATGTTAACATCTTGTTTTTTAATTATTTTTTGGTATATTTTTATCACGTTATCAATTTTATTTAATTTTATTTGTAATATTTTAAAACGTTTCAATTTTATTTTTTAGTTGGTATATTTTTATAGTGTTATCAAATTTTATTTAGTATATTTTTATACCTTTATCAATTTTTATTTCGTATATTTTTTATCACGCTATCAATCTTATTTTTGAACAATTTTTATTTGGTATATTTTTAAAACGCTGTCAATTTTTAAAAATTATTTTTATTTGGTATACTTTTATATTTTATTTGGTACATTTTTATGAGGATATCAATTTGTATTTGATGTATTTATCAATTTTATTTTTCTATTTATTATTTGATATTTTAAAACCTATATTTTTTAATAAAACATTATCAATTTAAAAGATATCTGGTATAATTTTATAGCTTTATCAATTTTATATTTTATTTGGTTCATTTTTATTAGGATGTCAATTTTTATTTGGTGCATTTTTTATAATATAAATTTTTATTTAGTATATTTTATAGCATTATCAATTTGATTTTCGAACAATTTTTATTTGGTATATTTTTATAACGTTATCAATTTTAATTTAACAATTTTTATTTGATAATTATCTATTCAGTTTTTGTTTTGACTAGCGTACCAACTACGTTTTTACTTAATTAGCTAATATCTAAAAGTCTAAACGTCTTGTAGAACACTAGGAACAAAAACCAAAACGTATAACATATGTAAAAGAAAAGATGTAAGGGAAGTAACTAATAATAAAAATATATTCCATGAGAGTGACGTCCCCTTGAGATCTTAACTAATAAATAATAATTCGAAAACAAACAAAATGAATATTAGAATAAATACGTATAAATGTAGTAATAAAAATTATAAAAAATAAGAAAGTATAAATAACTGAAAAAATTAGAAATTAAGACTAAAATAAATAAAATACGAAGATAAGGTCTAAAACAAGAATTTTGGTCTGCATGAGATCCAAAATGGTGACTTGTAACAACGTGGGGATAGAATTCCTTTTCCCCAAACGAACAAACCAGGTTTATCATGTACAAAATTATCGCTTTGTTGGTAACATCGAATGGAAATCACATCTGATAAGTTGGTGAGAAAAGAGATTTTTATGAAGACATAAAATCATAAACTACCATCCCATTAACGAAACGGCTGTAAGGAAGAGATCCAGGATGAAATAAACAAGAGGTATAGAAAATAATGTAAGTCTTTGAATTTCAACAAAGTTTTGTACTATACATGCTCTGCACCTATAAAATAGACACATTGAGCTTTACTCAAAATTAACGGTGATTCATTTTTTATCATAACAGTTTCAACCCATTAAATGAAAACGGTATACATTGAAATTAGCAATATTTCAAAAATAAACATTTAAATATATATATATATATATATATATATATATAGTCATCCACATACAGTACTATTCCATTGTATCACAATTCATCATTGCGGCTAGACTAGTCATTTTCCGTTGCTGAGGATTGAACCTACAATTATTGCGTTGATAGTCAACAGTTCTACCAATCAGCCCATGGGAGCGATGTTCATAAATGACCTCAACAAATGTCTATTCTAAATAAACATTTGCCCACTGCTGTTATAGTGCTTGAGTATATATATGTAGTCATCTACATACAGTAGTTGTATCATATTATCAGTGCAGCTAGAGTAGCACCTTTCCCTAGCCATCGATTGAACCTACAACCATCACGTCAGCAGTTCTACATGCCGACTCGCAAATGACCTCAACAAATATCTATTTAAAATAAAGATTCGTCCACCACTTTTATAGTGCTCGAGCTGCTTGTTTATAAACAAGCAACAAGCATCGCTTTGTGCATGTGTGTGTGTGTGTCTAAATGCTTCTGTCTCTAAGTGTATGTTTTCTGTGTACATTATAATACATATTACCTAGGGTCTATTTCTAAAATTCTAAAGTATTTATTGAACACCATGCATGTAATTAGTTTTGGTACAATTTCATAACGACCGAAAATTATAACATCCGACTAAGTAGTCATCAATAAATTGTGAAAATAAGTTCGCTGTGTCTTCAGCACATATCTAAGTCTAAATCAACACATTTTTTTGTAGAATTTCACTGGGAATTAGAATTTTATTTTCATTAAAAATACAGTTATTATATTTGGAATCTTCTTTTACAAATCTTTAAAGAAATATTTTAACAGAGCCCCACCTTATTCCACATATTTAGAATGACTTTTAGAATAATAATGTTAGTCTTTAGAAATCTGTTTTATTTATGAGAGGGACTAATCTTATACCTAACAATTTAAAAAACAACAGCATATTTTGTCCGGAAATAAGTTGACTAAACAAAACACTTGACTTGAACATAAGATAACGGCCACTAAGCTTCACTATTCATCATTAATGTGGAACACATTCGTTATACGATTTTACCTTAGTTTTTATTCATATCTAAATAATTTATGCAGTGAATTTACTACATAATATTTTATATATGCACTTCATGTGTTTTATTTCTGTTTAGAAAACCCCTGTCCTCTTAATTACTGCACTCTAACTAAATGTTTGACTTGGAGATTTGAGTACCATCAGGAATTATGACTAAATGATCCTTTTACCAACTCGTTTACTTTTGCAACAAAAACGAATGTATCTCATTAATCCCCTTACTTGTACACGATTTGTGAGATGTTCCTAAACATTTAAGTTTTTTTACAGAATATATTAAAAAATTCTAAAAAGTAAAAAATATAACAAATAAAAGTAACTTCTAAATTACGTAAAAAACGACAAAGTAATTGTGATGCTGAAATAAGTGATAATTTTATATTAAATTTATTTTAAAAAATCCACTTTGAAAACTAAAATATTGACATAAGTGACATATGCGCTAAGTGTTGCCCACACAAAAGCTAGTTACATTAGTAATCATAAAAAGTAGGTGATCATTTTACATTAAATTCATAGGGGAAAGTTTTATGTAAAACTTAAATACTGTGTGATAAAAAAATTAAATATTGAATTCTATGGATATATGATTGGTAAATGTAAACAAAATAAAAAAAACATGCTAAAATAGTAATTAAATGGACACACATTTTCTTTGAGTATAAATAAAGAATCCTTTCCTTTGTGATACTATAAAGTGGCCCTGGGGTGGATTTGAGCCACTAAGTGCTGAAAGGGGGGAATAAACAAAGGAAGAGGAAATAGCTTAAAATAAACAAAGAAATCGGAAATATCCTACAATCAACAATAGATAGGAAATAGCTTAGAATAAACAAAGAAATCGGAAATATCCTACAATCACAATAGATAGGAAATAGCTTAGAATAAACAGATTTCAGAACTGGCTTGGAATTGTAGTAGGTAATGCGCTTTTCTGTTCCCTGCAATATTTTTTTTCAACAGAAGTTATTTTGTGAGCCCATCTCTGCTCTATTATTATTTTCCTAATGAAGGCTCGTATGAGCATCAATCTATGGTTTCCCCTAGCCAATCCTTCAAAAAACACTTATCTACTTACAAGTATTATTAAACATTTTCCCCATTCTTTTTTGTGCTTAAATCTAAACGCAAATTCCATAAACAAAGCTGCCTTTACTATTGGTTGATCGCCTATTGAACTCTGGTCGGCTTATCAGCTGACTACAATATTGTTATCTTCAAGTCCAATGTATAAAGGTTCTTGTAGAGCCGTCCCCTTTAATAACAAATTTATATCTAATTCCAACCACTACCGATTACTACACTGTTGTATCCGTTATCACCACATACTTACTAACTTTATAATTGTGTGGCCTTCTAGCATTGATATGTGCATATTCCCTTGTAAAAAATCCACATCAAATAACTTATCCAAGATATTGATCTTTCTTCTAAGCAAATAGTACTACACTGCTAATATTATTACACCATACTATCCAGCCATCATTTTACAAACTACAAGGAAAATTGTTAGCAACACGTTTGAACTGTCTCTATACAATACTTATTACATGCTTTATGAATATTTGACGTAACAACCCTCCAAACTGATGTGCCTACTCGTCAAAACACCAGTCCCTCGCCTGAAATATTGAATCCTGCAATCCACTGTTTTCAGCCGCTAATTTTTGTAGTGTGTTTACAGTTTTGAGATCCCAAATGCATATACGAGTTGAGTAAGTTGTCAATTGTGGGTAGACAGTTTATCAGCTGGTTGGTGTTCTCACAATAGTCAAAGTGTCAAATGTAAATGGCATTCGCAGTGTGCCCATCACAATTTTGTCACTTGCTCGCCGTGCTCTGGCCTTTTTTAAACATCTTCATCTCAGCCAGCAAGGCTTGCTGCTCTGTATGTTGTGTAGCAGGCGTTCCATATTTAAGGATGACATGGACATATATCACGACATGTATAACAGAATACAAAGAGTGATGATGAGGGAAAGACATATATTACAGTTCTTTTAACACAGAGGAGAGGAGGCATTTATAGACATTACTTGTGATGGAGTAGATGAGACACATAACTTGGAAGGGTTTACAATGTTCATTATAATATGATAAACACATTACCTTTTTCGTTCGTGAAGGATGACACAAGATAACAGTTACAAATAATGATGTCTTCTTTATTCATCTGATCGACCGGTAGATTGACATCGAGAATTCACTTGTATCTACATGGTTAATCTTCTACTCTTCGCCTCTAAGAGGACTCTCCTCTGACTATGTCAACTCTTGGATGATCAACTCTCTGTGACTGACTCCTCGACTCAACTCTCTGACTAAAATTCGGACCCATAATATGGAGAAATGTCCTTTGTCTATCACGTCAGAAGTATGTTTTCCAAATGTAACCAATTTCACGTGGCTTTACATAGGTTTGTCCAAACATACTTTTGACAACAAAAAAAACTTCCGTTCTAATCTAACCTATTTTAAACCATATAATTCAATTTGCATTGTTCATTTTTTAGCTGACATATTTAATATTCAGATTTCTAAAAGGATTAACAATAGACTTAATTTCTTACATTCTATTTCTTAACTTTGCCTACAGGGTCCGATTCTAGCCTTATCCTAATCTTATTTTCACTCATCTAATGTTTTTCTTATTTACACGGAAAGTGGACAGCCCTTTTCCATGTAACATGTATACACTTACTATGGACTACGGATGATGCAGATTAGTCAATGAAAGATAGAAACAAAGACAGAAAGAGTATCCACTACTACTATATGTTTTTACTTGTTTGATTTATTCCCTACTTTTTTGTATTTAAGTACAAAAATGGGCACATTAATAAATAAAAGAATTAATACAGATTCTCACAGCTTTAATACTTTATGTTTATCTTACATGTGAATGATTTTTAAATAATAGTGTATGAAATATTAATGTATAAATCATATTCTCGGAAAATGTTTCACACAGCTTAGAGAGATAAGGTCAAGTAAAATATTTATATAATCTGGGTAGTTTTTTTTTGTTCATATCCGTTAGAAACGCTAAGTGAAATTTGAAGAATAAAATACATACAAATACGTTTGAAGCCAAAAACTGCAACGCGAAATTTTTTATAAAATAAACGAGTGTTTATTTTTTAAGAAATATATTTCGGAGTAAGACTCCTTTGTCAACCTTTTTTTCTCTTTTTCTTCGACATGATGTAGAGTAAAAGATAGTTTGATGAAGAGTCCACGTGGTGTTGTTAACTGCGGGGTTTTTATGAAGCCGGATAGGTGACGCATGGTGGTGCATTTTGAAAATCTGGGTAGTTTTTCGCGTTGCAGTTTTTGGCTTCAAACGTATTTATACATATTTTATTCTTAAAATATTTATATGTTTATTGTAATAAAAAATACATTACTGATATTTAAAGATTAAACATTCAACATACTAGTAAACTAAACACCTGATAATTTTAACGTTCAGAGGAATTAAAGGTGATGTTTTTTATGTTCATTTTCATCCAAAACAAAGTGTATTACTACATGCATCTACGGGACTACTAACAATAGATTGTGGAGTTGAGTAGTGAGATTTTTGCTTACATTACACTTAAACTTCTGCATTTCATTACAGTCACGGAAACAGGAAACAGGGAAAGAATTTCAAAGTCTTGGTGTTCATGTAATGCAGCTATTAGTGTTGAAGGGTTTCCGCTTTCTAGATATATTAACAGTAAAAGTGTGGGGATATGCTGATTATCAGATTGATCAGAAGTATGTACATCGAAAGGTATAACTACTATAAATTCATGAGAGCACATTTCTATTAAAGTATTTGTTAAACTGGAATAAATATACAAAATTTCAGTGGTAGAACAGATGGTGGATCTTGAGCGTAGGTGCAGAACTTATTAGATTTGAGACTCTTTTTGAACCATATCTAAGATAAAGATAGTTGTGGTAGATGCACCAGTCCAGATGTGACAACAATACTTCATGCACATACGAATGTTGGTTTTGTAGATGTAAAGAATCTTTTATAGGGTTGAGAAAGCTCTCATTCTTCAAAGTAGCCTTGATAATGTTCTCAAAGTATTTGTTAATGTACTTTATAATCAGTAATTTAGATATTTGTTTGTGTTAATTATTACATATAAAAGCATAGAAAACACTAATAAGTTAAACACCTGATTTTACAAATAATGAAAATATTCAGATGAATTAGAAATAAACGGATGTTTCTCGTCAAACTAAGATTGCCATAATAGGATTGACAACTTGAGAAATATATAAGATAGAAACAAAAACTAAAACAATAAATGCAAAAAATATGTCTAGAACATTACTGTAGCTTTTCCAACCTAATTAGTGACTTTGGGGCACTAAATAAGCTTCTTTCGAGAAAATGTTAATATTATTATTTTGCATATCAAATATATGTATGTGATTGAGGAAGGCAAAACAATTATATGCAATAAGAACCTTTTCTTTAAACTTATAAAAATTTATGACAGTAGTAAACAGTATATTAACATATATATATAGCTTGGTTCACTTATATAATGAAATAAATATATATTCTCTTTAAAATAACAAATCTATTAAGATAAAAGCCCTATCTGGTAAATAGGAGCAATTTATAAAATAAATTAAAAAGAGGAAAAACAAGTTACATAAAACTTTATCAAATAATCAGATCAATAAGGACGACAATGAATATACAGCGGAAAAGAACCGCTTTTGACATGTCATTTCGCAGCTACATGCTTCTCATCATAAGAGGAGAAACGTCGGCATTATACTTGTTTAATGGTATACAAAAACCGACTTCTTTAGATCAGAAATGAACACAAAAAGATGAATAATAATAATGGCGACGAAAAGGAACTGTAGAGATAGGGCAGGAGTAGAAAGAGAAAGATAATAATAAATAGTAGAAACAAAATGGGAAAGGTCCAAAACACAAAGATGATTATAATGTAATTTTCCCCGGGAAAAGGATCCTCAAGAAAAGTTCATGTGACAGGAAATGATTTTGAAAGGCTTCGAAAACTACTCATCAAAGGATTTCAGTACATGTATATGCAGTTGCTGTGCTTTACGATGCAAATCACTGGCGAGGTTGAAATTTAACTAAGAATTCTAGAAACACTAAAACACTTGAAGATTTTATTATCAGAATGTAATGCATCAAACACGATGGAAGAGTCTTATATTTATTCTTGTTTTCTTCCCACAATGATAATCATATAACAACACAAGGTGTAAGTGTCTATAAAAATATCATAAACAACAATAGCAACAAGTGGTTCAATGTCAAGTTAGAAAACATCCAGTTATTTATCTAATGTTATTTTAGATTAAATTAATTGATGCTTTATGAATTCAACCCAATAATATTGACAACAATAAACATGACTAATATATGAACGACATTGTTACAAATATTTACATTTATTTGTTTTTATTTGCAGATGTTCCTGTTTAAACAACTTTATCGAATTTTAATCGATCGTCACCTTCTTTTAAATTATTCTATGGGTATTTATTGCCTCATATGGAAATTAACAGAGGTATCTTTGTGAAAATGTATTTTTCAGAATACTACCAGGCATCAAATTGTCTTATATAGTGAAAACATCACTCATCTTAATGACAATATTTATGTTTGTGGAAACATCACTCATCTCGAAGACAATATTTATGTTTGTTCAAATAAATTAACAGTTATGAAGAGATAGAATCACAATCTGCAGAAAAATGTGCTCTTTCAAAATATATTTTATTGAGCATAAGGAGACACAGCACTACAAAACATTTTTATAAAGTTTACTCGAGCTAACTCGAAATAAAAACTATATTCTTGTGAGGTAGGTGCTGCTCTTGCATTAGCTTAAATATCAATGAACTTAAACTAAAATGCAAAAATAATATGCCGTGTTATTTTTACTACATTGAAAAACTGATTCCAAAATTAATTTATTAAAACATGCAAGTGCACAGTAGGAAAAAGCCACATTCTTGTGAAGTGTGTGGATATTCTTCTTCTAAAAAATCACATTTAGCAACACATATGAGAACTCACACTGGGGAAAAGCCATATTCTTGTGAAGTGTGTGGGTATACTTTTTCTCAAAAATCAAATTTACTGACACATATGAGACATCACAATGAGGAAAAGCCACATTCTTGTGAAGTGTGTGGCTATTCTTGTTTTTTTGAATCAAATTTAGTGACACATATGAGAACTCACACTGGGGAAAAGCCACATTCTTGTGAAGTGTGTGGATATTCTTTCTCTAAAAAATCAAGTTTAGTGACACATATGAAAACTCACACTGGGGAAAAGCCACATTCTTGTGAAGTGTGTGGATATTCTTTCTCTAAAAAATCAAATTTAATGAGACATACGAGAATACATACTGGGGAAAAGCCACATTCTTGTAACGTTTGCGAATATTCTTGTTTCGAAAAATCAAGTTTAGTAACACATATGGGAACCCACACTGATGTAAAGCTACATTCTTGTGAAGTATGTGGATATGCTTGTTCTAAAAAATCAAATTTATTGACTCATATGAGAACTCATACTGGAGAAAAGCCATATTCTTGTGAAGTATGTGGATATTCTTGTTCTGACAAATCAAGATTAGTGAGACATATAAGAACTCACACTGGTGAAATGCCACATTCTTGTGAAGTGTGTGGATATTCTTGTTCTGTTAAATCACGTTTAGTGATACATATGAGAACCCACACTGGGGAAAAGCCACATTCTTGTGAAATGTGTGGATATTTTTGTTCTGACAAATCTAATTTAGTGAAACATATGAGAACGCACACTTTGGAAAAGCCACATTCTTGTGACTTGTGTGGATATTCTTGTTCTGACAAATCTAATTTAGTGAAACATATGCGAATTCACACTGGACTTCAACTGAAGTAAAATAAAACAAAAGGGAAAAGCTACATTGTTGTTAAGTGTGTGGACATTCTTGTTCTGAAAACTCAGGTTTAATGAAGCATATAAGACCTCGCACTGAGGAAAACCCACATTTTTGTGAAGTTAGTGTATAATCCTTTTCTCAAAAATCACATTTACTGAGATATATGAGAACGCACACAGCGTTAAACCGAAACCAATGTATGGACAGGATATACCTATCATGAAAAGAGGGTGGCCTCAATCTCAGTGAAATAAACCATTCATACCAAGCCACCATAGTAAGCATAGGGCAGTATATTTAAAGCTCAACAGATATGACAATAAAAATAGTGAGGAACCATCATGAACGTCTATCCCAACAAACCTCAATCACAGAGCTTGCTGAAAACTTTGGGGGTGTTATACTGGAAAATACTGCCGGGGTATATGATGAACCAGCAACACAGATTGCAAGAAAAAAGAGAAAGAAATACACTGAAATCGAGATAGGAACAGTATAAAACGGCAGGAAAGTTCCCGTAGGAGCTTAAACAAGAATATATAGACAGGGATGCTTCACTCCAATGGCTTAAGAGCGGAAACTTCCATTTGACGAGGAAAGACTCATTGTAGCCAGTAAAGATCAAGGCTTACTCACAAATGGATTAAAAACAATGGCTGGCATACAAGCAAATGGGCAATGCCAGTTTTGCCACCGAGCGATTGAGAGTCCAAGCCACCTAATGTCCGTGTGCATGCCCAATCTTATTGGCAGATGGCCTTTACACTGCCTGTCACAACAAAGTATGTAAGTACGTCCATTGGAAGATCTGTGGAGAGATGCAACTTAAGAGATAAATGAACATTTGGGAATATGAACCACCACCAAACATCAAACAGAAAAGTGGCCGTGTTCTATGACAAAGACATACAGGTGGGCAGATTCATAAAAGACAAAGCCATCAAGCCAGATATTGTAATATGGAACGAACCCCCCAAAATTGCGTTCATCATCGATGTCACAGTCCTAAATGATTTTGTCTTAATAGAGCTGAATGGGAAAATATAACAAAATATCAGGACCTAAAAATGATCTAAAAACGACATGGTCTCTGAAAGAAAGAAATATTATACCGGTTGTGATAGGAGCAACTGGCTTAATAAAAAGAATCTTCAGAAATACTTAGAAGCAATCCCTGAAGTATGAAGCTGCAATGAAATGCAAATAGCAGCCATAAAGGGAACAGCATCTATTCTTAAAAGAGCCCTCGTGTATTATTTTAAATTATAACAGAATAAAGTGTTAGCTTCAGTAGGGAGCCCTTTGACCTCTTTAAACTTACTGAAATAAAATAAGTTTTAAAGAATAGATAGTACGCCTTAAAAAACGTCAACAAAAATACATTGTATGCCATAAATAGATGATAAAAGATAATTTGTAATGCACTTTTAAAAGATCCTCAAATCTAGAATAAAGCTCTAAGAATACAATTTCTGCATAAACCAGCTTGCAATGACTGTCGTCTTTCATAGTATTATTTACTGGCTCTAATGTAATATAAATCGCCTAGATAGAATGACAAGGAAACTGGGATTTTACATAAAATAATATACCAAAACCAATGCATAGACAGGTATACCTACCATGAAAAGGAAGCCTCACTAAAATAAATCATGAATATCGAGCAACCTTATAAAGCATGAGATATTACATTCAAACTTAACAGGTATAACAATGGAAATACGAGAAAATAATGTCGAGGTATATGATGAACCAGCAACACAGATTGTAATAAAGAAATTTGGGAAATGCACATAAATCGAGATAAAAACAAAAAAAACTAGAGAGCCAGAAAGTAACCAGAAATTTAGGCATGAGTGCTTCACTCCAATGATTCAACTTTTCTTTGATGAAGAAAGACTCATTGTAGTTGGAAAAGATAAGATATTACTCACAAATAGGTTCAAAATATGGTTAGCCTACAGTGGTCAGTGCAGGTTTTGATAATCAGCAATTAGGAGCTCGAATGAGCTAATGTGTGGATGCCCAATCCTATTGGCAGATGGTCTTTATAGTGCCCACCACAACAAAGTAGAAGATCTGTGGAGAAATGCAGTTTGTCAGATCATCAAACGTGTGGGAATATAAACCATTACTAATAACATAAAACGGAAGCGTGACAGTGTTCTCTAGCAAAGACACAGACGTACAGATACATAAAAGACAAAGCCATTAGATCAGACATTGTAATATGGAACAAGCTGAAAGAACAGCGCTCATTATTACTGCCACAGTCTCAAATGGTTTTGGCCTTAATAAAGGTTAACAGAAAAAGATAAAATCTCAGGACTTAAAGAATGGTCCACAAACGACAAAGTCTATGAAATAAAGAAATATACTAGTTGTGGTAAGAGAAACTGGGCTAATAAATCAGAGTTTTCAGAAATACTTAGAAGCAATCCTTGAAAGACTGAGTTGTTACGAAATACAGATAACAGCCATAAAGGGAGCAACATCTATCCTTAATAACCCTCGGATATAAATTAAAATCGTAACAGAATCATGTGTTGACTGCAGAAAAGAACCCCTTGATCCTAACTAAATTAAAACTAACTGAAGTAAAATAAATAAGGGAAAGCCGTTGACAAACTTTATAAACATTCACATTATTGATCAACACCCCATCACAAAAGCACAGCTAGACCCACGCCTCCTTCCACCTGTTGATTTAGAAAGAACGTCTGTTTTCATGACTTTTCAACATGGATCTCATTTAATACCATGATTGACCGTTTAATTACTTAGCTACTTATCTTTCACCTACAGCAGATCACAAAGAAAAAGCCATAACTTGACCTTGGTTCTTCCTCGTCACTATTGTCTGTCAACACCTGTATACACTACTGTCAACACCCATATACATACCACTCTATCAGGAATTGCTGGAATGAAATGATGAATGATGGGCATTTGAAGCAGAGTTATGCAAGACTATTGAGAAGGTCCAAGGTATGGGGATGTAAGAAAAGACCAAAGCTGCTAAAGTACAACCTACAAGAGCTACCAAGACAACAACATAACGGATAAATGTTGCTCTTTAGAGAATTATATCATATATGGCTCATAGAGTTAAACCGGATATTTTATGCTAATGGTCTCTACATTGTTAAAAATGGTTTCTAATTTACAACAGTAACATTAACAAGAGTTCGAGGCAAAATACCAAACACTATACTGGAAACCGAAGCTCCAAAATCAGCTAATCTATGCAGAAAAGAACTGTCTCAAATTAAAAAAAAACTAATTTCTATGCAAGAACGGGTGAAAAACACTATATATAGGTTTAGTGAAAATGTAACAAAATGGGAGTTTAAGGATCTCGCCAGAGAACTCGGGGGCAAGATTTTAGCACTTGCCAAAATAAAAAAAGAAAACAAGAACGGCGAAAAATAAAAAGTTCAATCAAAATGCTCGACTATTCTGCTGTAGATTAATAAGGGGCACGATAACGATAGATAAGCCAACCAAAATGCAAGAACTGGAGTATTATTGGATGTGTGGAAATTTATTGAGTATATAGAGAGAAATATTAACGATATGACTGATATGATAGATAGGAAGTATCAAGAGTTGTGGAAGAGAATCAGTAAAAAATGATTCAGGAAAAAACTCGAAAAAATTAACAAACCAATCTTGGAATCCATCTAATAATAAAAGATATATTATTATGAAAACTGTCGAACAATAAATTGACTTGATTACAAAAATAAACATACCCAACTCCTAATCTAATGGAATTTGCTGATTCGTGCATGACAGTCCAACTGTTCAACTCTGATTTCTTCTTGCCTTGGTTTCTTGGGGCTTTTAAACATATTGTTAACATTTAAAATTTTTAATCCTGGTTAACAACACTGAAACATTTCGGCACTGATTCAGTGAAATTAATGAAAATACAAAAAACTACTCTCGCTGTCTCTTGTTTTTTTTGTTTTTGTTTTTTTCAAAAATGAGTTTTTACCTTTCAAGGTATTAAAAGGTTGCTTTTAAATATTTAGAAAAATATGTTGGAATTCCTAGTTTTTGAAAATAAAAAAGAATAAATTAATGATAGAATTTCTGTCAGAAAAAATGAAAAGAGGTAAAATGTAAAGGTTGAACAAGAGATTTTATTTGGGTTTATCCGTTCATGCTTTTGTGTAAACTTTTGAGTTTTCTATTTTTGTTTTTATTTATTACCTTGGCACAGGTTTTAATAAATTCTTTCAAATATGTTTTGCATGTGAAGCTATGTAACTGATCCACTAGCACTTCTAGCAGCAGCTGCATGACATGCAAATGACTGAGCCAATGTTCAAAATGACGTCACAATGAAGGACGTAAAAGAAGAAAAAAGAAAACTAGACATGTGAGTTATTCTTGAAAGACGTGTTCATGGTATTTAGTGATAATCGTTAATAGAAATTAAAAAGAACTTATAGTGTGTGTTCATGATA
Organism: Euprymna scolopes; assembly: GCF_053919585.1. Lineage (NCBI taxonomy): Eukaryota > Metazoa > Mollusca > Cephalopoda > Sepiida > Sepiolidae > Euprymna > Euprymna scolopes. The sequence continues at coordinate 129,184,941 of NC_136498.1, forward strand.
TTCAGTTATAATCAACTGTAGAAATTAAAAAGAGCTTTTTTTACAGAAGATTCACCACTTATCAAGGCCCGGTGGGCACTTGAGGATAAGCTTTAATGAGTGTACGGTAGTTAATGAGACAATATCGTGGTAATGGTTAGTGGAATTTGGTAAAGTGGATTACTTAAGAGGACGGCTCATCAAAAACTTGTTTATGTTGGACTTGCAGATAACCATATGTAGCCAGCTGGAAAGCAACAAAAAAAACGAAAGAAAGCTCCACAGGTTTTCAGTTTTTGAAATAAGCTTTGTTCATGGAATCTACGTTTAGGTTTAGGCACAGATAAAGTGGGGGAAATTATTGATAGTGGTTTCAGATAGACGAGTGTTTTTCATTAAAATCAGGCAAGGGAAACCATAGATTAGAGCTCAAACGAGCACTTGCCATGAAAATAACGATAAAGCAAACAGACTCGCAACGTCTCTTCTGTGATAAAAAGATTGCAGGGAAGAGAAAAGGGCATCTCTTACTAAGCTACGAAGTCTATTCTGTCAAGGAAGGATAAGATGCTTCTAGCAGCTCCTGCCCAAATGTCGCAACAGTACTCTATCCTTGGACATACTTGGCTTTTATACAGATAGATAAGTGCATTAGCAGTAAGATATCTGCTGAAACGCCAGAATGATCCCACCATTTTCCACCTCTAGGGGACTCTGTGTTAATACTGTGAGCTTCTAATTTTTGCCCATGTTCATGATATTCAGTTATAATCGCTTATAAAAATTAAAAATGCTTCTTGAAGAATATGCTTATGGTATCCAGTTATAATCGCTTATAGAAATAAAAAGCTTTTCTTGAAGGATTGTTTCCATTATATTCAGTTATAATCGCTTATGGACATTAAAAAGCGCTTCTTAAATAGTGTGTTCATGATATTTAGTTATAATCACTTTCAAAAACCAAAAAGAGCTTCTTAAAAGCTATGCTAATAATATTCAGTCATGATCGACTATAAAAATTTAAAAAATGTGTACATGATATTCAGTTATAATTCTGCTTGGGGCGATGGCATCCTTCCTTGAATCTATGAAATTCGTTGGGGAAACTCTCATGACCTGACCTACGTGTTCTCTAGACCTTAACCCAATTGAATATCTTTGGTCAATATTAAAAAGATGAGTTCATGAGGGAAGAGAGTAATTTGCTTCAAAGGATGCCTTGTGGAGGAACATAGTTGATGTTGCTAGAGCCATAACTCCTTTTAAGATCAAAAAATTTACTTCATCGGGGGACAAAAGGTTGTTTAAAGTTATTTTTTAAAAGATGGTGAATATGTTGATAAATAATTAATTCATATGAGGCCCATACCTAGGATATGTTTTTGTTTATTATTCTTTGACAGAAAAATATAAAAAGTAAAGTTCGCAAGTATTTTTTGCCCAAAACATTTTAAGAGACCTGCAATAAAGTGAGGGACAGTGGAAATTCTTCAGTAAAGAATAAAATATCATAACTTCGTGAATACCGCATGAATTTGAAGAAAATGTTTGGAAATAACTACACTTAAAGCTGTCGTTTGATTATATAATTTTCATTTTGTTGTGACGTATATTTAGTAAAATATTGATATTTTACTAATTTGCAATAAAGCGATTGACACAGTATAGACATTTAAATGACCCTTTTCAAGCATGTTTCCATCATATCCAGTTATAATCACCTATAGAAATAAAAAACAGCTTCTTTACAAATGTTTTCATTATATTCAGTTATAATCGCCTCTAGAAATTAAAAGGAACTTATTGAATGATGTGATCAGGATATTCTATTATAATCGCTCATAGAGGTTTATAAGAGCTTGAAGAATGTGTACATAATATTCAGTTAGACTATAGAAATTAAAATAGCTTCCTTTGGAAGTGTTCATAATATTTAGTTATAACCACTTACAGAAATTAAAAAAGAATCTTCTTGAAGGATATGTTCATTATATTCAGTTATAATCGACTATAGAAAATTAAAAAGAACTTGGCGGACGTGTTCATGATATTCAGTTATAACCGTCTGTAAAAATGAAAATTAGCATCTTTGGTATTCTGTCCTCAGGAGTCGAAATGACCAGCACTACAATCGCTTGATTACCCTCTATCCACTTTAGCATTAACCTAACGCATGATTATTTTTATATGAACATGCAAATATTACAAAATAGAATTTTATTTATTTTTAACAGACGTTTAAATAAACTAAAATACATTACCAGAAAATACCAATAACTAGAGAAAAGCTGCGTTTGTTGGAAGTATGTGGCTTTGAAAAATAAAATATTATACACTATGTTGAAATATTTTGAAGAAGATATATTTCTTACCCGAGATAAATATTCATGTAGAGGTATTTTCAAGAAGGAAATCCATGCTTTTGAGATAACCTTATTTTAAAAAATCAAGTTTATTGCAAGGTGCATTATACAATAGATTAAATCACCTCTTAAAATATGAAAAACATTAATCGACGCTGATAACATCAAAGAGAAAGTGCAAAACCATAAAGACAGCAAATACATAAAAGCGAAGTTCGCCTAGAATGATTGCATTCGTTATTGATGTCAGCATTTCAAATGTGTATGGCCCTCAGCGAATTGAACGAGGAAAAGAACAACATGTCAGAACCTCAAACACCTTAGTGGAAGTTAGTGCCATTAATGGTGCTGTGTATAACAGTGAAGTGAGCTGCTCGTCGGGCAAAACGACGAACAGCTCCTTTAAAATAATTTTTCATAAACATTAATAAAAACAAATATTCAGAAAAATTAATGAAAACAAATAGCCAGACTTGGCTGGTTAAAAGAAGTGTAATTTTATTTACCCTTTTGTGTATCACAGTCATGTGGTTTCTTTTGTGTCCGTAGAAAAGAAAGAAATCTTGACTGACTGGGTAAATGTTCTCTTTTTTTTTGGCGTAAAATCGAAAAGAAAAGATAAATTAAATATTTTTCTTTGGGACAGCCGTTCGAGTGAAAAGTGGCGTGGAAAGGTAAGAAGAATGTTTTTTTGGTTTCATTATGAGAACTCGCATAGCGCGTGTCGCGCACATGTGACAGACACAGCAGTAGCGCGTGTTAACTCCTCAAGGGTCAGCGAGCGAAAGAGGAAGAGAGGGCACTCCGAATTTGGCGCTACGGTTTTTTTGTCCTCTTTTTTAGAGCTCTCCGGAAACGGTGACAATTCAAAAGTCTCTGTCAAATTTTATTCCGGGGTAGACGCTACAACAGAGTTGAGAGGGAAAATATAACGAAATACCAAAATTTTATTTATAACATTAACTGAAACTGGAGTCTTAAACATCCTTATCATTCAAGTAATTATGTAAGCCATGGACTATCATTCGAGTAATTATGTAAGCCATGGACTTATGAAAAAAAAGTGCAAACACTATCTTGCAAATATACCAGGTTCACCAAGTCCAAGATTGATTCAAACAATTGCACTTAAAGGGACAATTACAGTCTTATAAAAATCAATCAGTTGGAATATCGTAGTGAGTGAATGTTTGGTATCCAGTAAGGCGCCTTATTCCCGGCTAAAAAAGCTGAACGAACATTAAACAGAAAAATGAATGCTTACTTAGTACTACTCGAGTGTCTTTCTCACTATTGACAGGTTTGTCAGAAGAACCAAACATAATGGTGCTTTTCCCCACAAGTAAACGGTGAACAAATATTCAAAATCACATAATAATCGTAGTTATATAGGATCGCGTTGGTATGAATATCCCACGATGATGTTAACTCAAATAACACCACAGAGTTGGTTTCCTTATCAAGCTAGAAAAATTCTAGTCCTCTAATCCAGTCAGATTAAGATACCAGAAAAAAGATATACTACATCTAAACTGTCATTTGAGAAAAATAATGTTGTCATCCTTTTTTTACTAACCTAGTGTTTGACATGTAAAGGGGAACTTTGACAGAATATTCAAATATCTGTGTATCTCATATAGACATCAAGTGTTAAACCCAGGATAGGAGTTCCTTGATTTTTGAGAACTTCGACTGAAGAAACATAAATCCAAGAGTGATGTTCTTGTAAGATATGCAGATATTCTTGTGCTGTTAAATAGAATTGAGTGACACATAAAAGATCTCATATTCAGTAAAAAAATACTTTTTGTGACAAAACAAAGTTATTATTCATATAGGAACTGAAACTGATAAATACATCCCTTAGAAACCAAATGATTATGTGACAAACATCCATTGCGCTACACCCGATGGAAAGAAACAATACAGACTTCGAAATTTAGTATCCAGCGCGGTATCCTCCATACGAGGGCGTACAATAAGTAATACCCCTGACCCACTTCCAGGTGTCTGATCTAGCTGAAATTTTGCATGTGCAATGATTTATATCTCTATGGGTTATGTGCCAAATTACAGCTCTGAACTAATTGTGGTTTCTGTTTTACAGGTGTTTGAACTGAGTCAGGTGTGAAATGGAGCCTGTTGAATGTCGAGCAGCGATCCGGTTTTTGTATTTGAAAGGACACACACCACAGGAGACTTTTAATGAAATAAAAGAAACATGGTGATAATGTCCCATAATATGACCTTGTAAAACGCTGGCATCGTGAATTCAAACATGGCCGGAAGTCTCTGAAACAGCTCTCATACCTGGTTGCCCCTCTTCTGCAATTGATGAGGCGTTGAGGCTGCCATTTTGGAAGATCGGCGTATTACTATTCGCCAAATAGCCCAAGATGTCAAGATAAGTACAGGGTCTGTGGAAACTGTCATTCATGACCATTTGCATATGCATAAGGTGTCTGCCAGATGGATTCCCAGGTTGCTCACGCCATTCCAGAAGCGAGAACGCGTCGAGTGCTCGAGGATGAATTTGGAGATGTGCCAAGAAAATGAGTCAAAGTTTTTCAAAAGACTGATTACACAGGATGAAACATGGGTCCATCACTATGATCTAGAGACCAAAGCCCAGTCAATGCAGTGGAAGCACTTGGACTCACCACCTCCAAAGAAGGCAGTCATACTCACAGTCTGCTGGAATCAGACGGAGTAGTGATGACAGATTTCCTGGCAAAGGGTACCACAATTACAGGAGCCTTTTATGCTTCACTTTTGAGGAAATTAAGAGAAGCTATCGAAATCAAGAGGCGGGACAAGATCAGCAAAGGTATCCCCCCTCCTGCAGGACAACGCTCCGGACCACAACTCGCATGTCGCCAGATCAGAAGCACGGGCGTGTAGTTATTAAATCCTCCCCATCCTCCGTACTCTCCTGACCTTGCACCCTCTGACTCACCTCTTCCCAACCATGAAGTTGTTTTTGAAAGGAAAGCGTTTCCCAGATGATGCAGCCTTGATTTCTGAAGTCATATCGTGGTTGGAGGACCAACCTGGGGTGTTCTACAAAAACGGTCTCCAGAGCTGCATCAAACGATGGGAGAAATAACTCTAGGTGGTTACTATGTAGAGAAAGACTAATAACCGTGCCAAGTTTCGTTGCTCTACTCCTATGGAAAGTGAGTCAGGGACATTACTTATTGCACGCGCTTCGTAAGCCTGTCACTTTTGCTCTTCTGCCTTACAATTGGCCCACTCAGCAAGCTCCTTACAAAATGAGATGCTGGTACAACCTAAGTAAAAGCAGAAAGAAGAGTGAACCATCAGCTTTTTATTGATGATCTGCAGAAACAGAATAACACCTTATCTCCTTGAAGGAAACTGTAAAAATGTTCAGACGAGACGTCTGTGTGGAGTTTAGCTTTGACAAATAAGTCCAATGCTCAATAAAAAAAGGAAAAAAGAAACATCCGGACATCTTATTTTCAATGACGGTTTTATTGAATATCTCAGAGTGAATGCCACATACAAATACCTTGGTATAGAAGAAAATGTAACTGTGGAGCATGAGAAAATGAGACATTCGATGGAACAAGAATACATAGTCCGCCTTAAAAAGATCCTCAAATCTGAATTAAGCCCCAAAACAAAATACATTCCATAAATCAGCTTGAAATTTTATATGGTTATTGTATTATTACCTGATCTCAATGCAATATCAATAGGGAAGATACAATGACCAGGAAACTACTAACCTTACATAAAATAATATACCGAAACCAATGTGCTAATAGGATATTCCTATCACAAAAAGAAAAGAGTCTCGGCTTTACTGAAATACACCGTACATGTTGAGCCACCATAGTGAGCATGGTGCAGTACATAAAAAGCTCAACAGATATGACAATAAAAATGGTTAGGGACCACTATGAACGTCTACCCTAACCCTAACCTATATCACAAACCCTGCTGCAAGCTTTGTGAGTGTCATAATAGAAAACACTGCCACTGTATATGATGAACCAGCAACACGAATTGCAAGAAAGAGATAGACGCAAGAAAACAAGAAAAGGAACAACATAAAAGAGCAAGAAACCAGGAATATATGGACAAGGATACTTCACTATAGTGGCGTAAGGGCGGAAGACTTTTATTTGATGAAAGATTAATTGCAGACAATCAAGGCCAAGGTTTTCTCATAAATTGATTAAAATGTCTGGCCTACAAGCAAATGGCCAGGTTTTGCCACATACCGATTGAGAGCCGAAGCCATAAAATATCTATCTGCCCAATCTTATTGGCAGATGGTCTTTACACTCTCTGATACAACAAAGGATATAGATACCCCCGTTGGAAGATCTGTGGAGATATGCAACTTCACAGATCGTTGAACATCTGGGAACATGAAGCACCACTGGTAACATCAAGCGGAAAAGTGGGAGTTTTCTATGATAAATACATATAGGCGGGCAGATACATAAAAGACAAGGCCGTTAAGCCAGACATCGTAATATGGAAGAAGTTCGAAAGAACTGCGCTCATTATTCATGTCACAGTCCCAAAGGACAGGATCAACTGGCCTAATAGAAAGAGAATCTTCAGAAATACTTAGAAGCAACACCTGGAAGATCGAGTTATAACATAATGCATATAGCAGCCACAAAGCGAACAGCCCTCGGATATGAATTTAAATCGTAATCGTAATGGAGTCAAGTGTTAGCTCCGAGAGGGAACCCTTGATCTCTTAAAACTAACTGAAGGGAAATAAAAAAAAGAGAGAAAAGCCACATTTTTTGTGAAGTGTATTGATAATCTACAAACTGGCTGACTGCCGATCAGAATAAAAAGATCCTATCATGGCTAGGTATTAGGTTATATGAAGTTAAGCTGAAACAGCTTCTCTTATTAATGGTCACATTATTAAGGCGAAAACTCCCCACATAGACGCAAATATGATCTTGGAATCCGATCAAATCAACATAAAGCTAAAAAACCAATGATCTAGTTAAACAGTCCATGTAAGAAAAAACAATTTGCATTAGCGTTTCCTATAAATGAAGATATGACAATCTTGTTGTCAGTTTTTCCTTGCAACTCCCCCATTGTTTTCATGCAGTTAATCGAAGTTGCTAGGTCCCTCATTCTAAAATAGAGGCCTCCAATATTCTTCTAGGTCTTGCTTTTTTGGTGGCTCTTCAACAGTGATCGTGTCTTTCATAAGGTTTCTGTAGAATAACCCTGCATTATTCCTGAAGATTTTATTCTCATATTTGCCTTCTGTTTGTTCTCCTTTGCTTTGATCCTTTTGGCAAGTGCTGCTATCTTGACTTTTAATTCTTTTGCCACTTTTTCCATCTCCTCTATTTTTCCCTGACATTGGAAACTGAGCCTGTAGATGATGTTCTTTAATCGTCCCCGCACCGTAGGGGCAATAAGGAATTGTCTTATCTGAAATAATTCCTTTCTACATTTATCTAGTTAATTCTGGAGTTTCCTTTTTCATAATGGTGTAATTCTATTTTCTTTGGAGTTGTATTGGTTTTGGAATTGAGGGAGTATTTTTCTCACAATATAGATTTCTGCAGCAGATGTGATTTGACTCAGCTCCGTGAGGGATATGTTAAGAGGAAAAAGTCTTTTGAGAGCGACATTTATGTTTTTAATTACTGCCTTGGTCGCTATTGAAGCTTGGATTTTTGGAAGTCTTGGTCTTTCTTTCATGCTCATCAGCTACACTTCCTCTACGGTATTAAAAAGTTCTTCTTTCAATGTAGGTCGTTCATCCTCTGCCTCTTGCAATTCTTGAGGGGATAGCAGTGTTCCAGGTGTTGATAGCGGTGAGGAAGAACCAAGTTTTATTGATGGGGTATTTGATAGCATTAAGTAGTCAGCTGATGGTGGTGGGAAATCTGAGGGGAAGCCACTTAGTAGAGGCAGTTGTGATATTGAAGAAGACTTGTTAGTTTGTGCAATGAGTTCAAACTGTAAAATTTGACCCATTAACGAATGGTGGTGTGGTTCTGGCGATACCCCTGATGCAATCTGTTCTTTTGCGATGGTTATTTTTGGCATTTTTATAAGGTTTTCAAGTAGATTTTTGTGGTTCTTATGAGGGCTGCTATTTCTGACTTTGTATGATCCAGCTCAACCTCACTAAACAAATATTTACTGTTGTATCTTTGTCAGGTTATTTTTCTGGGTTGGACATTTCCCTTACCTGGAAAGAAGTGGCTGAATATTTTCCTCCATGTCTCTGTTTTCTGTTTTTTGTTTGCTTGGCTTGAGCATAGTGCAGAGTCCCAAAGAATACCCACTTTTCTTCCCTCTCCCATCTATCCTCTTGTCTTTTTTTCGTTTCCTCTTCCTGGATGGAAAGGTAGTCGTTTTCCGCTTCCTTCCTCGTTATGAGGGCGCATTCTTCCTCTGGTATATATTTTCCCATTTGGGAAACCAGGGATTTCGGGCGGGTAACTTGCGTTGTTTTCTTTTCCTCGGGGAGGTTAGTTTTTCTTATTCTCTCGAGTAACATCTGATTTGATGTTTTGCTCCACTTTTCAAAATTTGAATAGTCGTAGCAAAACAGCAGTACCTTCTTTTGTGTAACAGTCCATTGCGGAGGTTTTAAGCCTCTTGTGTTCCTTTTTTGGGTTGCTGCAATTGTTTGTGGTAGGGGGTCAGGGTCTATTTTTAAGGCCTGATGGCTGATCTCTGTTTGTCTCTGGAATTGCAATATTGTAACTGTCAGAGAAATGAAGGTTTGCACTATTGCTTACCTCTCCCGTCTGATGCATGAACCAGTTGAGGGGCCCTTTATCCTGGGTGCCGGCTTGCCAGTATTTTCTTTTGCTTATACTTTTATGCGTTTTGTCTTTTTTGTATATTTGATCAGGGTTTACTTTTTGTTAGAAGTATCCTTATGTCAGGATCTTTACTCTCACAAACCTCTATACCGAGAGACCGAATATAACTGAGGGTGATGCCTAGTAGGCATTCAAGTTTCTCTCACATATGCTGTAGTAAATTGTCTTTCTGTGTAAATGAAGAACCACATATTTACCAAAAAAATGGTCTGTCTCTCATATGTGCTCGCAAATGATATGATAATCTGTACTTCTTTGTAAGAGAAGAACCACATATTTCACAGGAATGAGGTTTGTCTCCCATATTTGTTTTTACGTATGTTTGAACATACAAACATTTACTGGTCAATATATGATAAACCATATATAACACAAGAAAATTGTTTTTCTATTTATTTCTGTTTGATCTTAATTGTTGGTTTTTGAGACAGAAGAATCATATTTTTACAGTAATATGGCTTTTCGTTAGTCTCAGATTTACAAGTCATTTTACTTTAAAATGTGACATATTTCTTGCATAAAACATAACCGTGGACATCATCATTTTTTTATGATTGTTTATCAAAATTTATTATCGCTAATTTGACTCGGATGTGAGTATTTGTAATTAGAAATTTTTTTTATTCTTTTAAAAGAATTCATAAGGATTTTATTTTTCCTCTCCTTGTAGATATCAATTTATTGTATTTTTAATGTATGCATGCATTTTTCACATTCCAACTATATTCTAAAAATGAATAAAAAAAAACAAACACGTGACGAGAACAATTTGGATATTTTTTTCCAAAGTTTGCTTGATCAAAAATAAGTTATCTGCTTCATAAGCCTTCAGAAGAAGTTTCCAAATGTTTTAGATGCTCTTTATTACCAACGGGAGGAAGGTGCATTCAAACCAAATAGTGCATTTATGTTCGTAAATGCAGCTCTGCAAATATAAAATATTTTTAAAAAATGTATTTCATGTTCAACGATTGAATTATCATGTATGTACTTATTAAAAATCGCACTTTATCGTTAATGATTAAAATAAGTTATTCTAATGTTTTTAATCGTTTGTATTTATAAGCTTTCTTCTCAAATGATCGCCTACTTGAAGAATAGTCTTTTGTATTTTAATTGCGTATTTCCTATAATAATTTGGCATAAGATTCTTACTTAACATTCAACTTCTCCAGTTATTCCAAATAATGCCATTTTGAATTGAGTCTATATTGATTGCCTTAGAAAATATTGATTTTATTGTATTAGCTGAAGCATCTATAATCCCTTCATCTGCTTTGGATGCAATTGACAAAACTTTAAAGACATAATTCCAAGTAATGCCATTTCCAATTGACTGCCGTTAGTTTCTATTTATACTTAATTGTGCAATTGCTTTTAGATTAAAGTCGTGTGACACTGCTACACTATGATATTAACGTCAGGGCAACAATTTAGTTCTATTAGCCGCCCTTTATTGAAATTAATATCAGTTTCTACTGCGCGATTCGCTTGCAGATATTATGAACTTACAGTACTGTGTTTATCACTTCATTTATCATTCCTCATCTGGAAAAAAACATTATTCATTAAACGACTACATGAATGTTGATAAGTTGATGTACCTTAAAATGTAGTTGATTGCATCTAAGCAATTCCATCTGTTCAGTGAAACGCAATCTGTTTGTGTTTTACCCAAAATCTCCTTTTATTATTATATATCTTATATATTATATTGATACTAGTTTAACTTTTTACGAACATCACTGATTACAAACTGGTGTTAAGGAAAATAACAAGGGCACATAACTCGTGGTGTCTGATTGTAAATCAAGTAATCAGTAGTTAGTACAATTGCTTAAGACAGATATAGCGTAATTGTAATATATAATAAATTTATATTTTTAGTCTAAACATGTTAAATCATACAGCAACCAATATCACCTAATGAAAAACACTTTGCAAAAGCAATCAGGATATAACATTTTTATCATTTACTTTTTAAACAAAACGCAGTTTGCATTAATCAGTATGAGTTTGAATATAATTTCTTCTAATTTTGATCACTATTAATTAAACAGATAAAATCAAAGAAATCCCTAAAAGAAAACTATTAAATTGACCGGGTTATATAGAGTAGAAGTTAATGCGCGTAACATCTTTATATTAAAACTTCTATCTTTTTTACGCTCTCCAACTGTCTCTTTATATTTCATTTTGTTTCTCCTCTCTTTTTTCCCTGTTAAACAATGTATTTATCTTCTGTTCAACCTATTCGTCTGTTGATTAAATTGTCTGAAACTAGTATGGTTGAAATCAAACTTTCAAGAATGTTGATAATAATTATTAATACCTGACAATGCTAAGTAGAATCATACAATTCTCCTTCCGTTACAAAATATTCGAAAAATATATAACGTTAATACGGACACTATTACGAACAGAGTTAATTATATATAAAAGTTAAGAAACGTAATACTATAATTCTTAGAAAATTTCATCGCAAACAATGTCGAATAGAACAAATCATCCCAGTAAATTCATAATGTCTACTTGCCTTTCAATCTCAACCTTGTCATAGTATGAGTTATTCCCCTTAGATGCTCTCCAACTAATAAAAAGTTAAAAATATAGGTACTTCAGTCCCCCCCCCACTTATGTGAATAAAAGGCATACACATGGCTGTATTTCAAACCGATCCCGACTTATGTTTCTATTACTAATGTATATCTGTTATGGTAGCAGCGAACGAGATTTAGAAAAGAAAAAATTCTACAACAAAATGAATGTAGAGACAAAACTATCAATAAGAAAACGAATCCGGAAAAATGTTAGTCTAGGCATCTCCCCACCCCCAAAGAAAAAATCCACCAAGAAAATAAAACAACCACATAATCCGAAAAGCGCAAAGTTCAAACAAAAAAAAACTCACACAAAAACACGCGTTCACATCTCAAGCTATATTACTTGTCACATACATATGCGCACACGAACATACACGCGCACGTCCACACACGCACATATATTCACGTTCGCGTACATACATTCACGTGTATACACACACACGCTAACACGTACGCACATGTACGCACAGATGGACGACGTCACTTCCCTTTCAAAGGAAATCCACACATGCGCAAAAGACCACCGGAAACAATTATAAAAGCAAGAGACAAGCTGTTTCCAGCCTTTTTCAGACCAGCTCTCTAGCTGAGAGGTTCGGCGAACCAGCCGCCTCCCTTTCGAGAGGCGCGTGCCCGTGCCTCACGCCACTTGCTACTATATATGAGGCACGAGCTAATAGACAGTATGTACACTTTTACGTTTTCTATCTCCATGGCTTGGATTGACATTCTCTCTCTCTCTCTCTCTCTCTCTCTCTCTCTCTCTCTCTCTCTCTCTCTCTCTATATATATATATATATATATATATATATATATATATATATATATATATATATATATATATATATATATACTACAATAGACTTTCCTCCTCACCAGCTAACAGCGAGAGACGCACACCAAACTGGATTGACTTTTTCTCTTTCTCTCTCTACGACAATAGACTTTCCTTCCCACCAGTAAACAGCGAGAGACGAACGCCAAACTAAATACGTGTAGTACCCTTTTCTTTCACTTGTTTCTTCACGAAATAAATCCTAGTTCGTTTAATTCAAGTAAACGCGTTGTTCGTTCCTTCCTCAAAGCAATTCATTTTTCCTTTCACAATTCAAATTATTTTTCCTATTTTGTACGACTGGTGGATGTATAATATATCCATCAGTCCACTACAGGTCTCATTTCGTTTTCCGATACGCTCGATCTGACTTTTTTTGGTCGACCATATTAGATATTTATCGTTAGTTATTTAGACGAGACATACACATTTAAATCATGATTTTCTCTAGTTCAGATGGGTGCAGTAAATAAACTTTTAACTCGAAATGACCCCTAATGTATTAATGTATAACATATGACACAGAAAAAAAAAACATTTATAATGCGTACACAGCTTTATTTTCTCATATAACCACAGTACGCTTTCAATGGATATAACCCCGAAAACATGTAAGAGTCGATAAATTAAAGGTGAATGCCGAGGGGTCGGTAAACTAAAAAAATACCGATAATACCACGAATGCATATCGGTTAGTCTTCATTTATTTTCCTAAACGCACATGGTAACAGCAAGTGCCATAAAAAAAAGAAAAAGTATACACAAGAAATCATCACAACGCACAATAAACAAAGCGTAAAGTAAGTACCCTAATTTTAATTTATTGATATAATTTTCCGATATTTTATTTTATTTTATTTATTTATTTTTATTTCTTTTATTTTTGCTATATAAAAAAAATAATGCATACAAATGTATGCGAACCAACCAATCATGTATTGGGACTCGGAAAATCTTGTCGACGCGTTCAGAATTTTCAAGCAGCGCTGTTCTAGGTGTGCCAGAATTTTGGGGGAATTTTTGACACACCTAGCACAAAACTGCGAATGAAATATAAAAAAAAACTCGTAATTTCTCTTTTTAAAGTGTGTTGTTTATTTTCTTTATGGAATATACTGTTGGAATTTTTTTTTGGTACCAATAATGGTGCATCCCCCCTGTTTACATTTATTATTGTTTATCTGGTTCTTATATATGATTTTTTGTATTTTGTATCCATTATGATATTTAGTTTCGTATATTTTGGATTTGTACGAAACTCCCTTTAATTTTGAGAAGAGAGAAATGCTAGCTCTGTAATGATGTCACGAGCTCAGCGCGTATTTCGTCCTCTTTTGAAATTCTGCTGACGTGAAGAGTGGACGTATTTTAGGAGGAGTGAAATTAAAGAAAATACCTTTTTACGTGACAAGGAATTATGGAATTTCCTAGCCTTGCTCCTGTAATACATGTGTGTCTACGGTTTGCATGCAACGTGGAGGGAAGGAAAATTCTAAAAGAACTTTAAACAAAAAAAAAGAAAAAGGCACGTGTCTGACTGGCTTTATATTGTGAGTATGCTCCTAAAATTAATTTCATATGCGAGTGTGATTAGGAGGTACTACTATTTTGTATATTCTTGTTGTATTCGTTAATGGATACACACAACTTCTTTATAAGAACCAGCAGTGTTGTTTTTTTTTCATTACATGTTACTTTTTTCATATGTTACCTTTGCGTTTAAGTTTAATGCCCGCAAAGGGAAAAATTTGCAACATTGTAAATAAAGTTTCTTCTTCGTTTCAAATAAAGACCTTTATATTTTATTCTTTAACCCCTCCCCCTATTTTGTTTCATGCTTTTTTTTCAGCTTAGTTACTTTAGCGACGAATTTATCTGGAAGCAAGATAAATTCCGACAATACTTCCAAAATAAACAATTTAAGTCGTTTAAAAAATAATAGAAATATTATTTTTTATTAAAAAGAAAAAAAAAACAGTGTTTACAAAGGGCCTGCGCGCGTTCATGCAGCCATTTTGTGTACGTAATGAAATCAATTGAATTTTACGAGTTAAATATTTTTCAATTTTTTTACTTTAAAAATATATAAAATTTTTCTATTTGTTAAATTTTTACGATATTTTCAGGTTCAATGTAAAATTTTATGCTCTTTCCAATAACCCGAATATAATATTCTAGACAAGGTTTTTTTTTAATTCACCCCACCCCATTTTGAAATGCCTATTAAAATGAAAATAATTAATCTTCTCGCCTCAAATTTATATATCACAAATTGAAGATAAAAGATCAATAAATAAAATAAAATAATTTAAAACAAAAAATACAGTTATTTGCAAATTTACCTGTAAAATCCAAAGTTTAAAACCTTTTCTTTCAAAAACCACGTTGAATTTTTTTTAAGTGAAACCTTTTTTTTAAGTGAAAGTTTCGTTTAATTACGACAATTATTTCTATGTCATTCACTGTTTTTTTTTTAGATATTAAAAAAAACAAATTACTCCATAAAGAAGTAATAAAATATATTAAATCAAAAACTCATGTATTTCTTAGAGAGAAGAAAAAAAATCAAAATTTCGTCGACTGGATTTCGTTTAATCAACGAAAACTGATGACTGAAATGTGAGCCGATTTTCATGTACGGTAACTCATCGGAACCAACTTTTTTAAATATTTTTCTTTTAATATTTTTGGTATATGCATAAACATTCATTTATTTTTTAAAAAAAACTGAATAAAATATGCTTATAGTAAAAAAAGTGTTTGTCGTTATTATTACATTGTTTTTCTTCATATAGTTAAAATCGAGATTACTTTTGAAATGTATTTGGTCTAACGTGCTGTTTTTACGTTTTGGAAATAATTATGTCCCTTTGAGGCATCCATATTTGATAAGTTAGAAATTCGAAGCAACACCACTTTAAGCTAATGGCGAATAACGAGTTGCGAAAATGCGATTTTCTGTGACCCTGGCTTTAAAAAATCCTTTTATTTAAAAAATACATGGGATATAAAATATAAATATGAACAATTCTTATAAATGAAGATTATAAGCACCCATTGCTTGGGTTTTTTTTTACAGATAAGTGATTTTTGGCATTTATATATATTTAATAGATTTGGTATCAATTAAAATTTGTTGAATTTTGTGAAATTTTTTAAAGAAAACCGATGAAAAAAAATATTGTATTTTTTTCGATTAAACCTTTCATTATTTTAAAATTTGGTCTTTTCTTTAATTGAAAAAAAATTACGGTTTGAAATTACATTTTCATATTGATTATAAGCTTCGAAACAGAGAGAGTCTATATAATCAAATGTTTATTCAATAGTTTTCAATGGCGGCTTTTGACACTCCTAACGCTGTTCACTATATTTCCCTGTGGAGAATATCCCATCGAAAAAACAGGTAAAACACATACTACTGTTATGTGGCGAGGAAGGACTTATAAGATACAATACCTGGATGTTCGAAAACGATCTAAGTCGAAAAGATCTGGAGATTATTTGGCAGAAATTTGAGGAACGATTGGAACCTCAAGTTTATTTCCGTATTGCACGTTTTTATCTTCGTGAATACAAACAAACAAAAATATAGAAAACATCGACGATTTCGTTGCGAGGTGCAGGTTACAAGCAAAAATATGCAGGTGCAGAGACAACCAGAAAACCGAAGGACGTCTCATAGAGCAAATAATTATCGGCAAAAAAAAAACCCGGAATTACAGAAACTGCTATTATCTAAAGGCATGGGGCTGAAGCTTCAAGAAGCTCTAAATAGTGGGCAAACACACGAAACGTCCCTAAACTATATGGGATGAATGATAGAGATTCAAGGGAGTGATTGTCGGGAAATAAACACAATCAACGAAGCTAGTGTAAACCATGTGGAAGCACACATCAAAAATGAAAATGCCCACATGTTCAGCTTGTATGAAAAAGAACCATTGGGCTAAAATGCACATAAACAAAATAGAAGGCACAAGAAGATTTACCCGAGCCCGAACGAGACAAAACCATAAACAACTGCACGAAAATAAAAACAAAAGGTGGAAATCAGAGCCCAATGACGAATACAGATAATTTGAACGATTAAGTTTTGATGCAATTCAACAGCAACAATATGATCGAACCGAAGTCTTCATTGAATTGAAAATAAGGCTTGCTAATAGACCAGACAATCATCTATTAAAAGCAAAAGTGGACACAGGTGCAGAAGGAAATATGCTTCCCTTTCAAACATATTGGGTATGTTCCAAAAAAAGATAAATAACCTAGAACAGCCAATCCCAGATTCGAAAAAAAGGATCACACCATACTAACTGCATACAAAGGCTCAAGTATAATGCATCGTGGTTCAATTTGCATACAATGTGCACACAAAGATAAATAAAACACACTTAAATTCATTGCAGTTACACCAGAGGATCCTACAATAATAGGACTACCCTTAGAACCTTGGAGTTAATAAGCCTCCACTGCATAATCAGATAAAACCAGGAGCCCATTAACCACATCATCGAATTAAAACTTCATACCAAATCAGTTTGACCCCATAGGACACTTCAAAACTAATTAACACTTTCCTATAGCCCAATCATCACCCAGTGATCCATGTGCCTAGAAAATGTTCAATCCATCTGAGAGATGAAATCGAAGAGGAATTAAAGTATATGGAATCACAAGACATCATTAGAAGTTTTAATGAATCAACCTAATGAGTTAGCAGTATAGTGTACATTCGAAAGAAGAATGGAAAACTTCGCCTATATCTCAACCCAAATGATCTAAAACGAGCGATTATGGGATGCCATTATAAAACTCCTATAATAGAGGAGCTAGTGCACAAGCTCTCAGGGGTTCAACACTTTTCCGAGTTATACGCTAAAAATGGATATTGGTCCATACCACTTGACGCAGAATCGCAATTATTAACGACCTTCTACTCACCGTTTGGGAGATTCTGTTTTCAAAGAATGCCCTTTGGTCTGATGATGTCTCACGACGTATTTATGCAGAGAATGGACATGATACTGGGAAAATGTCCTTGTAAAATTGGACTAATTGATGATGTGATTGCCTATGTAAAAACGAAGCCGGAGCATGATCGCAATCTTAACAAGTTAATGAAAATAGCACAAACCGAAGGGTTAAACTTTAGCAGTGAAAAATGTGCGATTGACTAAAAGCAGATAAATTTTTTGGTGCTATCCCTGACAAGAATGGTATGAAACCTGATTCAAGCTAGGTAGACGCAATAAAGCAACTACCCAGCCCTAGCAACATCACAGAGTTGCAAAAGGTGTTAAAATTTATCACCTACTTAGCGCCGTTCATTCCGCATCTCTCTGATTTGACTTCACCCATGAGAACTTTACTAAAGAATCTGATTACCAATGGACTGCCAATCACCAGGAAGCACTGCAAAAAATCAAGGACTTGATTTGCCAGGAAATGTCTGTCACATACTTTGACACATCCAAAGACACAAGCCTACAAGTGAATGCATTAAACAAAGGTCTTGGCGCAGTATTCCCGCAAGAAGAAAACCCAATTGCAATGGCTTCGAAAGCACTAACATAACTGAGCAATGATGTGTAAACATAGAGTGAGAGCTTCTAGCTCTTGTTTTTTTTTTTTTTTTTTTTTTTTGCTGTGAGTGAGTCAAAACTTACTTATATTGTGCATTCCAAGTAGAAAGCGGTCATAAGCCATTAGAAATGATCAGCTTAAAGAATTTAATCGTAGCTCCACCTCGTCTGCATCGCATGCTGTTACGCCTACAAGGGTATGACCTGAGAATCATCTATCGCATAGGCAAGGAGATGGCACTGGCAGATGGATTCTCCCAGTTACCAAACAAAAAATAACAAAGAAGAGATCAATTTCATTATAAGAGTGGATTTCATTCAATTTCCCCCAGAAAAATTAACCGATAAAGCTAGCAACAAAAGCTGACCCCATACTCTGTGAACTTAGAGAAACCATCATTGCCGCCATATTGGTCATATCGGGACGAGCTGGACATCGAAAATACTATTTAAATGAAGAGTGGTCAGATAATTATACCCAAAGTGATGCAGCTGGAAATTCTACAAAAAAATCTACTATGGCCATCAGAGAATGGGAAAATGTAAGCTCCAAGCAAAAAGTTGTGTCTTGGCACAACATTAATAAAGACATAGACAGCGTCGTACAACAATGTGGCCTATGTCATCAGCACCAAAAAGAACCCACGATGCCACATGAAATTCCTGTGAGGCCATGGCAAGTAGTGCCCACTGACCTTTTCCACAGTGAGATCACAATTACATGCTAATGGTGGACTAATATTCAAAGGTAGGTTTTGTGAGGAAATTAAAGGCGTTCTCCAGTCAGGAAGTAATCAAACTGACTAAACAAATATTTGGAGAATAAAAGATCCCAGAGAAAGTCATCAGCGACAATGGTCCTCACTATAGCTCTAGCCTGTTTAAGCAATTTGCAAAGGAATGGGATTGGAACACTATACATCATCTCCTAGATACCCTCAATCAAATAGTCTAGCAAAGTGCTGTGTGCAAGCCAAAGAATCCGCTATTAGAAAGGATGCCTCAAGTGGTCACGACTTAGATATGTCATTGCTGCGTTCATGATTAACCCCTATCGATCATGTAATTTCATCAATCTTCATTACTATTGAACCGAAAGCTCATGAGAAACTTATCAGTAAAGTGTCCCAACAATTCGCCATCCCCAAAAAGACAGCAACTCATCTCTATCAAAGGCAATCATACCTCAACACGACCAGCAGGCCTTAAATCATAATCTCAAAACGACCAGCATGCCAAAAACTTATCAGAAATATAAGAAGGGCACCACGTTCGTGTATATGACCGGGATTCGAATAAATGGTCCCCAGCAGTGGTCACACAGAAGTGGGTTACATCCAGATCATACATGATGCAGACTTTATCTGGAAAGTCGCTTCGCCAAAACCGCATACGTCTGAGAAAGATAAGTCCACAGCAAGACTAAACCCAGAAGTATCTACCTTTTTAGCCGTGATATCCCCAGAATCTAATGGATGATCAGCAGTCGACATAGCAACGGATCGCGCACCCGTTGAACAAACCAGCCCACCACAACTAATGGCAGACTGTTCTAGATACACCCACCGATACACCTAACACTCATCATGGAGCTCATAAAACTCCAGATCCTGTCGTATAATGAGACCACCTAAAATATTTACTTATAAGGGCAGTCCTTAGTTGGACAACCAAGCTACGTCCTACTGTGTCGTAGTTCCCTTGTATTTCACTGTTTTGTTGTTTTAGGAAAAGAGGAATGTCATAGTATGAGTTATTCCCCTTAGATGTTCTCTAATAAAAAGATCAATATATAGGTACTTCTGTCCCCCCAGCACTTCGGTGAATAAAAGACATACACATGGCTGCATTTCAAACTTATCCCGACTTATGTCTCTGTTACTAATGTATATCTATTATCATCCAAAGATAACATCATACCGTTGCAAATCCATTAAGATATATCACTAACCTCAAGAAATACTACATTATCATTATGTTTCCCGGACAACGCCAAATATTTTACTTGCGTACAGCATCATTAAAAAATAATATAATTTCCTATAACATGGACAACATAAATATTAAACACTTGCTCTATCTATTGTAATAGAAATAGTAGCAGTACTCTATTTTATGACTCCAGAACAACGCCAATACTTTTTCTTATAGACAGCATCATAAATAAATAACTGTAAAAAAACGCCCGCCAGGAAAAAATGTCGGAAAAATCTTAAAAGTAAATGAATGAAAACCGAATGGTTAAATGAATTTAAAAAGATAAATGAAAACATGAATAAAAAAAAATGACTGAAAAATGAAAACTGAATGATTGATAAAAAATGAATCAAGAAAATAAATGAAAAATATTAATGTAAAAATAAATTAAGAGAAACGAATAAAAAATCAATTAAAAAAAAGAAGTTAAAAATAATAAAAAAATGAACGAAAGAATAAAAAATATTTTAAAATGAATAAAAATAATAAAGAATTTGATTTAAAAAATAAATGAAAAACTGAAGAAAAATGAATGAAAGACTCAACTAAAAATTTAATTATAAAATTTATTTAAAATATTAGAAATTTGAATGAAAAATCATAAGCATGTACCTTATATAATTTCTGAGACGATATTACCCTAATAATATTCACTGACATTAAATTATTAATTTAATTATTGAATTTTGATCCAATTTTTAATGCCAAACTAAATTAATCTTTGCAAAATAATAATGCTTTTCCCAAATAAATAATTTATGGCATATTTAAAGTCAAAGTAAATTAACAAAAAAGAAAAGAAAAAATGTGGTTTTATGTAATGTGTATGTCAATGAGGCTAGGCACTGGAATGAGGGAATATAAGGCTGGCACTCAAGATGGCGGTGTTGTAAGCGTTAGGAGTTTCATAGTCGGTTGAATTACTGAAACTAGATATGCTTACAAACATAAATACTTAACAAACGCAGATTGTTCGCAAGTACATAAATATATATTTTATTACAAACTGACAAACATAGAAGTAATGTAACATCACAATACAGAACAACACTAATTTGGTACCCGTTTAGAAGTGGCTAAAGTCCTACTTTGTCCCATAGTGGGACAATGTTCTCACTGGGATAAAACCTTACATTTTTTGTCAAGGCCGAAATATCTCTGTCTTTTTTTTGTCAAAAGGGAAGTCACTCCCCTGTGTTTATATAAACCGGTGTTCTTTGCCTAAATTCCCCTAGAGCGACAGTCGAGTTTGGAGAACCGGACTGAATGGGTCAGAACTGAGACTGTTCGAATGCTGATAAGAATCCATCCCTTTTTTTTTATTAGAAGCTATTTCAGCCTGAAAAATAAAGTCACTGTGACCGAGACGAAATTTGAAAGCGTTGTCAAAGGGAGAATTAAACGAACCGCGTCAAATTGCAAAGGTTGAAAGTATCGAAAGAATGAGAATATTGAATGGCACGCATCAAATTTTTAATGCGTTGAAAAATGGAAAGATTAAAATGATTTGCGTCGAACTTAAAAAATTTAAAGCGTTGAGAAAAGCAACACTAACTTGTGGTCAGAGAGGTGAAGATACGATGAAGTGAGCCGGACCATTTTGTCTTTTTGTTTGTTTGGTATTCCAGTGGGATTTGTTGAATGTTCTTTTTTTTATTCTCATCGTGAAATGAACGTGTTGGAGCAAGATTCGGTTAAATGTTGGAGGCACATTCAGAAGTCAACAAGAAAATTCACCATACTATGGAGAAGTTAAATACGCATTTGAAGCTCGGACTTGGTAATAATTTGTCAGTCTATGGAGAATTTTTATGCACATGCAAGTCGTACTTTGAAGATTTGTCGTTCTATAGAACTTTGAATGGCAATTCGAGTGTCTGACGCTGAAAATCGGTTGTATTTGAAAAGAAAAAGTTGTCGCTTTGAAATGAAAGAGTCGGGTTATTTGTTTTTGTCTTTGAAAAAAAGCCGTCGCTTTTAAACGGAGTTAAAATGCGATTCGGTCGACTTCTGTGTATTAAAAATTTGTCGTTTTAAAAAATGCATTTGGGGTGGGATTCGGTTATTGTGGAGAAAGAAGTTGCTTACCATTAAAGCGGCTGCGCGTTTGTGCCTGCAGAGCACAAATTGAGAATCAAGATGGCGCCCGCATGCGTTTATGTGGAAAAAAGTCTCGTGGAATCTCGGGGAATCTCGGAGAATCTCGTACCCTGGTTCCATAAATAACGAGGAAAGGAAAGCGGGAGGACAGACGCTTTTTAGTCACTAAAGCGAACGGACGTGTGTAAAAGAAGAGGTAGAAGAAAAGAGTGTGGTGAACGAAACAAACAACGACTCGGTTGAAAGTAGAATTGTAACGAACACAGTTATATTTGCTGGAAAAAATTGTCCCTTTTAAACGAAAGCATTTTAATGAAAGTACAATTCGAGTCGTATTTTTTGTTTGTTTGTTTTTAAAAAGGAAAAAGAACTTACAATGTGATTCAGTCGACTTGTATGTAAAAAAGTCGTCGTTTTTAAATGAAAAATTTTAAATTAAATTCGGTGTGTCGAGCAAGGATATCTGAGTGGGCTAGGAAGCGAGACTAGCAGAGATGTAAGTTTATGATGTGATCTTTAAGGATCAGGGGAGAATGATGTAATTTGCGTATCAATGAGGCTAGACACTGGAACCAGGGAATATAAAGCCGGCAGTCAAGATGGCGCCAGTCGAGTTTGGATAACCGGACTGAATTGGTCAAAACTGAGACTGTTCGAATGCTGACAAGAATCCATTACTTTTTTTAATTAGAAAAAACTTTAATGATTTTCTTTCATAAAAAGTAAATAAAAACAATAAAACCACTGAACGCAAGAGTTTAGCTTTAACTACTGGAATATAGAAATTAATGGAAGCAAAGGTGATATCATGTGACTCGAGGAAAGAATGAAACAGAGGAGAGTTTAATGCTTTGTTAGCATAAGAGCTATGATATTTGTACGAGAAAAATCAATATAATTTTTTATTTTATATACTAAAAGTACAAAACTGTATTTTTTTTTAAATTCTGATCGAGTAAACTCACTCATATAAACTCATTTCATATAAATGACCTGGGGGAAAAAGTGAGTGTTCAGAATAACAGGATGTGAAAGTCCAGCTTGATTCAACTTCCTCAACTAGAGATTCAAATCGCTATTGGCGTATACGTAGGTGTATCAGAATTTTGGGGGAAATTTTGACACCCCTAACACGAAACTGCGAATAAAATATAAAAAAAAAAAACTCGTAACTTCTCTTTTAAAAGTGGGATGATTATTTTCTTTATAGAATATACTTCCAAAATAAACTATTAAAGTTGTTTAAAAAATAATAGAAATATATTTTTCATTTTTTAAAAACAGTGTTTACAAAGTGCCGGCGCACCTTCATGCAACCATTTTGTTTACGTAATGAAATCAATGGAATATTACGAGTTAATTTTTTTTCAATTTTTAAACTTTAAAAATCTATCAATTTTTCTATTGGTTACATTTTTACGATAAAATTTTAATAATTAATTTATGTACCAAAGTTTTATATATCACACATTGAAGATAAAAGACCAATAAATAATATATTGTATATTAAAAAAAAAACAAGTTTTTTTTTTTAATTTACCTGTAAAGTCTAAAATGTAAAACCTTTTTTTTAACCACGTTGATTTTTTTTAATTGGAAGCTATGTTCTGCTTATATTGTCCAGTACGCAATGGATGATGACGACAATTGTTTTCTATTTCATTCAATGTTTTCTTTTTTTTATATTAAAAACAAAATTCGCTCGACAAAAAAAATGAAAATATAATAAATCAAAAATGTATGTATTTCTTTGAGAAAAGAAAAAAATCCTGGAGTGTTTTTTTTTTAAGGCAAAATCTTATAAGTAAAATTTGACGTTTTTTAAACTATGGGAACACGTATTTCTCCAGGCAAAAGGCTACACGTCTAACGCGGACATGTGGTTTTTACTGCCTTCTGTCCATCCATAGTTCAAACAAGTACAAACGATGGCTTCCTGTTTTTTCGATGAAGACTTCAAAATGGCGCTTTTTTTTTCAAACAGTCGTTTAAAAAAATTCTTTCATTTAAAAAATAAATGGAATTTAAAATATAAATACGGATAAATTTTGAACTATGAAGAATGGAACTAAACATTCAATAGTATTTTCATAGGTAAGTGATTTTTTTCGAATTTATATCGATTTATAACCGAAGAAAGAAAAAATTCGTTGCTTTTCTTTTAATCTTTTTAAAAGAAAACCGATTTTTAAAAAAATATTGCATAATTTGCTATTAAACCTGTTGTTTTTATTATTTTTTTAATATATAAATCTGGTCTTTGCTCCTTTAATTGAAAAAAAAAAATTAGGGTTTGAATTACATTTTTCAAGTAGTTATAAACTTGTAAAAATAGGAGATCGAATTATTCATTTTTTCCCCCACACATTCTTAACATCGGTTTTTGATACTGCTAGCGTATATGGTATCATGTCACTCGGAAAGAGAGTGAGAAAGAGAAGAGTTTAGTTCTTTGGAAGGTGCTATATATGAATATGAGAATTTGAAATGGACTGACTTGGTTTAATAAAATTGTGTTTGGCATACCGCTGAATTATTTTTTCTAAAGAATAAAAATGAATAACATTTATTTTTACAATGATCTTTATACATCTATCCAGCGAATGAAAAACACATTTATTATTCTAAAAAAAAATCAAAATTTTGCAACGGCGATGAAGTTGGCTTTATTTTCTAAAACGTTTGATTTTTTTTTAATAATAAACGTTTTTTTTTTCTTTCTTTTTTTCCCCATATATATTTTTATATTTATTCGCTGGATAAATGTATGAAGATCATTTTTAAAACAAATTTTATTCATTTTTATTCTTTAGAAAAAAACAGTTCAGCGGTAGTACGCCACACAAAGATTTATCAAAAACGTTAGTTTTGCTTTACAATCGAAAACATTGACTTCATCTCCATTGTTTGATTTTAATAATGATAAACGTAGTTTTTCATATATGATTTTGTGTTTATTCGCTAGATGAAAATGTAAAAATAATTTTTTTTTTCTGTAGAAAGTTGTTTTTATGACGGAATGAAATTTCCCACACTGGCGTACTTTTTGGCGTTCTGGCGTACTGGCGCCCCCCCCCCAAAAAAAAAATTACCCCTTTTTTGCTCTTTTTTGAGAATATATTAAAATTCGCATGTTTTGAGTACTTTCGGTATATTTACAAGGTATATGAGAGTTGTACTTTAGACAGAAATTTATTGAAAGGGTGGACATGGACATCATAGAACTAACTACCATCACAGTATCACACCGCAATCTACAGAGACCTAATTATTACAGGAATTCTCTAATCACTGTTGATTTAAGGGTCAAGGATAAAAATAATGATATAATCAGTTTTTAAAAAATCTAATTTTGGTATCTGCAAGTGTTTATCTGCAACTGTTTTAATGAAATAAACACACACACACACACACACAATTACAACAAAAATCACAAATATTTCAACGATAGAAAAACAATTCGGCACACTTGATTAAATATCGGATATTATGACACAAGGAACAAAATAATAATTACACCGTGTTACGATGAACTGTGTTCGTTCATTGTTCCTTAAGGAGTAGATTTTCTCTTTAAATAATTTCACGTCTAAATCGTGTTTTTCATCTTTTAATTTTTATTCTTTTATATTTTCATATATTGTATTTCTTAATGGATTAGACACACAAAACTAAAGTTGTATCAGTTTATCTAAGAAAATAAAACAGATTTTCTGTTTTGAACACAAAAGAAAAAACTTTTTTTTTCGTATTGAATTCCCGGAATAAAAAGTAAGTTGTTTTTTTATTTTATTTTTATTTTTTTTTTTACACTTTTATAAATATCCATTAAATAAGTTTTTAAATAATCTTACCCATTAAAATAAGTTTATTTTTTAGATACTAGTGCAGAGAGTGATCCACCGGACGTAAATAATAACGTTATTATTTAAAAAGCCATTCTTAACATGGGGAGGGGAGGGGAGGGTGTTTTGTACCTATTCTATACTTCAATTGAATAAAAAAAAACATATCATAAAACTTTAATTAAACTTGGAAATACGATTTAAAAAATAGCGTGGATCACTCTCTGCACCATTTTTTATTGCAATTCACTACTACTACTACTACTACTACTACTACTACTAAACAACAACGACTTCTACTCCGTGATGCTTTATAACAAATGTGATTAAAAACAAAAGTATGAATCTCCGATTAAAAAATCTAAAAATATTTTGTTCAATCTGACATTCAAATTTTTGTCAAAAATATGTTTTATTAAAGAAAATTTATGTAATTTATGGGAAAATAATAATATTTAACATAAACACAATAATCTAATTCAGAGATTGTAAGCATAAAAACTCTTTTGATATTTAATTGTTTTAATATTTTAAAAAGTCTTTTCTTTCTTTCTTTTTTTTTTGTCTAGTAATTATGCCACTAGAGAATTTCGTTTGATTTTTTTGTTTTATCCAATATTTTACATTTAGAAATGGTGATCGATCACTCTCTTTTATGAAGTTTACATAAAATGGGTAAATGTTACTTTAACTCCAACAGAACACCGACCAATAAAATTTGTTTGCTTAAGCGTTTTCGGGTTGCTGACAGCGAATCTGATATTCAAACCCGTTGCAAATTTACCGTTTGCATGGTATTAACCCCTGGAGCCTCGCACTATTTTGCGCCATATCACCGTATTCGTTAACGCTACGTGTGAGCTGTTCTTATTGAAATTTATGTGCGCACGCACGCGCGTAATGGCGTGACCTTTCACAAGGCACATGAATACATGACGGACATTTTAAATTACAGGAAATATTGGTGCTAGTGCACTTACTGATCCACGCTATTTCATTTTTTATAGTATTTTCAAGTTTAATTAAAGTTTTATTATATCTGTTTTTTTATTGAATTATAAGGTTAAAATACAGAATAGGTACAAACCACCCTCCCCATGTTAAGAATGGCTTTCTAAATAATAATGTTATTGATTCAGCACGGATCAATAAGTGCACTCTACTGCACTAGTGTCAAACTGTTTCTCATAAAAAATAGTTTCATCCCATTTATTAGTAATTAGATTAAATACTTTCATAAAATTAAAAGAACGTAGTTTTCACTTCATTTAATAGTAAAAATAATGTCAGTAAGTTTTCACGAGCGATTTACAAAAATATCTTTATGTTTTTCGTTCCTTTTTTTAGGGGAGTATTAAATTGTAGAATTTGTATAGTTTTTAACAGGTGCTTCTGCAGTTTAATTTACCGTTTTTCCGTAAGTAATACACTATGTGTCAGAATTTTGGAGGAATTTTTGACACCCCTAACACTAAACTGCGAATAAAATATTAAAAAAAACTCGTAATTTCTCTTTTAAAAGTGGGTTGTTTATTTTCTTTATGGAATATACTTCAAAAATAAAATATTAAAGTTGTTTAGTTTAAACTATATTACACAGAAAAATGAACGTCATTTTTTGTTTTTGAAAACTTTCTTGTTATTTCACATGTCCACTAAAAATTCCTCCACGATTTAATTTTACTATGCACATGCGCACATCATGTAAGAATAGTGTAAATAAAGGTGGTGAGATGGCGTCAAATAGAGTGAGGGTTCAGGGGTTAATGCAAATGGTAAATTTGTGACAGGTTTGAATATCAGATTCATTGTCAGTGACCCTGAAAACCCCTTTAAAAAACAAATTTTATTGGTTGGTGTTCTGTTGTAGTTAAAGTAAACATTTACTATAAAATGTGCACCCATTTATTGGCCATTACTGATTAGCAGAACAAAAATAATGGTAAATCTTTGCTATCTAACCAGCGTAGTTCATTCTCTAGAAAATTTCAAGATCTACTTTTTGGGGCTATTATGTTTCAAGAAGCTTAAAATCTTGTCCGCAAAGAAATAATTAAAAAATACAATAAATATTTAATATATTAGAGTGGGGACCACTTCCCTATACAAATGTAATGTAAAATGAGCACCAACTTCCTGGCCAGTTACGGGTCAACACGATATGTAATCGTTTTACTGTTTCCAATTTTTGTACAGGGCTAAGAGGAGGTGTTCATATCAACTTTTGCTTTCTCAATTTTTTTTTGGGGGGGGGCAGAGCTCATTTGCTGTTAAATATTCTGTAATTGTTTTTTAACAATTTACTAAAAGCAGATGCATAAAATATCATTGGGCATAACAAAAGTTGGTGCTTATGCACTATTTGACCCACACTATTTTTGAAAAGTTAAATTCAAGTTTTTTTAATATATTTTTATTAAATTCTTAAGTGATAGTACAGAATAGTTACAAAACACCCTTCCTTCCCCTTGCTAAAAATGGATTTCTAAAACTTTCAGCGCATCGGTCACATAAGTACCCAAAATCTTTTAAAATTGTCACCATCTATATATAAAAAAGTCAAAATGTTTGTGTGTGCGTGTGTTTTAACGTTATTATTTAAAAAGCCATTCTTAACATGGGGAGGGGAGAGTGTTTTGTACCTATTCTATACTTCAATTGAATAAAAAAAAACATATAAAACTTTAATTAAACTTGGAAATACGATTTAAAAAATAGCGTGGATCAGTCACTCTCTGCACCATTTTTTATTGCAATTCAATACTACTGCTACTACTACTACTACTACTACTACTAAACAACAACGACTTCTACTCCGTGATGCTTTATAACAAATGTGATTAAAAACAAAAGTATGAATCTCCGATTAAAAAATCTAAAAATATTTTGTTCAATCTGACATTCAAATTTTTGTCAAAAATATGTTTTTTAAGAAAATTTATGTAATTTATGGGAAAATAATAATATTTAACATAAACACAATCATCTAATTCAGAGATTGTAAGCATAAAAACTCTTTTGATATTTAATTGTTTTAATATTTTAAAAAGTCTTTTCTTTCTTTTTTTTTTTTTTGTCTAGTAATTATGCCACTAGAGAATTTCGTTTGATTTTTTTGTTTTATCCAATATTTTACATTTAGAAATGGTGATCGATCACTCTCTTTTATGAAGTTTACATAAAATGGGTAAATGTTACTTTAACTCCAACAGAACACCGACCAATAAAATTTGTTTGCTTAAGCGTTTTCGGGTTGCTGACAGCGAATCTGATATTCAAACCCGTTGCAAATTTACCGTTTGCATGGTATTAACCCCTGGAGCCTCGCACTATTTTGCGCCATATCACCGTATTCGTTAACGCTACGTGTGAGCTGTTCTTATTGAAATTTATGTGTGCACGCACGCGCGTAATGGCGTGACCTTTCACAAGGCACATGAATACATGACGGACATTTTAAATTACAGGAAATATTGGTGCTAGTGCACTTACTGATCCACGCTATTTCATTTTTTATAGTATTTTCAAGTTTAATTAAAGTTTTATTATATCTGTTTTTTTATTGAATTATAAGGTTAAAATACAGAATAGGTACAAACCACCCTCCCCATGTTAAGAATGGCTTTCTAAATAATAATGTTATTGATTCAGCACGGATCAATAAGTGCACTCTACTGCACTAGTGTCAAACTGTTTCTCATAAAAAATAGTTTCATCCCATTTATTAGTAATTAGATTAAATACTTTCATAAAATTAAAAGAACGTAGTTTTCACTTCATTTAATAGTAAAAATAATGTCAGTAAGTTTTCACGAGCGATTTACAAAAATATCTTTATGTTTTTCGTTCCTTTTTTTAGGGGAGTATTAAATTGTAGAATTTGTATAGTTTTTAACAGGTGCTTCTGCAGTTTAATTTACCGTTTTTCCGTAAGTAATACACTATGTGTCAGAATTTTGGAGGAATTTTTGACACCCCTAACACAAAACTGCGAATAAAATATTAAAAAAAAACTCGTAATTTCTCTTTTAAAAGTGGGTTGTTTATTTTCTTTATGGAATATACTTCAAAAATAAAATATTAAAGTTGTTTAAAAGATAATAGAAATTTTTTTTTTTTTTTTTTTTTTTTTTTTTACACAGTGATCACCACTTATCAAGGCCCGGAAGCCACTCAGGGATAAGGGTTATTGCAAGTACATCACGTTAGTGAGGAGATTTTATGAAGTGTTTAATTAGGGGGGCGGTTCATTAGGAATTTGTTAACATTAGACTTGAAGACATCCAAGTTGTAGTCCGGAGGGAAGCAGGCAGACGGAACAGAGTTCCACAGGCGTGCAGTTCTAAGAAAGAAGCTTTGCTCATGAAATCCGCGTTTTGATTTAGGCACAGATATAGAGTGGGGGAAATTTTTCACAGTGGATTCAGCTAGACGGGTGTTTTTCGTGAAAGTTTGGCGAGGGGGGACCAGGGATTGGAGTTCAGACGAGCACCTGCCATGAAAATAACGATAAAACAAGGATAGGCTCGCAACGTCTCTTCTGTGGGAGAGGGGTTGCAGGGTAGAGAAAAGGGCATCCCCCACTAAACCACGAAGTCTATTTTGTACTCTGTCAAGGCATGATAGGCTGTTTTTGGCAGCTCCTGCCCAGATATGGCAACAGTATTCCATCCTTGGCCGTACTTGGCTTTTATATAGATAGAGAATTGCATCAGTAGTGAGATATCTTCTGGAGCGGTAGAAGGATCCCACCATCTTTCCTGCGACCTTGGCAACAGACTTGATGTACGTGTTCCATTTCAGATCAGGAGTAAAGGTCAAACCCAGAAGCTTGTCAAAACACGGGGCCTCACCCAGACGAGAGCCATCCATCACAATTGATGCCAGCTGGGGATCAGAGCGTTGATGATGTAAGGATAGGAGTTTGGTTTTAGATGCATTAAAGGTAACTAGCCACATCTTCCCCCACTGAACCACGCGCTCGAGATCAGAGGAGAGAGAATCCGAGAGAACTTTGTCATTTACAGCCTTTGATGTGTTGCCGTAGATGGTCGTGTCATCAGCATAGATGTCAACGAATGATTTAAGTATGTGTTTAGGGAGGTCATTGATGTAGATCAGGAAGAGAGTTGGGCCGAGGATTGACCCCTGAGGGACTCCAGCATTTATATTGCAGGCCTCCGATTTTTGTCCATCTACCACTACTCTTATGAGCCTATCGGAGAGAAATGATTTAATGATTGAGAAAACATTTCCAGTTATACCGTAGCTGGAAATCTTGTGAAGTAGACCCTTATGCCATACTTTGTCAAAGGCCTTTGATATGTCAAGAGCAATTGCCCTAGAAAGGAAGCCTTTGTCAAGAGATTCACTAATCCTGTGGGATATAACCGTCAGCACATCTGCGGTAG
Organism: Euprymna scolopes; assembly: GCF_053919585.1. Taxonomy (NCBI): domain Eukaryota; kingdom Metazoa; phylum Mollusca; class Cephalopoda; order Sepiida; family Sepiolidae; genus Euprymna; species Euprymna scolopes. The sequence goes on from NC_136498.1 coordinate 129,216,499, forward strand.
ATCTTGCAGAGCGGAAACCATATTGTGTGTCACTAAGAAGGTTGTTTCTGCTGAGGTGGTTGACTATTTCTCTATTTAATATTGATTCCAGTAACTTACTCATAACACAGAGAAGACTTATTGGTCTGTATTGAGAGGGAGATGACTTATCACCTGAATTCTTAAATACAGGGCAAACTGATGAGGTCTTCCAGGGGGTCGGAAAGCACTTCTCCTTAAGGCAGCGCTTAAATAGTTTCGTAAGTATGGGAGCAAGTTCTGGTTGAAGCTTTTTTAACACTATAATATATTTTTTTATTTAAAAAAAATAGTGTTTACAAAGTGCCGCCGCACCTTCATGCAGCTATTTTGTTTACGTAATGAAATCAATTGAATTTTACGAGTTAATTTTTTTTTTCAATTTTTAAACTTTAAAAATCTATCAAAATTTTTCTATTGGTTAAATATTTACGATATTTTCAGGGTCAATGTGAAATTTTATGCTCTTTCCAATAAACTGAATATAATATTTTAGACAAACGTTTTTTTTTAAACTCCCCTCTCCATTTTGAAATGTCTATTAAAATTTTAATAATTAATTTATGTACCAAAGTTTTATATATCACAAATTGAAGATAAAAGATCAATAAATAATATATTGTAAATTAAAACAAAAAAGAAGTGTTTTTTTGGAAATTTACCTGTAAAGTCCAAAGTGAAAAACTTTTTTTTTAAACCATGTTGATTTTTTTTTTTAATTGGAAGCCTATGTTCTGCTTTTATTGTCCAGTAAGTAACGGACGATGACGACAATTTTTTTTATTTCATTCAATGTTTTATTTTTTTAGATGTTTAAAAAAAATTTCACTCGATAAAGAAGAATGAAAATATAATAAATAAAAAAATTATGTATTTCTTTGAGAAAGGAAAAAAAAATATTCCTCGAATGTTTTTTTAAGGCAAAAACTTATTAGTAAAAGTTGACTAGTTTTCAGTTATGGAGACATAAATTTCTTCATGCACAAGGCTAGACGCCTAACGTGAACGTGTGGTTTTTATGCCCTTCTGTTCATCTGTAGTTCCAAACAAAATGAATCACTGGTTCGACGTTTGGCTAGTCACCAACAAATGCTTACGTAATTGCGGGGTTTTCAAATACTTGATTAAAAAAATTCTTTTATTTAAAAAATACATGGAATTTAAAATATAAATATGGATAAATTCTTAACAATGAAGAATGGAACTACCCATTTAATAGTATTTTTTATAGGCATGTGATTTTTGGCATTTATATATACATATATTTATCAAAGCAAGTCAAAATACGTTGATTTTCTTTAAACCTTTTTTAAAGAAAACCGATTTAAAAATAAATATTGCATAATTGGCTATTAAACATGTTAGTTTGTTTTTTAAATGGTCTTTTCTCCTTTAATTAAAAAAAAATTAGGGTTTGAATTACATTTTTCAAATACTTATAAGCTTCGAAAGATAGTAAGTTGAATTATTAAAGTTCTTATCATTTTTAATGACCGCTTCTGATACACCTAGTAATACACTGACATACACCGAGTAGAAGAACCGTTTAATTTCACGAAAATTCTGTTTACATTTGGGGGTGGCGGTGGAGGGTCAGGTGGCCACAGCCACTATGACATGCCACCCCCAAATGTAAAACAATTTTTGTGAGAAATTAAACGGTTCTTCTATGTCGGCGTTTTACTTATGGAAAAACGGTAAATTCAACTGCAGAAGCACCTGTTAAAAACTATACAATTCTATAATTTAATAATCCCTAAAAAGAACAGAGAGAAAAAAAACATAAAACTGCTTTCGTAAACCGTTGGTGAAAATTTAATTTTTAGATCAATTAAAAAGCATCAAAAACTATATTACACAGAAAAATGAACGTCATTTTTTGTTTTTGAAAACTTTCTTGTTATTTCACATGTCCACTAAAAATTCCTCCACGATTTAATTTTACTATGCACATGCGCACATCATGTAAGAATAGTGTAAATAAAGGTGGTGAGATGGCGTCAAATAGAGTGAGGGTTCAGGGGTTAATGCAAATGGTAAATTTGTGACAGGTTTGAATATCAGATTCATTGTCAGTGACCCTGAAAACCCCTTTAAAAAACAAATTTTATTGGTTGGTGTTCTGTTGTAGTTAAAGTAAACATTTACTATAAAATGTGCACCCATTTATTGGCCATTACTGATTAGCAAAACAAAAATAATGGTAAATCTTTGCTATCTAACCAGCGTAGTTCATTCTCTAGAAAATTTCAAGATCTACTTTTTGGGGCTATTATGTTTCAAGAAGCTTAAAATCTTGTCCGCAAAGAAATAATTAAAAAATACAATAAATATTTAATATATTAGAGTGGGGACCACTTCCCTATACAAATGTAATGTAAAATGAGCACCAACTTCCTGGCCAGTTACGGGTCAACACGATATGTAATCGTTTTACTGTTTCCAATTTTTGTACAGGGCTAAGAGGAGGTGTTCATATCAACTTTTGCTTTCTCAATTTTTTTGGGGGGGGGGCAGAGCTCATTTGCTGTTAAATATTCTGTAATTGTTTTTTAACAATTTACTAAAAACAGATGCATAAAATATCATTGGGCATAAAAAAAGTTGGTGCTTATGCACTATTTGACCCACACTATTTTTGAAAAGTTAAATTCAAGTTTTTTTAATATATTTTTATTAAATTCTTAAGTGATAGTACAGAATAGGTACAAAACACCCTTCCTTCCCCTTGCTAAAAATGGATTTCTAAAAATTTCAGCGCATCGGTCAAATAGTGCATAAGTACCCAAAATCTTTTAAAATTGTCACCATCTATATATAAAAAAGTCAAAATGTTTGTGTGTGCGTGTGTTTTCATGTATGTCTGACAAAGGCTTTTTTCCGAGAAGCGATCGGTCGGCTTACAACTTCTTAAAACTTTTTATATCATGTCTAAATCATAATATCTACCAGGTAACAATGGGGGTCGTCTGTCTATTTAATTTGCTCGACTTTGAAAAGATAAATATTCAACATTTTTCGATCGCTGCATGTGCATTAGGCTTTTTCATATAATAAAAGTGAAACTAATTCTGGCGGCATTTTCCGGTTGTGATCGCTGGAAACGTCCGAAAGCAATCAGCTTTGATCAATATGGAGTTTCTCCTTATATCAGACAATTGCTATTCAATTTGGACAATCCCCTTTTTATGGGGAGCTGGTTTCCCCCACAACATCTTGGGGAAACAAAAAAAAAAATGCTGCCCCACAGTAAATAAAATACTGCCCTGCAGTCAAAGTTTACATCATTAAGTCATTAAATATGGGAACCTGCCAATTCTTAATTCTTACATAAATTCAAACATATTTTTGTTACTGTTTCATGGTGGCCCAGTGATTAACGTCGCACGTTTTCTGTTTTTTTTCACACTTTAATTTCCAACTTCGACTCAAGGGTTTGGGTTCGATCCTTCATACTTACCTACCAAAACTTTTTTTTTATTTTAACCCTGGCAACGCTGGGTATCCTCCACTAGTCTATATATATATATAAAAGGCAAAATGTGTATTAGTGTGAGCGTCTTTTGTGTATGTCTGCAAAGGCTTTTGAAGGGGGATGCTCGGGAGATCACTGTTTCTTAGAAGTTTTTATATACTCCGTGGATTATAATATCTCCGATTTATGAAACGAGGTTGTGCCTGTCTTTTATTTGAGCGACTTTTACACATATTTGAGCGACTTTTACAAGTATTTCTTATTCTCTGCATGTTTGTTTGGCTTTTCCATATAAAAAAGCGAAACTGAATCTGGAGCAAATGTGTCTACCTGGCACTCATGCCGGGAGGTTCAGAAAAGCAATGAGCTTTGATCAATGTGGGGGAAAACTCGCCATGTCAGACAATTGCTATTTATTTGGACACTCCCCTATTTATGGGGAGCTGGTTTTCCTCAACATCTAGGGGGATCGGGAACAAACAAATACACAGAAACTGGCTTGCAGCTAAAGTTAAGCACAGGATTTCATTTCCCTTTGGCATAATGTTTGACCTCATTTAATTTACGCATCTGTGTGAACACATTCACTTAACATTTTAATCATTTAATTTCAACCATTCTCACTTCTGCTGCCTGTGTAGTATCGCAGTAAGTTATCAGGCTATCATTTCTTTTCTGCCTACACCTCAATGCTTCAGGTTTGAGCCTACCTGCCTACAAAAACTTCTTTTTTCCTACACTCACACTGACAAACACCCGGCATTGCCGGGCACCCATGCTAGTCTATAATATAAATCTTACCTGTCTGCTGAAATGTATGTATGAATGTATGTTTGTATGTCTGGCAAAAACTTTCAACAGAGGCAACACATTTTCACAAGATAGTATCATTTTGAAGTTTGACCCTTCGGGCGACAAATATTGAAAACTTGGCCAAAAACATTAATTTTTTCACCCTCAACTGGGCACTGTTCTACAAGGAGGGGTCGTTTTTTTCGCTGACATTTTTTGCAAGTCATTCAACTCTTGCGTCCGCGACGGCACATGAAAGGCATTATTTTTACTGCCTGTGACATCACAATCATGGTAGGCACATCAGTAAGACATTTTGGGTTTTTTTCACCTCTATTTCCTCTGGTGCGTTACGGGTTCGAGCCTGCTTACTGCTCCTATTTAAATTTTTTTTTTTTTTGTGTTCGCAATTTTCCTTTTTTTTTTTTTTTGCTCAACCAACACCCTTACACACACCTATACTTTCTTTTTCACCTTCATGTCATGGGTTCGAGCTTGCCTGCTTACTACAACTTGTTTTTTTTGCTCAACACACACCTCCAAACACCTGGGCAATGTCGGGCACCCAGGCTAGTCAAATATATAGAAGGCAAAATAGGCGCATGCATTGGTGTATGTCCACAGAAGACATTTTCATCAGGGTTCTCACGTCGGTTGTATTCTGAGAGAAGTTTTCTAATATTTTCCAGATGATAATATCTAAGATCCACAAACAGACATCATCTCCATCTTTTTTTTGAACGATTTTTTAAAAATTCCCTCGTTTTGAGTGTTTGTTTCTTTTTTGTATAAATAAAGTGAAACTAATCAAATGCAATGGCCAACTCCTGGCCTTTGTCCAGGTAGTATCTGTTCTGTAATTGGTCCTTGGTCAATGTAAGGGAAACCCTTCTTACTGAGACAATTGCTATTTATTTGGATACTGCCAGAGTACCCTCTATTTGGGAAGGAGCTGCTTTTCCCCTACATTAAAAACGACTTTGTGGGAGGTTTAAAAACAATGCCATTTCTGCAAGTCATTTTTTTTATTAACTACATTAAATTTGAATGCATTACACTTCTGGTCACATTATGGAGTAGAGGTAAGACGTAAGGTTTTCTTTCACTTTCTTTTCCACCTTCGCAATACAGGTACTGCCTGCCTACTACCATTTTTATTTTTGTGCTCTAAACACCCGGGCAAAGCCGGGCACCCCCACTAGCGACATATATTTTTTGTTTTCTACCAGTAGTTTTTTTTTGTTTTGAGTGGTTACCAGAACACCCTAGAGGACCGTCTCAATTCAACTATTTTAGTTTTGTTCTAATATAATATTCAACGGCATTACTTATTTCAAAGTAAATAAACGCTTCAAAATAAGTTAAAAACAGAAAATTTTTCCAAGTAAGAAGAGTTACTTTTCTTGCCTTTGGTAACATTTATTTGTTATACATTTTGGGGTTCATGTTGTCATTTTTTTTCTGACCATACTTCAAAATGCTGGTTTTGGTTTATTATATTGTTAGGTGAAAATACAAATTAGTAAACAAGGACTCCTTTTCCCATATTAAAAATATATTTTTAAATAATAAAGTTATTATTAATGATGTGAGGATGTTTTTAGTTGGAAAATGACAAAAAATAAAATGGATAAATAAAAGCATGCTCCCTCCCCGAATCAAAAATAAAAAAAATTACCTTTTTCATTTTTATATAAGACAAAAAATACGAAATAGGAAGGTACTTTTTAAAAATATCAAATATGAATTTAAGAACTTAAGAAAGCCAACAATGATATTTTTACAGTATCTTTTGTTTATTAAAATGTTAGGTCTAAGTACAGAATACTCACGAATACATAGGCTCTATTCACCTCCAAAATGTAAAAAAAAAAAAAAAAAAAAAATAGATATGAGTCCTCTGCCTACTCCTCTGCTGCAAAAATTGGAAACTGGGAACAATTACATGTCTTGTTGACTGCCAACTGGTTAAGAAGTTGGTGTTCATTTTACATTCAATTTATATAATAGGAAAGTGATTACATAGGCTTACATCTTAAATATTTATTATTATTTTTAATTCTCCATTTGCGGATATTTTTAAAAAGCTGTTTAAACGTAATAGCTAAAAATGTAGATTTTTTATGAAGTAACTATGCTGGGTTAGAGTGTTATAAATTACAAAAATATTTTTGTTTTTATTTTGGCTTTTATATAACGATAACATTTTCTTTGGTGCATTCGAGAGGAGCATTTTTAATGAACAATCGTTATTTCTATTTGGTATTTTTTATAACAATATAATTTTTTAGTGAATTACTGAACATCTTTTTTTAATTCATAAAATTCTAAACTAATGGTAGAACAGCACGTATATAATTAGTTTTGACACAACTGCATAAACATCAAGAATTGCAATTCCGGCTCAGAATATGTTCAGCAGTTAATGATGAATTGTGAAAATCCATTTCCTTTGTATTTAACGCATGCAAAAATTTAGGTCAGCACATTTTTTGTTGAATATGATGTCTTTCACTGAAAATTTTTTTATTTCATTACAAATATATTTATTAGAATTGAAATGTTTTATACAAATACTAAAAGATATATTCTTCATGAAGCTCCTCTCCCCATATTTAGAGTAGCTTTCTAAATAATGTCATTCTTTTGAAATCCATTTAAATATGAAGAGGAGACCTTAACTACTTTCAATTTTAATAAGCCAAAATTTTTTTGTCTCAAAATAAGAAAGTTAACTGTTTAATTAATTAATTTGATTAAGGCAGATTTAAAGATTTTTTTTTTTAAGGAATATATGTTCCAATACACTGAGGAATATAGAAAAAATCTGGTTTAAAAACATAGAAATGATAACATTAAAAAAATAAAAGGAGGAATGCAATTTTTTACAGTTTTAATATTTTCTTTATATTAAGCGGCTTATTAACTTGTCAGCTATTTCTATATAAAGGAAACGTGACTGTTTAATTAATCAATTTGGTATACGCAGATTTTAAGTAGGCAATCATATGATCTCTTGCTTAAAGGAAATACATGGTTACAATCCACTGAGAAATACATGTAAAAGCACTAGCTAAAAAATAGAAAATAATGCAAAAAGATAAATAAATGCAAATTTTCACAGTATTCTCGTGGAATATGTGTATCATCTGAGTCAGTTTAAAATAATAGAGTGAATAAATATAAATGTGCTAGTCATATTGTTATAAGAGGTGTGGACATATTTTTTATATGGGAGTTAAGTAAATAATAGTATAAGGTGATCATAGAAGATTAAAAGTAATATTTAAAAAAATAAATTGTGAGAGAAATAAGACTTAACACCCAATGAAATGCATCCAAGTCTTTATTATCTGTTTATAGTAATTTAAAAATGCATCATCTTGCCAATATTTAAAGATAAAATATTAAAATGCTGAGAAGTTAAACACCTGGGATTACAATTAGATGTAACAGATATTTTTTCTAAAAAATAATTTACTTAATAAGATTGGTAAGAACAAATAGAAAATATCGTTCTCCCAAGCAAATGAAATGTCAGCATAAATGGAGATGTGTTAGTGGTATTGTCATGAAATGTTTGATTCAAACCTAAATAATACGGTTAGGTATAATGTTTAGTATTTGTTTATAGTAATTTAAATAGTCTTACTAATATTTAAAGATAAAACCTTCAACATGCTAATGAATTAAAAGCCTTTAATTACAAATAATTTATATGTTCAGATAATTTAGGGGTGAATGAATATACCCAACTAAATAAGCAACAACAGGGAAAGAATTCTAAAGTCTAGCAAACTGAGGGAGACACGTTTAAGATTAGAATGCTTTCTAGACGCAAAAAGGGAACGGGTTGGTCGGGAGTATGTAGGTTGAGGGAAGACAATTCCTATGAGTTCATCAGAAAACATTCCATTAGAGTACTTATAAAACCGACATAGACATGCAATATTTTGGATATGGGACAGTGGCTGGAGCATGAGAATATGAGCAGGACCGATTAGATTTGGACGCACTTTTTAAGCCAATGTAATGAAGATAATTGTGGTAGTTACACCAGTTCAGATGTGGCAATAATACTAAATGCATGTGCTAATATGAGTTTTTTAGATGTATAGGATACTCGCAGGTCAAAGTAATTGTCTATCAGAGTAGTGAAATCCTACCTTCTTAGTAGTAATCCTCTGTTATATCCTCAAAGTATGTGTTTGTATATTTGATAATTAGTAAATTAGAAATTTGTCCATACTGATAGTTAGAGATAAAACATGCCAATAAGTTTAGTTATAAATACTTTTAATTCATATTAACTGTGAATAAACTGACATATCCCTTCAAAAAAACCTTAGATTTGAATAATAGAATTCACAAATTGATAAATATATAAGGAGAAAAACAAAGATATATAAATGAATAAAAAAGCAAAAAAGTATAGAACAGTACATTAGCTTTTCCAACCAAATTAATGACCTTTTTTGAACTAAATAACCCCATTTTAAGGAATGTGTCCCATATTTTTTAGAATATAATATATTTTCTATCGACGATATGTAAATGTATGTTCTTGAAAAAGACAGAAACAATTGTATGCAGTAAAAACTTTTTTGATTAACTTATGGAAATTTCTATTATTATAACAATGTTAACAATACATAAAGACTTATATATATATATATATATATATATATATATATATATATATATATATATATGTTGGTATATTTAGGCAGCATTTTTTCATTCAAGCAAATATTATTAAATACAACCAAGGCACTTTGCTTTATGATTCTATTTAAAAAATTTTCAATTTTCCGTATAATCTTTTTTATATAAAAATAAAAAAATATTAAAAGTTCCATAGTTGTTGCTGTCATGAGCACTTTCGATTCATCCACAAATCATCTTCAGGTGTTGAATAAAAGTGCAAAGAGCGAAAATCAGAATTAAAAGTAAAAAATTAATACACAATAAACGGCATTAGGTGATGATAAGTTTAAATATATAGAGTCGATGAAAAGTCGGTTAAAAATATAGGTCGATTAAAAATTTGAGTATTAAAATCAGCAAGTTCATGGACCCTGTTAACAAAGTCGGTCTACTACAAACTACGCGAGACATTTTAGAACGTTACTGCTTTTCTCGAATGCAATATCATTTATAGTTGGTTGAAGGGTTCTAATATATGACCCTTCAAGAATTTTTAATTTTTTAATATTTTCATGTATAATTTTTATGTTGTCAACGAGGACCTTTCTAAGATTGAAGGGGCACAGTTATGTTCTTTTATCAAATGTTTATATATAGCACTAGTATTATTTAGATGCATGGTTATTCGCTGGGACAACATTGTCATTGTATGCTCAATGTATGTATTCTTTTCAGAGTTACATTCTCCCATAGAACATTTGAATTTATACACTACATTGGTTTATTCCAACGTTTTTATAGCCAGTAATAAGTTGTTTCTAACCACAAGGTTTTGTGTTCTAAACTTCTTGTAGTAAATAATACATTTTATTTTAGAATTACTGTCAATAGGCATCGAGTACCTACATACGATATTTTAATTGCATTTTCTTCAATTCTGAAGTTAGGTGTCATTTGAGTGTGATATAATATATTAATGGAATTTGCCTTGTGGTGTTTGCTAATATTATTATTAGGGTTTTCAAGGGATTGCAGCATTCATTTTATTTGTTCATCAACAATGTAATTAGGAAAATGATTGTTGATGAGTACTTGTTACATATATATATATATATATATATATATATATATATATATATATATATTCTCAGTATGATGAAAATCAAATAAATTCTAAGTATGATTTTCTCTAGACTCTATTCTAAGTGCAAAAGTATACTGCATACAATTTTTCTCCAGACTATATCTTGAGAAAAATGGTATCGACTAGTTCTGTATCAAGTTAGAAAATATTTGGTAATTTTGCTAATGTGTAGTCCATGACTTTAGTTCAAATTAATCTCAAGTTTGTAAGTTCAATCGAATAATATTGATAACAATAAAGAAAATACTAATATATGAATGCAAATACTAAAATTTTTTTATTTTATTTATTTTTTACAGATGTTCCTGATTGAACGCATTTATTGAATTTTAGGGAATTATCATTTTCTTTAAGAATTATTTCATAAATAGGGAAGATTTATTTGGAAATTAACAGCGAATTCTGTGGGAAGATTTATTTATTTTGGATACTATTTTAAAAATTTTCTGAAACAGTGAAGAAAACAGCATACAGCTTGAAGATCATATTAAATTTTGTAAAATATGTGTTTAGTATTCAAATAAATAAAGGTGGTAAAATATCGAATCAGAAATTGCAGAAATGTGTGTTGCTTTTGTAAATTCAATATTTTATTCAGTACCAAATCAATAGCAGTATAAAAAATCTGTAAAATTAACACCAGATAAATGCTATACTCTTGTGAAGTAGCTGCCGTATTTCTTTGCATGAAATACAACTTGCTTCAACATCTGTGAATTAAGACTAATATATATATATATATATATATATATAAGATAAATTAACATATTTTATAATTACGCCAATAATTTTGTTCAATGGACCAATTGTAGTGAAAGATGCAGGTACAGAGTGGCGAAATGCCGCATTCTTGTCAGTTGTGTGGATATTCTTGTTCTCAAAAATCAAAGTTAGTGAGACATATAAAAACTCACACTGGAGTAAGGCCACATTCTTGTCAGTTGTGTGGATATTCTTGTTCTAAAAAATCACATTTAGTGGAACATATGAGAAGTCACACTGGGGAAAAGCCATATTCTTGTGAAGTGTGTGGATATTCCTTTTCGCAAAAATCAAAGTTAGTAAGGCATATTAGAACTCACACTGGGGAAAAGCCACATTCTTGTGAAGTATGTGAATATTCTTGTTCTGAAAAATCAGATTTACTGATTCATATGAGAGTTCACACTGGAGAAAAGCCATATTCTTGCACACTATGTGGATATTCTTATTCTCATAAATCAAATTTAATTGTACATATGAAAAAAACACATGCTTAAAAGTTATATTCATTCAGGATATGTGCATAGTCTTGTTCTAAGAATTTCCATTTATTCATATGAGAACTTTAAACATGACTGGATTACATAGGTAAACTCAGAAAGGACTATTCTCATTGTGGTTAAACTAACTGTATTACATAGGATTGAACTGATAAATAATGGAAGATAAGGCAAGAATCGATGTCTGATGAACCAACTGAGTTTGTTTGTCTGCTACATAAACGACTCAAACTTTTGTATGTTCTTGTTAATACATTTTGTACTCTCTTTTCCTTGAACTCTTTAAACGTGGTCATAACAGTAACAACGAATGTTCGAAAAACTCATGAAGGAAATAGGAGTTTTAATACCCAGTGTTTTTCTAATACTGGTAAACTATGGTTCGAAGAACAAAAACAGAAATCTATGAAAAACCAATGAAGTGTCCAAAACACTGGCGTAAAAAAATAAACAGCATCTTCATCTTCAACAAGAAACTAAGTATGAGCTCTCCATGAAAAAAACCACAGCATTTACAACTTTAACATTGATTAAAGAAAAGAAACAGTACTTTTTAACACTGTTAACCTTCATGTCAAAACTAATGCAGTATTTTCAACATTGAGAAAACAAGAAATATCTCTATAAAAAAGAGTGTTAAACATATTTTACATTTTTTTTTGCATTCTCTCTGGTTAGTTTGTTAGTGATAATACCATCGAATTCGCTTATTCCAAGTACAGTGCATTTTGCAAGACATGCCAGATAAAACATCTCACAACTTCACAATAAGATTAATGGCCAAGCCAAGTGCATTGTGGACGTACTAAAAAGGGAACTAAATAAGGCTTATGGATTGTCCAGGAAAAAAGCTCTACATAAGTATATAAAATCATGGAAAGTCTTTACACTCCTGCAGCCCAATCACCAGTGGAAATTATGTTTAACCATAAAATCAGATCACTATTCAAAAAATGACAAACCACACAAAGTAAAATGTCTATGGTACCACGAAAAATACAATTTTAGAGAAAATGTTTACATATTTTAGAAACAACGTTTTGGGGGAAAACTAAGGAGGATAATGCAGAAGATCGGCAATGTTATCTATATAATCTATGGCCCAAAGGTGACTCAAAAAAGGCATATATGAACTGCATACAGAAACATAAATTAGGATCAAGAAGGTTTGTTTCAGGAAGAGTAGAGAGTATTTAAACTGTCTACGACACATTTGATGTTTAGCCCTCTCAATTTACACCAGAACCACGATGTTTTGTCAGAAAAAAGGTAGATACAAGACCCACCCATAGTCTACCTAAGGAAAAAGAAATACTGATACACATTTCAGAGTATTCAGCTTGGGAAGAGCTGTGGCGGAACAACCTATGTTATCTACAAATAAACGTAAACAGTAAATATCGGAAGACATAGCCATAATGTAGGAGTCGATATCAGTGAACTAACCAAGGTTGTTTCTCATCTAGACGAACAACTCACACTTTTGTATGTTTTTGTTAATACATTTTTCTACTCTATTTTTGTGTTCTGTTTTTCTTGTATCTCTTTAAATAAGGTAATAAAAATTGCAGATGATTATTGCCATAAAAGGCAATATATCATGAACAAATATGAAATGATTATGATTGACGAACTATTCTACTTGTCTATTGCTGTAATTGGGCCAAAGAGAAGAATATAACACAGCATGAGAAACTAGAAAATGGTTTATAAACGACATAGTCTCTAAAAGATATAAACATTATATCAGTTGCAGTAGACGCAAAAAGACCAACTAAAAATACGAAAATGTTAAAGATTGGAAGTTGGAACGATCTTAGTATCACAAAATTCCTACATAGGCCACTTAACAAATTTCTGGTTGGAGAAGCTAGCATCACGCCATAGAAACTGTATTGGTGTTTTCATTAATCTGTTGGGTTGGAAAGAAGCCAAAGTATCATAACTAATAAAAGGTAATACTATTTTACATCACCATAACAGTAAGACATTCAATCCTAACATATTGACGAATCTGCTTTTTCACTACAATAAGAAAACTATTCACTGGCTTAATTCCATAAAGTATCTATGAACAATTGAGACACTAAACTATAAAATAATATAAACAATACAGATCATTCTACTGTCTCACTATGACAAATATGACCTGACTGACCTGGTTTATACAGCATCTATGATCAATACTCTTCAGAAAAGAACAAGCAGAAATAAAGTTTGGTAGTGGAATGGAGTAAGAGCGGAGAGGAGGTTAATAAAAAAAATAAATAAAAAATTTTAAAAAACTGTGACTACCCAAATAATTCTAATTGAAGCCGGAGGTTTTTCTGCTTGCACAAAGTAGGGGGGCTCTTAGTCCATTCCACTACCAAATATTCTAAAAAAAATAATAATTTTCAGACTTATACCCTTGAAAAGTTAGTCTGAACGAAAAGCGCTTCGGGTGTATTTTAACGATCTTGTTTTTAATCGACTTATTTATTTTATTGAATTGTACATTTGTTACATGTAACTTGCCCCATTTTTTTTCCTTTTCCTCACCCCGTTTTCCATCTTATTTTAGTCGATTGAATTTCCACGATGGTTCACTTCTTTATAATATATATATATATATATATATATATATATATATATATATACTGTGTCAATCGCTTTATTGCAGATTAGTAAAATATCAATATTTAACGTCACAAAAAAACGAAAATTGTACCATCAAAGGGATGCTTTAAGGTTAGTTATTGCAAAAGGAATTTATTCAAAAGTATGCTATATTCACGAAGTTATGGCATTTTATTTATTATCAAGGAAATTGTACTTTCCATCGCTTTATTGCAGATCTCTTCGAATGCCAAAAAATCAGGCGATTAAAGGTTATCGAAAAGCAAAGGATAGTTGCCGGACTCGTAAAAGTATTGTCCATCAAAGATTTAGCCACGGAGCTAGAAAGGGATCCAAGAATCTTGGTCCCATTCTTGAACAACCCGAACACCAAATCCAAAAGTTAAGGGCACCAGAAGAAATCTTTCAGATCGCGATATTCGGAAAATTCATAGGGAAGTCAATCGAAACACAAACAGCACCAGTGCTTCCGTTTTTTGAAAGGCTGGAATCGCTCCAAGATTCAGGCTGACCAGAGACAATGTGTTGAATGGGACTGCAAGGAAATTCAAAACTTTTCCAAGGCCTCCATTGAGCAAACAACATAGGAAAAAACGAATGGCTTGGACACAGAATTACATGAAAATCGATTTCCAACAGGTCCTATTAAGGGATGAGGCCCAGGCTACGCTTGACGGTCCAGATAATGGCTCAAAGTTTGAAATTCAAACGGAACTCTGACCCATTACAGAGTTCATCGCCAACAAGGAGGTGGAGGCATCATATTTTGGGCGGAAATCATTGGGGATAAGTTGGTTAGACCATGCCGAGTGGCCAGAGGGTGTAAAGTTTACCAGCAATGCGTACGCAGCCTTTTTGGATAATCATTTTTCAGCATGACTAGATGACCTAACATTGTCACGTTGCTTTCAGATGATTTTTATGCATCACAATCTACCATCCCATTCTGCTTGGGACGACTTCATCCTTTCTTGAATCTATGAGATTCGTTGGTGGAACTCTCATGACCTGACCACCGTGCTCTCCAGACCTTATCCCTATTGAATATCTCTGGTCAGTATTAAAAAGAGGAGTTTATGAGGGAGGAGAGCAATTTACTTCAAAGGATGCTTTGTGGAGGAACGTAGTTGATGTTGCTAGAGCCATAACTCCTTTTAAGATCAAACAGTTGAATTCTTCGGGGACAAGAGGTTATAAGTTATTTTAAAAAATGATGGATGTGTCGATAAATAATTCATTTATATGAGACTTATACCTAGGATATGCTTTTGTTTATTATTCTTTGACAGGAAAATATAATAAAAATTAAAGTTCTCAAGATAAGACATTGTATTTTTGCCCTAAAACAACATTTTAAGAGACCTGCAATAGGTGTATCAGATTTTTTGTAGGAATTTTTGACACCTCTAATACGAATGCGAATAAAATATAAAAAACTCGTAATTTCTCTTTTAAAAGTGGGTTGTTTATTTTCTTTATGGATTATACTTCCAAAATAAACTATTAAAATTGTATAAAGAGTAATAGAAATATTATTTTTTTATTTTTTTAAAAAACAGTAATGAAATTAATAGAATTTTACGAGTTCAGTATTTTTCAATTTTTAAACTTTAAAAATCTACAAAAAAATTTCTATTAGTTAAATTTTTACGATATTTTCAGGGTCAATGTGAAATTTTATGATTTTTTCAATAAACTGAATATAATATTTTAGACAAACGTTTCTTTTAATTAACACCCCCATTTTGAAATGTCTATTAGAAAGTAAGTAATTAATTTACTCACCAAAATTTTAGATATCACAAATTGAAGATAAAAAATCAATAAATAATATATTCAAATTTAAACAAAAAAGTAGTGTTTTTTAGAAATTTACCTGTAAAGTCCGAAGTTTAAAACCTTTTTTTAACCACGTTGTTTGTTTCGTTTTTTTTTTGTTTTTGTTTTTTTTAATGAAACCTTGGTCTTTGCTCCTTTAATTGAAAAAGAATAGGGTTTGAATTACATTTTTCGAGTAGTTATTAGCTTGGAAAGACAGGGGGTCGAATTAATTCACGCTCCCCATTTTGAAATGTCTATTAAAAAGTAATTAATTTACTCACCAAAGTTTTATATATCACAAATTGAAGATAAAAGATCAATAAATAATATATTCAAATTTAAAACAAAAAAGTAATGTTTTTAGAAATTTACCTGTAAAGTCCGAAGTTTAAACCCCTTTCTTTTAATCACGTTGTTGTTGTTTTTGTTTGTTTTTTGTTTGTTTTTTAAATGAAACTTTGGTCCTTGCTCCTTTAATTGAAAAAATTTTAGGGTTGAATGACATTTTTCGAGTAGTTATAAGCTTGGAAACACAGGGGGTGTATAATTATTCAATATTTTTCGCAAAGTTTCTAACACACCTAGACGTGCAATATAGCGATGGACAGTGGAAATTCCTCGATAAAGAAAAAATGTCATAACTTCGTGAACATTGCATGGATTTGAATAACATTTTTGGAAATAACTAACATTAGAGCGACGGTTTCATGATATAATTTTCATCAAGCTAAAGGACCACCCAGGCACTCATACCTTCAACCTGAAACTAGATACAAGGGCACAAGCAAATGCATTGCCTATCCGCATATTCCGCAACATGTGCCCTTGCAGTATAGACGAAGCTGGAAACCCAATGCCTGGATCACTCACCTCAACACAATGTCTGTTAACAGCCTACAACAATACCAGGATAAACTGTTATGGCACCACAACTTTTAGTTGCAAGTATAAAAACTCCCCATGGCTGGATACCCAATTCTATGTGGTTGATGTACCAAGAGCAGCCATATTGGGCATGCCAACACCAGTGGCTCTTAGGGTAGTGACAATGAACTGTGCCATTTCAGCCCAGCACCAGCCCATTAATAGTGTAGCTAACCTAATGCATCTATACTCTGAGAGATTTGACTGAATTGGTGAATTTCGGAACACTCACAAGCTTGTTGTCAACCCCAATGTACAATGCAACATAAACCCACCGAGAAGGACACCTATAGCCATGCACGGAAAAATCAAATCGGAACTCGACAAGATGGAATCGCAAGGAGTCATTCGCCGCATCAACAAACCCACAAACTGGGTAAGCTCTCTCACTTATGTCACCAAACGTGACAACACAATTAGGGTTTGCTTAGACCCACGAGCGCTAAACAAAGCTCTCATACGGCCATACCACCAAATTTCCACTGTCGAGGAGCTCAACCACCGATTTGCAGAAGCAAAATTCTTCTCAAAGTTGGACCTTAAGTCTGTGTACCGGTCTATAAAGCTCGACCCTGAAAGTCAGCCACTAACAACTTTCCAAACACCATTTGGAAGGTATTGTTTTTAACGACTGCCATTCGGTTTGTGTGTCAGTCAGGACATCTACCAATTCGAGATGGACAGAATACTCGAGAAATGCTCTGGTGCTTGCGGTATAGCTGACGATATCACCATATATGGGTCGACAGAGTGGAAACATAACGAAAATCTAAGGCGTTTCGTAGAGATCACTACCGAAGAAGGCCTTACCTTGAACTCGGAAAAGTGCAAGATCAAATGCCGTGAAATATCCTTTTTTGGAAACCTGTACACACACACCGGACTAAAACCAGACCCGGCGAAGGTACGTGACCTACAGAAAATGCCTGAACCACATAACAAGACGGAACTACAACAATTCTTGGATATGATGACATACCTGTCTCGTTTTGTCAAGGACTTCAGTTCCAAGACAGCAGTGTTGCGTGGCCTATTACACAAGGACTCTGCTTTCCAGTGAGAACCACACCATCAGGAAGCTTTCAAAAAGATAAAAAGTGAAGTATCTGAAACGTCTCTGCTCCACTATTTTGACCCTAAAAAACGATATACATGTGTAACACTAAAGAGAGGCCACATCAGACCTGTAGGGTTGATGTGACGTTTCTTTTAGTTAAAAGTAATTTTTTGTTCCCGGACGATGATCGGGTTCAAGTAATAAAAATTATTATTAATTTTTTTTTTTGTGAATAAATTCTGAGCTAAGTCTGTTGTTGAAATGGCGGCGGCAAGAGTGCCTTTGTAGCGAAAAAGAATGCATAAAATATTTTAGCCAAAATACACAGGCGTTTGATCCCCAATGGCCGAAATCATAGTGTACAGGAGCCGGAGGGGTGGGGATTTCACACCCGCAATTGGCAAAACTATGAGCCAAAGTTGACCTGTGAATTTGACAAGTTGAAAAGTCGGGTTGTTTTTGATCTAAGAGAAACACACGCAGTGACTCGACATTATGTTTAGAACAAAGAAGAGGAAAAAAAATGAATTGTCCGAAATTTCAAAACAATAAAATAACGTATCGAGAATTGTCATTTGGTGAATCAGGTCGAACGAAAGTTATGAAATATGTTTGCTCGGATGGGAAAATGTGTTGTCCAATAAGTTCAAAGCGACAAATGCATTCTTGGTCTTTTGACGTAAACAAAATGTCTGATATAATAAAATGGCCGACAACCAGAACTTAATTCAAAGATAAACTAAAATCCCTTTGAATTATCAAAGCGAAAAGTGAGATCAATAGATAATTTTAAAACAAATAAAATCGCGTGATTTGCTTTAAGTCAAAGGAAAAATAATTTTCCTGTATATGAAAAATTCCATTAGTAAGCCAGGGAGGCGTTAATTAATACAACGTGTAAGTTGGCCGTTAATTAAGGGAGGAGTCAATCCAATTTTGGAAATGGACCAATGAAAAAGGGCCCTGTCGAAGTATTATCAACCAATGAGAAAAGGCCCCGTCGAATTATAATCAAGCAATTTGATTGGTCGATGACGAACATGGGTGTCGTCATCATTCCATAATTGTATTATAAAAGAAATGAAAAATCAAAGATTAAGAGAGAAGAAGGAAGAGCAGTAAGAGAACAGAAAAGAAGAAGAGAGATAAGTCTCGGCAGAATCACCTCTCTCTCTCTCTCTCCCCCTCGCTTGTTGCCTGATAACTCAACGCTTATAACGTGTAGATCACTTAACGAGAATTACGCAAAGTCTGCGATACCGACCAGGTATTTCAACAACAGAAGCTCAGTTGTAGAACTAACTGCTTGCTTGAATTAATTGTCAACTCTATGTATATGCTGTAAATACTTCTTTTATGAATTTCCGAAATATATATTATATTAACCAACCTCCGGAGTTTTGTTGCTGATGTGCGTTGATCCGTATATATGTACATTCTTTATTTGCCATTTGTGACACCGTATCCGTCAACGAACACCCAGGATAACTAGACGATCCACGGAGAACAGGCCTTGAGGACCGAGCATCCCAGAAGAATCCCCAACGCCTTAACGAAGAACTCACTGGGTGACGCGACGTACTAATGGTTGGCAGACCTGGTTGCCCAGTCGACATATCATAACTGTACCGACCAGGGTGCAGATCATAACTGGGCCGGGATCAGGGGTCAAGGGCGTGTAAGGACACGTGTCAAGGTCACACATGCACTGTGGTGCGAGTTTACATTGAATCGGTGTCACATATGCCAGCAAGAGCCTCACACAGACAGAACAGAGATACGCATGTATCGAACGTGAGCTACATGCTATCGTATTTGGCACACAGAGATTCCACACATACCTCTATGCCCACCATTTCCAAGTGGTCACGGACCACAAACCCCTCACTATGATCATCGACAAACCGCTCACCTCAGTCTGCACGTCTGCAAAGAATACTAATAAAACTCCAAGGATACAACTTCAGACTCACATATAACAAGGGATCTGGCAACATCTTGGCTGATGGATTATCGCGCCTACCACCACCTGGTAATGCGTACCCTATCGAACTTGATGTCCGGGTTGATACAATTACCTTTTTCCACTAATTACATCGAACAGCTAAGGCAGTGTACGACAGCGGATCCTATGCTTAACCAGCTAAGAGAGACCATCATCACGGGATGACAATCAAGCAGCTGCCCACTAACATTAGAGTGTTCAGGGGCCTAAGAGATCAGCTCTCAAATGACAACAAATCGTCATCTCCCAGACACTTCAAAAAGACATATTAGAACAACTACATGCTGCTCATTTAGGACAAGAGAAAACAAAGCTCCTTGCCAAGGACACTGTTCATTGGGTAAACATAAACAAAGACATTGAACTGTTCGCAAATTCATGCAGTATGTGTCAACAGCATCAGCGATCCCAAATGCAAGAGCCGCTAATGCAACATGACATCCCAACCAAGCAATGGGACGTAGTTAACACAGACCTGTTTGATCTCCACGGAAGCTAATGGTTGATCATAGCTGACCATTACTCAAAGTATCCTATAGTCAAACGCCTACCTGATCACTCACCAAGCAGTGTTATAGTGAACATCACTCGCAAAATCTTCTCAGAGTTTGGCATATCATCTAAGATAATCAGCGATAACGGACCACACTTTTCAAGTCAACTCTACCGCGAATTCGCCAAAGAATGGGGCGTCCATCATGAGACCACGTCACCTCGGAGACCACAAGGGAATGGCTTCATAGAACGTCAAATAAGGCCTATCAAGAATATTCTCAAGAAAGCCAAACAGTCGGGAACAAATCCTGAGATCGCACTGCTGCACTGGCGCTGCACCCCAATTCCAAGTGTCATACCAAGCCCTGCACAACTACTCATGGGTATGAAAATCAACCCATCTTGTACAGTCATGTTATTCCGTAGTTTAAAATATGGTTTCACCTTTGGGTCAAGATGTTGTGAGACTAACCGTAGCCCTCGGCGCAAGAGGGTCCGTGTGTGCCTGGCATGTGGGGTGGTGGCTGATCCTGTGGTCGGGGCAGCGGACGAAAGAGTTTCAAGATGGCGCCTGCCTGCTTTTATTAGAGACGGAATCTCGCAGGATCGCAAATTAGCTAGGCCATCTTGAGGAATAAAAATCGGTCCATTGGAGGTGCGAGGCAGTCGGGTTCTGACGTTCGTGGCGATCAGTACAGTGACCGTTGGGTTCCGTTTCTATTCGTGCAGTCAGCTGAGCTTTGTTAGTTACCTTCGCGCCGTGGCTGTCATTGGTTGTTGGTTCGCTGTGTGTTGCCGTGGTTCTTCAGTGAAACGCTTCGTCGCCCACGACGAGACTCCCCGTCTCCTACACAAGATACTCATACAAGCTATTTCACCCCCCCCCACTCCGAACTTGGTTTTCTTTTCTTCAATGGCGGATAGGTTCGATCTAAAGTTGATACCGGAATTCGACGGATCCGACCCGGTACTCAGCTGGGTTGAGAAGGTCGAGTTACATTGTCAGTTGTTCGGCGTGAAAAATGTCGAGCGCGTGATTCCTCTGCGGCTGACCGGCGGGGCCTTCGTTGTATATCAGCAACTCAGCGCTGAGGAGAAGTGTGACTACTCGAGTATCAAGGCGGCATTGTACAGGGCGTTCGCCACTGACCCCGCCACTGCATGGGAGCAGTTTGAGACGAGGTCTATACGCTTGGGCGAAACTGTGGACATGTATCTCGCCGAACTTAAGAAGCTGACGGTGTTGTTCGGCGGTCTTCCCGAGAGGGCCCTAGCCTACAAATTCCGTTCAGGACTCCCCGCTGGAGCAAAGCAGCTCCTGCGAGCAACATCTACCATATCCTCACTACCGCTGAATGACCTAGTGGACAGAGCCAGGACAATAATGAAGGATGACTCGACGGTGCAGGAACCGGTAGTCGCCGTCGCACAGGCCCCACCAAGTGGCGAAGGACCGTCTCAGGGACCCAGCCCGCAAGGTGATGTCATCTGCTATAGATGCAACGGGCGGGGCCACATGGCAAGAAATTGTAGAAGGCGGTCGACGGCTGTTCGCTGCTACCGCTGTAACAAGACTGGGCACATGGCCCGAGACTGTGCGGGAAACGGGGACGGGGACAAGGTGCCAGTGCCGACCTCTTCCCCGAACAGAAAATAAACAAGGCGCTCCCTGTCATTCAGGTCCGAGTTAATGACACGTTATGTTCAGCCCTCCTTGATTCCGGTTGTTCCCGCACCATAGTGTGTGCGGACTTCTGTCGGGCGTGGAAAAAGAAGAACGTCAGGATAACTACCATTACTGGAAAAATATGAATGTGTTGCGGCGTGGGTGTGGTACACATTCGCACAAGAACTGGGAACTCGGCCAACGTCGAAGCGCTGGTGACACGCGAAAAGCCGCTGAGTTTCGACCTGTTGGTAGGCTACGATGCCATCAAAGCCCTGGGCGGCGTGCGCATAACGTGCGCCGGCGTTGTAGAGTTTCAGGATAGGCCCCCGGTGTGCGCAGCACTAAGAGTCGACCAGCCGGACTTCAGTGTGGAATTCGACAACCAACAGAAGGCGTGGACCGCCACTTGGAGGTGGTCAGAAGACAAGGAACCGGCCAAACTACAAAACAAAGTGGCAGAGTACCGTATGCCCGACCAGATAAGGCCTGCATACGAAAGCGAGCTCCGTGAATGGATTAAGAACGGTTGGCTGATTCCATACCCCTACGACAAACTTGGACCCCCCAAGGGCCTGATACCGCTGATGGCAGTTGCCCAACCTAACAAGTCAAAGGTGAGGCCGGTAATGGACTACTGCGAGTTGAATGCGCATGTTGATGCGTTCACAGCAGACGCCGACGTCTCTGCCAGCAAGCTGCGAGAGTGGCGCCGGCAGGGGTCCAATGTGTCCCTACTGGACTTGAGAAAAGCATACTTGCAGCGGCGAGGCGATGTGGCCTTTCTAGACAGTGATGTGTTCCGGGAAGAGATACTGTCTTACGCGACTCGGATTTGGGCTAAACGTAGCACCCCAGATAATGAAGGCTATCGTCAATGCCGTGTTGTCACAAGAAGAATGGATCAGAAAGGGAACATCGGCGTATATTGACGATATATACGTGAACGAAGATATCGTGTCATCTTCGCGCGTAAGATCCAAACTTGCCGAGTTTGGTCTAAACTGCAAGGACTCTGAGCGGCTTGAGGATGGCGCCCGCGTATTGGGCTTGAGCGTTCAAGAAGAGCGAGGGATCCTGAAGTGGAGGCGTGGAACCGCAGTTCCCGACGTACCCGACGTTTACACAAGACGTGCCGTGTTCTCCCTGTGCGGGAAACTTGTGGGGCACCTTCCAGTATGTGGATGGGTTCGTGCGGCGACAGGCGTCATAAAAAGGAGGGCAAATGCGGTCACCAAAGGCTGGGATGATGAGATAACCGATGAACTGAGCGTGTGGGTGGACGCAAGTTCTCTAGCGATCGGTGTAGTTTTGGAGAAAGATGGGGCCGTAGTTGAGGATGCCTGCTGGCTGCGACCGGCGAATGATGCTGCCCATATCAACCTGGCAGAACTCGACGCTGTAATAAAGGGCATTAACCTGGCACTTCAATGGGAAGTGAAGAAACTGCGTGTGCACACTGACTCACTTTGCGTGCACCACTGGGTGTCGGACACACTCACGAGCAAGGCCAGGGCACGCACCAAGGCAGCCAGCGAAATGCTGATAAGACGGAGGCTGAAGACTGTGAAAAAACTGGTGACGGAGTACAACCTGTCCGTAGACGTAGTGCTCGTCACCTCGGACTACAACCTCGCCGACAAGCTCACTCGGGTACCACGGAGATGGTATGAGGCTATGAAGAAAGAAGCTAAGCCATTGCCTCTGTGTGCTGCCTCCGTCGAGGAGGACGAAATCAGGAAGATACATCACGACAGTGGGCACCCCGGAGTACAACGGACCTACTACTTTGTGAAGTTGGCTAGACCATCAATACCAAAAAGCGCAGTAAGAGCAGTGGTCAGGGAGTGCCAAACGTGCCAGTCCATCGACCCCGCCCCAGCCAGATGGCGGAAAGGACAGCTGGGAGTGGACGCGACTTGGAGTCGGTTGGGTATGGATATAACCCACTACGGCAGCCAACACTTCCTCATGCTGATAGACTGCGGACCAACGAGGTTCGCGATTTGGCGCCAATTAGTGAGGCAGGATTCCACCAGTGTCATCCACAAATTGAAATCCATATTCTACGAAAGGGGGCCGCCTGAGGAGATCCTCACGGATAACGACACGGCATTCTGCAGCAGAGAATTTAGGCATTTTATGGACAACTGGGGGATCCGCCTTCGACACCGATGCGCGTATGTGCCGAGCGGCAACGGCATAGCGGAGCGGTGCCACCAAACTGTGAAGAGGATCGCGGCCAGGAAGAAGTGTACGATCGCGGAGGCGGTTTACAGATACAACACAACGCCTAAGGACGCCGTGACTGGCGGCAGTGCGCCCGCTGATGCGATTCATCACTACCACGTGCGCGTCAAGGACGTTGAAGTGTGTCTACCCGACCAACGAGAACCCCAGGGGACGTACCAAGTGGGAGACACCGTCTGGGTGAAGCCACCCGGCGGCCGGTGCACCAGCAGCTTTTGGAGGGGGCGGGTCACCGGCGTCATCAGTGAACAGGCCATACTAGTCGATGATACTCCGCGCCACGTAATGGATGTCCGGCCCGCTCTAAGCGCTGACCAATCGGCGAGCAGTGGAAGTAGCGAGTCATCCGACGATGAGCGATGGATCCAACCCGTGCCCCACGAACCTGGTGACTCAACTGCGAGCAGTGGAAGGAGCGAGTCATCCGACGATGAGCGATGGATCCAACCTGTGCCCCACGAACCTGATGACTCAACTGCGAGCTCTAATGCTGATGCTGATGCTTCCATGACACTTCTGAGAGCTCCGATGAGGAAGTCCCGGCAATACCCCTCCGCAGGAGTGCTCGAATCAAACGGCCACGTCCGCCGTGTCACATATGTGATCTGGAGACCAGGGGGGAGTGTGAGACTAACCGTAGCCCTCGGCGCAAGAGGGTCCGTGTGTGCCTGGCGTGTGGGGTGGTGGCTGATCCTGTGGTCGGGGCAGCGGACGAAAGAGTTTCAAGATGGCGCCTGCCTGCTTTTATTAGAGACGGAATCTCGCAGGATCACGCGAGATCTCGCGGGGATGCAAATTAGCTAGGCCATCTTGAGGAATAAAAATCGGTCCATTGGAGGGGCGAGGCAGTCGGGTTCTGACGTTCGTGGCGATCAGTACAGTGACCGTTGGGTTCCGTTTCTATTTGTGCAGTCAGCTGAGCTTTGTTAGTTACCTTCGCGCCGTGGCTGTCATTGGTTGTTGGTTCGCTGTGTGTTGCCGTGGTTCTTCAGTGAAACGCTTCGTCGCCCACGACGAGACTCCCCATCTCCTACACAAGATACTCATACAGATGTACTTTTCCTTTTTCCATATTTCCACAATTATCAGCTGCCACAGCTGCATGTCTCTGTCTTCTGTGTGGAACAGCGCAACTCAAGCAACCTTTCCTTTGTCACACGAATATATTCAGTTTCGCTGACACGATCCTCATCTAAATATTCATTATTTATTCCATGAATGTATGCCCTTGTTAGCGTATCTGCAAGGAAAATTTTCTTATCATTATAGTACAGAACATTGTAAACTTGCAACAGCATCAACATATTTTACAGTCGCTTTGGGCATTTCATCAATTCTTTTTTCATTATTGCTTTTAATGATCAATTTACAATTTGACCCGTTTACCAAACGTATACCAATGAAATTGTTAACAATCATATACTACTGTTAACAGTTCTTTTCAATGTGTGCATATCTCGTCTCTGTGTCTTTCTTGTAATAATGTTGCTCCCATGCCTTTCTCATTTCCCTCACACTGAATGACCAACGGTTTTTTTGCGATAGTATCTCAATACTGGTGCGTCACTCATTAGCTTTTGGATTTTTTCGAAAGCTTCTCCATAGATCTGCGAACATGACAAACCCTCCAGTGTATCCAATACTGATGGTCAGTATGCAAGTCTTCTAGACCTTTTTCTCACAACTTGCCCTGAGCTATGTTCATCCTCCGTTCTATCTGAACCCTCGAACACTCGATTTTATCAGTTAAGATAAAAACAAAATGTAATACGTTCTCAGACGTTCCTCTCCATTGAACATTATATACATACTCTATGACTGACTGGAATAGCTTCCGTGCATTTATATGAAATCTACCTCTGCGTCCCATGTTTAAAAAATGTGTCCTCTATAGTATCAGATCTGACGAAATGATTAATTGTAGGTATGAACAGCTTGATGCACATAAAAAATTTCCAGCAAAAACCTAATAGCTAGCCGTGGTTTTCTCCAGAATGCATTGCTGCTACTGCGCACAGAAATCACTTTTTTAATTGCTTCAAACGTAATAGATGTACTTAGACTAAATCCGCTTTCAGGACTGCCAGCAACCACTAAAAACGAGTAATAAAGAACTAGAAAGATTTGTATGCTCAGTTCCTTTAGTCCAAAGTTACTGAGCAGTGGCTTAGCTCCCGCCAGTTTTGTCAAATTACGAACATAAAGACAAGCTCTTTAGAGGAAAGTTCATTACATCATCATAATCTAACCATTAGCTCATCTTAAATTAATCCAACAGATAGTTGAATTATTATGTCATACTCATCTCACCATAATGTCATTGTATATTTCAGACCTCCCTCATTTTGGATTAATAAAGTTGTTGTCCGAAAATAGCATTGACCTGCTTATTTATGATGGAGGTACAGTAACGCCTATAACGGACGGATTCCACCAACTGGGAGACCACTAGACCAACATCATCGCCAGCAGGATGCCAGTGGTAAAATGCCCGATTCCCGACTGCGACTTCGAGACAGCTGATCTTGACGCAGCAATTGTGGCAGCACTCCTGACAACTCATGCGCTAGTACACACCACAACTCCCGCAAGTACTGCAAGATACAACAAGGTAGAAAAAGTCAAACGACCTACCATCTCATCAGCTGGTACAAGTGAGGACTGGTCATACGTCCTATCACAATGGAATGATTATGTCGAAGCCATCAAAATCAAGGACAAAGAACTGGTAATCCAACTGTTAGAGTGCTGTGATGAAATTTTGCGCAGAGACCTTACAAGATCAACTGGCGGCTCCCTGACAGGAAAATCTCAAGAAGATGTTCTAACAGTCATGAGAGCCCTGGCAGTGCGTGAGGAAAACAATGGTGGCTCGGGTTATGCTGAACAATATGACACAAGATCGTGAAGAAACTGTGCGCTCATTTGGTGCTCGTCTCCGTGGACAAGCAGGAGTATGCAAATTCCTAATACCGTTCCCCAGCTGCAGCCATGAAGTCAACTACACAGATGCAATCCTGCGTGATGTGCTTATTCGTGGACTCAATGACCCTGACATTCAGCTAGACCTCCTTGGGGTCAGAAGTCAGAGCAGGACCCTTGAAGACATTTTTCAGTTCGTTGAAGCCAAGGAATCTGGAAAACGCTCTGTATCCAAACTACTTGATTCCCAAGGGACCGAAGCAGCTAGCAGCACATATCGTTGCAACAGAAATGCTGCACGTGTTGTAACCAAGAAAACAGTACAACAAGAAACGGCATGCACTTATTGTGGAAAGATAGGTCACGGTGCCAGAGCAACCTTCCAACTTCGCAAGAAAGAGTGTCCCGCATACGGTCAGACCTGCAACAACTGCGGAAGAATGAACCACTTTCAGGCTGTGTGCAGAGGCAAACAGAAAGTGACGGACACTAAGATTGAACACGAAGGTGCTGTATTTGACTCCCTCTGTGCTGCAACTGGTCACGATAAAAACTATGACAGACATGTTGTTCATCTAGACCATCACCTATACAATCAGCTATTAGACACCTGGGTGCGCAGTCATCACAGCCTCAACCTTTCATTCGAACGACTGTTCGTATTGATCCCAAAGACTACGACCACTTCGGCATAAACCTAAAGATCACACCAAAGCCAAAGACAACTACTATCACTGCTATAGCTGACACAGGCTTCCAAAGTTGCCTAGCCGGTATCAAAGTGCTTCATCGACTCGGTATCTCAGAGAAACACTTAATTCCCGTGACAATAAAGATGCATGCTGCTAACAATGTCGGCATAAGAATTCTTGGAGCAGCCATTCTCCGCATCTCTGGCAAAGGAACCAGAGGGGAAACCTATGAAACGCCCCAAAATGTTTCTAAGCAGAGAAGCATGTGCAGCACTTGGCATGATTACATATAACTTCCCAACCATCGGTGAATCACAGAGCAACAGTCAAGCAGCAATGAACACTATCAGCCAATGTGTGGTTCCCCCATGTCCACAGGAAGATAATAACAACCCAGCACCACAAATCCAGCTACAATCAACATCTCCTCAAGACACTATGTCTACCTCATGCAAGGAGAGTGACAAGTGTAAATGCCCCAAACGTGAATCACCACTCCCTCCACCGTCGGCTCTGCCATTTCCTGCAACTGAAGCTAACCGAGAGAAACTTCGACAGTACCTATTAGACAGGTACAAATCTAGTACCTTCAATACATGTCAGCATCAACCACTTCCTCACATGGTAGGCCCACCGATGCGGCTCATGGTCGACCCCCAAGCTACACCTGTTGCACATCACTCACCTGTCCCAGTACCACTACATTGGCAGGATAAAGTGAAAGCAGGCCTAGATCAGGATGTTCAACTTGGCGTCATCGAGCCAGTCCCAGTTGGAGAACCGGTCACTTGGTGCCATCGCATGGTTATCTGCGCAAAGAAGAATGGCACTCCGCGTCGAACCGTAGACTTCCAAGCACTCAATGCTCATGCAGTGAGGGAGACCCACCACACGCAGTCCCCATTTCATCAGGCTCGCTCCGTCCCACGCAACACTAAAAAGACTGTCTTTGATGCCTGGAACGGATATCACAGTGTACCCATTAGAGAAGAGGACAAACACCTCATCACCTTCATCACACCGTGGGGCAGGTACAGATACAAAACTGCACCTCAAGAATACATAGCCTCTGGGGATGGCTATACCCGCCGCTTCGAAGAAATCGTCGCCGACATCCCTGACAAAACAAAGTGTATTGACGACGCCCTTCTTTGGTCAAACAGTATACAGAACAGTTTCCTTCAATCCTGTAACTGGCTGGAAACTTGTGGAAAGAACGGTATCATCTTAAACCCGGAGAAATTCATCTTTGCTTAAGACACTGTAGAGTTTGCTGGCTTTGAAATTACCCCAGACAGCGTGCGACCATGTAGCCACTATCTTGAAGCAATCTTAGACTTTCCTTCACCGAAGAACATCACGGACATGAGATCATGGTTTGGTCTTGTAAACCAAGTATCATACGCCTTCAGCATGACTGACAGGATGCAAGCATTCAGACAACTGTTGAAACCTGGAACCCCATTCAACTGGGACGACACACTGGAACGCCTCTTTCAGGAGTCAAAAGCAGTCATCATCAGTGAAATTGAACATGGTGTCCAGATATTCGACAAAAACAAACCAACTTGCCTAGCTACAGACTGATCGAAGAATGGCATTGGATTCTGGCTGTTCCAGAAACATTGCACATGCATTAAAACTGTGCCCTTCTGTTGCCGAGGCAGGTGGAAGATAACCCTTGTTGGCAGCAGGTTCACCAGCCCCACAGAATCCAGGTACGCACCCGTCGAAGGTGAAGCCCTTGCAGTTGCTGACGCCTTGGAAAAAGCAAGATACTTTGTTCTGGGGTGTGACAAGATCATCGCAGTAGACCACAAGCCCCTGATCAAGCTCCTTGGGGACAGATCACTGGAGGATATCCCCAATTCAACACTTCGTAACCTGAAGGAAAAGACCCTAAGGTACAAGTTCACGATGCTACACGTGCCTGGTGCCAAACACCGTGCTGCCGACACCGTATCTCGCCACCCAGTTGGAAGGCCTGACAGTATGGTTCTCATTGATGACATAGCCTCTGTTGATGGCTACAGCCGGAGTGAGGCGCCACAAACCATCCCAACACTGCAACACAAAGCTTCGGGTGTCATGACCGGAGAACCAGACACTGCCCCTCCATGTGGTGAAGCCATATTTTATTCATCCGCCTTGTCTTTAGTCACATCATTGCAGTGCATCTCCTGGGACAAGATTAGAACTGCAACAGCAAGCGACGAGGACATTTTCAAGCTAGTACAACAAATTGAAAGTGGAATGTCAGACATCCGAAATGATCTACCGCCCTCCTTGAGAGAATACCATCAACCATGACCTGAGATACCACTTCAAAGGAGGAAATCCCAACCCACCTACACCAGTGAGTGGGACACTAATAACCCCAGCTGTTTCATCTCAGACTGTCACAAACTCAAAACTACAGAACAACAATGGGCTTGCACCAGTTTCACCTCCTGTCTGCATTACACCAGCTGAGCAGGGTAGACCACCTCATTTCACTCAGCCACCACAGGTCAGACCACCACCATTAGTGGATGACAGTCAACATCCCACGCCTACATCTACCAGGCCACCTCCCACACCGCAGGCTCTAACGCCTTCACCCATGGTACCAACCACACCACGAAGGAACGTGACACCTGGAGTAAGACAAAACCAACTTTCCTTTGGCCAGCTTCCGAGACGCTCCAATCGGCCACGACAAGAACCAAAGTGGCTCAGGGATTATGAACATTACATGGGACAGAATAATCCCCGAACCGGAGAGCAGTCTACCCAATGATGGTTCACAACCGTTTCTTTATTTTATGTACAAGTAGTACACCTATCATCTATTAATATTCTTTGCAAATAACATCATCCTATCCACAATCCTTACCAGCAACAAACATTAAATCAGTCATTCAGAACACTGTCAAATGACTCGAGGAGGGATAGAGGATAGTGCATTACATCATCATAATCTAACCATTAGCACATCTTAAATTAATCCAACAGATAGTTGAATTATTATGTCATACTCATCTCACCATAATGTCATTGTATATTTCAGACCTCCATCATTTTGGATTAATAAAGTTGTTGTCCGAAAATAGCATTGGCCTGCTTATTTACTCTTTGCTAAGAATTTTGCAGCTAATTTTACCCTATGGGATCAAGGCCGCCAAGCCTCCGTATTTCCTTCTGTATCTGAAAAAAACACTGTGCTACATACAAATATCTGTGCCTGATGTTTTCAAACTAATCAAAAACCTTGATTTCAGTAAAGCAAATGTCTCTAACGACATTCTAAGTATAGTGCTAGAAAGCTTTAACCAGAACTAGCTTCCATACTTACAAAGCTGTTAAAGTGTTGTCTTAAGGAGAATTGCTTCCCAACACTCTGGAAAACCTCATCAATATGCCCCGTATTTAAGAATTCAGATAACCGGTCATCACCATCTCAATACAGATTAATAAGTCTACTGCCCGTCATGAGTAAGTTACTGGAATCTGTGTTAAATAGAGACGTAGTCAACCACCTCAGAAAAAATAAACTTCTTAGTGAAATGCAATATTGTTTCCGTTCTGATAGATTTACAGTAAATGTACTAACAGTTATATCTCATAGGATTAGCGGTATTTCGACAGGGGCGTCTTTTCTAGGACAATTGCTCTTGAAATATCAAAGGCCTTTGATAGGGCATAGCATAAGGGTCTACCCCAAAAGATCTCCAGCTAAGGGATCACTTCCAACTAGAGACGCAGCAACTATTCGCAATTAACTATATCCTTCTCAAATGATGAAATAATGCTGTTGCAATATTTTTAGTATGATAAATGAAAGTATTGTTATGTAAACATTGGATGATTCTATTTATAAAAAGGGTTGCTAAAAACTCAACAATCAGATGGAGCCAGCCTCTGTTACCGACCAATCAAAAACCGGAAACATACTGTTGCATATAGCTAAACCCCCACCACTACCCTCACTTGCCCTCTCCCTTTTCTATAGAACTCTCATAAAAAAGGAGGAGAACTACTTTTTGTAACATGGCCGCTCAATAAAGCTGCTATTGTATTTTACCTTCTGTGTCGTCTTCACTCTGATACTAACCCGTGAACGTAACATGGTAGCAGCGGTGTTTATGGAATTAATAACATCCAAGGAGACCGATAAATCATCAAAGAACGTGCAAGCAGTATTACTTTTGGTTTTAACTTCTGCGATGTTTTCTTTTTATCGGTCGGTCGCTCCAATTAATGGCTTCCCTTCGCCTTGTGGTCCCTGCTAATCTCCCCAGTCTGTTATTATTATGATCGTTATTGTTGATATCGAGTTGCTGTCGCAAGTGATTCTTTCCAAAACTTTCTTTTTTTTTTTCTGCCTCTTTGCATTGATTAACTTTCAAAACAAAACACTTCTACCTCACGGCGATGTCCGCCGAAGATAATA
Source organism: Euprymna scolopes (assembly GCF_053919585.1). Taxonomy (NCBI): domain Eukaryota; kingdom Metazoa; phylum Mollusca; class Cephalopoda; order Sepiida; family Sepiolidae; genus Euprymna; species Euprymna scolopes. The sequence continues at coordinate 129,248,720 of NC_136498.1, forward strand.
TGACTGCTGCAACTAATACCGTTTCATTGACTAACGACATGCCCGGCTTACACATAAGACCACTAGAACGACTCCTATTTAGTGAGAATAAGGCAAACTCCTGGAAAATATTTCATAAACGATGGTCCAACTGCTCGCTGTTGACTGGTCTGGACCATAAACCACGAGAAATTCAGATCGCCCTTCTGGTGAACTGCTTGGGCAATGGCGCCATGAAAATATACCAGGGCATGCAGTTTGACACCCCGAAGACGAACTGCACTGTGGAGGACATACTACAAGCACTGGAGGGATATTCCGTCGGAATTCTCAACGAACCCTATGAGAGATTTGCGTTCCGTCAGCGGAAACAGGGTGAGGGAGAGGCTTTCAACAAGCTCTACAACGATTTAAGAGTACTGTCGAAGACGTGTAATTTTTGTACCCGATGCAGTGACTCACTTCTGCGGGACCAGATTGTAGAAGGTGTCCATGACCAAACAACCAAACAGGGGCTACTGAAGATACAGCACCTTACCCTACAGAAGAGTATTGACATATGCAGAGCGGCTGAAATGGCCTCAACCCACAGTCAAGGAATGGGACTGGATACAGCCCAGGTGATGAGGATACGTGAAACCAGTCAAATGAAGTAACACGTCTCCAAAAGAGAATGCCTATTCTGCGGCTACGCACATGTACCAAAGCGCAACAGATGTCCAGCCCATGGCAAATTGTGCCATGCATACAATGAGAAGGGACATTTCGAATCCAAGTGTCCCAACAAAAACAGAATGACGCGAAAACAGAGACAGACCACACGAATGTATGAAAGCAAGAAACGTATTGCATCCCCACCACGAGTACACCAACTTAATATATCCTCAACAGAGGAGGATGAAGAATGCACCCACTGGATGAATGCGATAAACCACCAAAAAACAAAACAAGCAAAAGAAGCCAAGTGCCTTATACTTCTGAACAAAAAAGACGTTGTTTTCCAGACTGACACGGAGGCATCCATTAATACCCTCCATGAAAGGTTTGCAAAGAGGATGCAACCATACAAAGGGGTCTTATCAATGTGAAATGGGTCTTTGATGAAGTCACTTAGTGTATGCCGAAGAAAGATAAGAAACCCCAAAACGCAGCAAACCTACTCAGTGGAATTTATAGTGTTTAGGGATGGAGATGATTGCCAGCCACTACTTGGCCTGCAGGCGAACGTACAAATTGACCTTGTGGGGATAAAGCAGAACTTCCACCGTGTCGCAGCAGTCAACATAGAGGAAAGCTACGAGGAAATGTTTGATGATCAACTGGGCAAACTGCCGGGTGTTGCCACCCTCCAGCTCAAGCAAGACACAATACCAACTATAATACCCAATCGGAGAGTACTTATAGCTATATGCTCTGAACTGAAGAAAGAGTCCAGTCGACTAACCACATTAGGGGTGATCAGACCAGTAGATAAACCCACTCCGTGGGTAAGCCAACTTGTCATAACAAGAAAAAAAAACGGAACAATGAGAATATGCTTGGATCCTCATGAGCTCAACAAAGCACTCATGCGAGAGCACTACGCCATACCAATTCTCGAGGACGTCCTTCATGACATGAGAGATGCATAAATATTTACAAAAGTGGACCTATCATCAGGATATTGGCACGTTGAGCTCGATGATGGATCCAGTGACTTGACCACCTTTCAGACATGCTTTGGCCGATGTTGCTGGCGTTGGTTACCATTTGGCCTGAACTCCTCAGCAGACATATTCCAAAGAAAGCTGAATGAACAATTTCCAGGCATGCCTGTAGTTGCTATCATTGTAGATTACTTGGTAATCCATGGGAAAGACCAAGAAGAACATGACAGACGGCTCCACAAACTACTCCGGCAATGCCAAACAATAGGAGTTAAACTCAACCCAGAAAAATAGGAGACCGGACTAGACGCGATCACTTTAATGGGGCATCGCATCACTAACGACGGCATTGGAGTCGACCCAGAAAAAGTAAGGGCTATCACTGACATGCTAACACCAGGAAACCTTGGGCCTCTCCGAAGATTCCTATGTATGGCAAACTACATAGGGAAATTTATTCTAAATCTTCAACAGTGACAAAACCCCTCCAGAACCTCACTAAAAAAGATGTCCCGTGGTCATGGTCAGATTCCCAACAAGCAGCTTTCGACACTATCAAAGAAGCAATCGTGACCTCACCCATCCTTACATACTACGAGCCCCACAAGGAGCTGATTATCGAGAATGATGCATGTGAGTACGGGTTAGGAGCAGCGCTAATACAGTAGATCCCTATCAGATGTCGAAAAAAGATATGCAAAAATTGAGAAGGAGATGCTGGCAGTTGTATACGGCCTGGAGAAATTTCACCATTATAGACATGGAAGAGAAGCAGTAGTTTTGATTGACCACAAGCCGCTTGTCTGAATCACCAAAAAGCCCCTATCAAAGGCACCAAAACGGTTACAGATCTTCCTGCTACGAGCCCAGCAATACAACTACACACTATGATATAAGCCAGGGAAAAATATCCCATTAGCAGATACGCTGTCACGAGCACCAACAAGCAAGTCAGAGTTGGAAGAAATAATGTCAGTGAATAATCTGACAATGCAGCTAATACAAGATCACAGGCTTGCAGAGATTTGCCAAAAACAGTTGAGGACTCCAACATAAGAGCACTGGCAGAAGTAATCACTAAGGGGTGGGCGCATAATAAGGAAAGCTTACCCAACTCTATCAAACTGTTCTTTGATTACAGAGATGAACTCACGGTACAAGATGGGCTAATACTGCTAGGACAGAGAATAGTCATACCACATGCTATGCGGACTGAGATGAAACAAAAAGCACATGCCAGCCACCTCGGCATAAATACATTTTTGTGAAGAGCGAGGGACTTCATATTTTGGCCAGGAATGTCTAAAGAGATTAGACAATAATCGAAACCCGTGGTACCTGTGCAACCTATGCAGACCGCCAGCCAGCAGAAGCACAGGTCATAGAGCCAGTGCCGGAAAAAAACTTGACAACAAGTAGCAGCAGACCTTCTCTCATGGGGAGGGAACAATTATCTGATCACAGCAGACAGACATAGAATTCCTTTGAAATTTACAAACTGGATACGTCCACATCAGAAGCCATGACTGAATGCATGAAAGCGCATTTCGCACACCATGGAATTTAAGACATCTGACAATGATCCTCAATTTTCGTTTTACGCATTCAGAAAATTTGCAAGGAAATGGCTATTCATGCACGAGACGATATCGCCAGGCAACAGCCAAGCAAATGGTGCTGTCGATGCAGCAGTAAAAATCGCCAAATGCCTCTCCCGGAAATGCAAAGCGTCAGGAGAAGATCCATTCCTGGGACTGTTGAACCTACACAACGCACCAACTGAAGGAGTAATCACCAGCCCAGCACAAAGACTCTTTGATAGAAGGACAAAATCAACGGTACCAGCTGTCGAATTAAAGCTCACGCCCCGTTACCCACATTCGATGAAGCATGGAGGAAACAGGAGCGGAGGATTAGGCACCATAAGACGGAAAATGAGCTAAAAGGCCTCAACGTGGGTGATAATGTTCGAGTCCAGCCACACGGTCCTTACACAAGAGGGTGGAGAGAAGCAACGGTCCGAAAACGAATGACGGGTAAGTCCTATGAAGTGGAAGCAAGAGACGGACAATGATACTGCCGAAACAGGCGATTCCTGCGCAAAACGCCTGAGTCAAAACATTTCTTCCCAGGATAACATCAAGCAACATACACAGCTTAGTCTCAAATACAGCCTGACAATCCCATATTACAAAAAAAAAGATTACACAGGAAAATGAACCGACTGAAGAAAGCATTTGTGAAAGGAATGACAGCCAATAGTTGACCACGCGCTCAGGACGCATTATTCAAAAACCTGCACGCTACAGCGAATAAACAATTCACCTTCGCCCATGTTGCCGTTCAAAACCATTATCCATACACCTACCAAACAAAATGAACAAACACCCTTCCTGACGGGGGAGATGTTGCGTATAGTTAAACCACCACCACTGCCCTCACTTGCCCTCTCTCCTTTCTATAGAACGCTCCTAAAAAATGAGGAGGAGTACTTCTTGTAACATGGCCGCTCAATAAAGCTGCTATTATATTTTAACTTCTGTGTCGTCTTCACTCTGATACAAACCCGTGAACGTAACACATACTGGATATTTTAAAACTGCGGCAGATACGTTTTTGTCTTTATGCGGCAAGGAATTTTGCTCTTTGTCTCATGACTCCTTCAGATTGGCTACCTACTGGAAACGCTATTTTTAGCTGCAAGCTCTTATAATTAAAAGCTTTTCTTGATTAATAGTTTCATGTTGGTTGAAACGACATTTCTCTTCTCTTCTGAAACTAAAATGCCTGGGGTGATGCAACTCATGAGATTTTACCAAATTAAATCTCATTCCAACAAAGTCTTGCCATAATAATGATAATTCGAAACATAGATGAGTATATAAACCAGAAACACGTACTACACTTCAATGTACTGTCTACAAGCTTCGATAATCAGAAAATCTATTTTCAAAACAACCAAAACACACAAATTTATACACCATGAAAAATGGTAAAACCTATTACAGCGACCGCTACATATGGCCGGAACCAATTTCGGCAGAGAAATTTTCATAGCAATCGCCGTTTTCAACACATAAGCGTATGAAGAACTTGCTGTTAAAAGAGTAACCTTTAGCGTCCTGAGTTATGTCCCTTTTGTTTGAGAGCTCTCTCTCTTAAAGAGTCATGTTTCTTTCTTTCCGGTCCGGTATAAACCCTTTTGAGATAAAGAAGTTGATAACCAGTCTCCGAGTTCTTGACCTTCCTTTTTGCTAATATCGACCGCCACATATATTTAACATGCCAAATTTAACAGGTTATGGCCCCAGCCGACTAATGTTTGATGGCGATGAAAATAATTACCAGATGTTCGAAATTAAATTTATGGGACACCTACACACGCTAAAATTAAAAGCCGAGTTAAAAAAGGAAGATGATGAAATTGACCCACGGAGAAACGAGGATATATAAAGTTCTAAATGATAGAAGTTTGGTATTTGTAGCAGAAGTAGCAATAACTAAAATGAGGGGAAAAAGAGCTTACCTCGGGTACGTCTGTTGTGTCACCGGTTGGGGGGAAAAGAGAATTCCAAGATGGCGTCCGGGGGGTTTTATTAGCGTTTACCCCATGCAACTCTCGGAAAATCACGTTTCTTTCTCATGTAATTATGCAAATGGATAATTCCCGGCCACTATAAAAGCAGGAGGCTAGAGACGAGTCGGCAGTGTCCTGCAAATTGTGTGTGTGGGTGTTTCTGGCGATTGGAGTGTGTCTTCTTTTACCACGGTTATCACGGACAGGAATTCCCTCTCTTCTGGAGGTGGGCGATATTGACTATTTTGAAGTTGTACTGTTGCTGACAGAACATTTATATTTTTTTTTGCCTACTACATTTTTGTTTCATGCGAGACGCGAAAGATGATGGAAGGAAAGCTTTAAAAATTTAAAGAGAACATTATTTGTCCCAAGGCAAATCAAAAATCATTGCCTTATATACCGAACTGTCTATCCTCCAAAAACACGAGGACGAAGATGTTACCGGCTACGTCATATGTGCTGAAAAAGCTATAGCTGCTTTACGAAATGGTGGAGAGATAATTTCAGTCGCATTGGCAATGGCCATGCACTAACGGGGCTGCCGTCGACGTTCAACAAATTAAAAGCCATAGTCACCCAAAGAGAGACACCACAAACTCTGATGGAATTCAAGGCATCACTACGATCATATGAGGAAAATACGAAACCTAAAATGGAAGACGCCATTATGAAGACATCAAATAAAAAAGAATCTCCCCGTGTTTTCGGTGCAAAAATTTTGACACTTCGCAACAAAACTGTAATAAAAGCAGGTGGTGTAAATTTTGCGAAGTAAGAACTCATGATACAAAATTCTTCAGAAAAAGACAAACTGAAGGAAACAGCCATTCATACTACAAGGTAGGTATAAACCTTCACATTATTTCTGATAACTTTGAACTATTAGTCGATTGTGGGGCTAATGCCCGTATTTTTAATGATGAAAACAAAATTTGTTATTTTTGAACATGACTTTAACCCAGAAGAACATTATATTGAGCTTGCTGACGGATCAAAAATAATAATATAGCGTTAAAGAAAGGAACGTTAAAAATAACGTTACACGATATTTATAAAAGAGACATAATATTTATTTTAAAACTGTTTTATTCTTACCAACATTTACACAAAACATATTGTCGGTACAAGCCACCGTGGGGAAAGGCTTCAGTGTGGAATTTGGACAAAACCATGCTATGCTAACCACCAAAGACAGCGTTAAATTTTAAATAAAGAAAAAAGGGAAACTTTATTATTTAAATAAATGCATAACAAATAGTATTAATAAAACGAGGCGCGACTTAAACACGTGGCACAAAAAATTTCCGATATTTCCGATATTTTAAAAATGCCAACTATTGTTGAGAGAATGACCATTATTGAATAAGACAATACCATACCACCGTGTGAAACTTGTACTCTTGAAAAAATGCAAAATTTGCGATCAAGAACACCAGACGAAAGAGCCAGGTTTCCATTAGAACTAGTGCATTGTGACTTGGCTGGGAAAATAGAACCTGTTAGTATGAATGGTTACAAGTATGACATAACATTTACTGACGACTATTCAGACTATGTGATGGCATATTTCTTCAAGAACAAAAGCAACACAGTCGACGCTACGATGCAATTCTTGGCTGACAGTGCTCCTTATGGAAGGGTTAAGAGATTAAGAAGTGATAACGGTTCTGAATTCACATCAAGAGAATTCAAATCACTTCTTATTCAACACAAATCCAATATTAGACCTCAGCCCCCTTCTCACCGCACCAAAATGGAATCGCGGAACGAGGATGGAGAACGTTATTTGAAATGTCGATAATAGAGTCTCATGTAACTCACGAGCTGTGGCCATGGGATTTTCTATGTGCTGCTACTTATATTCGAAATAGGTGCTATAGTCACCGAATAAAATTAACACCTTTTGAGGCACTAAAGGGAAGAAAACCAAATGTTAAAAATAAGAAAATTTTTGGTACAACGTTTTACGCCTATGTGCAAAATAAAACAAAATTAGATCTTCGGGCGGAAAAAGGAATTTTTGTAGGATTCGACAAATACAGTCCAGCCTATTTTATATATTTCAATGAAAAGAAATCTGTAAAAAAATACGGTTAGTGACGTTTACAAATGAATTTAACTATGCAAAGGAGACCACTCAGGATATCACAAACCAAAATAAATATATTAATCCAACTTTAATTCCATCAATAGATCCTAACCATTTCAGTGAACACACAGTCGATGAGAATAGAACAAACGAACTTCTACCTGATTCCTACGAGGGAAATATACAGTAGCGTCCAAAAATTAAGGAACGGTCGATCATTTTCTTTTAAATGACTTCTAACTTTATCTACGAAAAAGGAAAAAAGTTTTTGGTGAATTTTCCAATGTTTAATAATGGTAATTAAATTTTTTTTTGATTTTGAATACATATTAGTTTTTTATATATAAATAAATTTAATTAAATTACAGGTGACTAAAAGTTAAGGAATGGGGAAAATAATTAATGAAAAGAACAAAGAATCCTTTCAGTATTTAGTGAAAAGCCGCTTATTTTCAATCGCACTATGGCATCTTTTGCTGCAAGATAGAACCAATCGTTCAGATGTTATAATTGAGATATTATTCCAGGATGTTCTTATACATTCCCGTAAATAACCAAGATTTTCTTGGGGGGGGGTCTGTGATCTTATCAGCAATAATTTTTCAAACATATTCAATTGGATTAAGATCGGATCTATGAGCTGGCCAATCCATAACACAAACATTGGCTCTATTTAGCTCTTCTAAAACTATTTTTTGCTTAATGGCACGGTGTGTTGTCTTGCATAAAGCTATCAGAATCAGAACGATTAGGGACCACATGCTCTCTAATACAATTCTCTGCACATTCGGGCATTAAATTTTCCATGAATCCTCACAAGGGGAGGAGGGGAGTTCCTTTTGGAGATATCATGCCTCATACTATTACACTGCCCCCTCCAAATTTTACTGTACTTTTAACGCACTTAGGAGACAGTCTTTCTTCGTTTTTTCTTCTGACATGTGGACTTTTGTCTGATCCGAAAAGATTGAAATTAGATTCATCACTAAAATGAACATTTTTTTCCATTTTTCCTCCCAAAACAAATGTTTTTCGGTGAATATTAATCTGGCCTTTTTATTTTTAATAGAAATTAAAGGCTTTGAGTATGGACTTCTTGAAAATAATCCAAATTTGTTTAATCTTCGTGAGATCGTTTATCAGGAAATATTTTGTCCAGTTTCGGATGTAAAATCCCGGGATATCGAAGTCGAAGTTTTAAAACGATCAGAACGAGATGATCGACTGATTTTCCTATCCTCCCTCTTAGTTGTTATTCGGAGTCGCCCCGATTATTTTCCTTTCAGTCAATGGTAAACCTATTTTTCTATTTTCAACAAACCGAAAAACAACGCTTTTAGACCTTTTCAATATTTTAGCAATCTCCCCCACGACCTTTTTTTCGTCATCATGGTACAAAATAAGCTGTTTTTCTTGTATAGATAGATTTTTTCGAATATTGGGAATCGACATTTTATTAAGTTGTTATTAAAATTGATAAAGTTTGTATTAATTTTTCGCATTCCTTAACTGTTGAACGCCTGTAACTTAATTAAATTTATTTATATGTAAAAAACTAATATGTATTCAAAATCACAAATAAAAAAATATTTTTCAGTTAACTTCCATTATTAAACATTGGAAAATTAACGAAAAAATGTTTTTCCCTTTTCATAGACAAAGTTAGAAGTCACTCAATAAAAATGATCGACAGTTCCTTAACTTTTGGACGGTACTGTAGATAATAGCAACAGGCAAGAATAGACAAGTAACAGAAACAAATGACAGTTCTGAAAACAGAAATCCAAGGTACCCAACGACACAGAGAAAACCACCTACTTATTTAAAAGACTACGTCACTAGCAATAACCTATGTGATGAAGATGAAGAATGTATAAATTCTTGTGAAAATAAAACTATCCCTAGATGATATCATGAAGCCATAAATTCACCGGAGGCAGACAATTGAAAATTGGCAATGGAGAAGGAGATTAATTCCTTCAAGGAAAACAATACTTTCACTCTGACAACCCTCCCTGAAAATAAAAATTTAGTTGGGGGAAAATGGGTGTATAATATAAAAAAAGATGACAATAATAACGAAAAATGCAAAGCTAGATATGTTGCCAAGGGGTACAGTCAGATAAAGGACATAGATTACCATAAAACATATGCACCACCACAAAAATGATCACTATCCGATTTCTAATGCAATTTGCTGTGCAGTACGATTTGATAATTCACCAGATGGATATCAAATCAGCATACCTAAATGCCAAAATATACTGTGATATTTTCACCCAACAACCCGAAGGATACATTGCTCACGGCAATGATAGACTTGTTTGTAAATTAAACAAATCACTCTATGGTCTAAAACAGAGCGGTAAAAATTGGAACGATCTACTGAGTAAAGAACTTCTATAAGAAAAATGTAATAAAAGCATTATCGACCCATGCATGTTTGAAAAACTTGATAAAAATTTTTAAAAGTATTATTCTCGTATGGGTTGATGATATCTTGATTGCCGTAAATAACTTAGACACAGTAACGGAAGTCAAGACCCTACTCAAACTAAAGTTTGACATGAAAGATTTAGGTCAAATCTCGAGATTTTTTGGTGTGGACTTCATAGTTAAACCAAATGAAATAGAAATGAATCAACGGTCATATACTGAGAAAGTATTAGAAAATTTTAATATGCTAGACTGCAAACCCAGACTAACACCCTGTGAACAAAAATTAACTTTCTCTAAGGAAGCAAATTCCTTTGATTCCACAAGGTACAGAGAGGCTATAGGAAGCCTAGTTTACTTATCTACGTGCACCAGATCCCATATTTCATGGGTCGTAAATAAATTATCACAGTACAACCAAACCCCCACAATTGAACACTGGAATGCAGTGAAGCATGTATTCAGGTATCTGAAAGGGACTTTAAATTTTTGTTTATCGTTCAAGAAATGTGAAGGCAGCCTGAAGTTAACAGGATTTACCCATGCTGATTAAGGAAGCTCTGAAGACAGAAAAGTACGTCGGCGTATTGTTATTCCCTAAATGAATAATGGCCTATTATTGCCTGGAAAAGTAAAAAACAGTCTGCTGTAGCTCTATCTACATGTGAGGCTGAATATACGCCAATGACACCGGCCATACAGGAAGCAAAATATGACACTTTTAATTAAGTGTTAAAAAGTTGACTGGCGAAGTTAATTAAATAATAATTCATTAAATTATGATAATAATTGTTTTATTGAACAGTATAAAATACGTTTGGGTAGCCAATACTTTTTAAGAACCAAGTGTAATAAACTGGCATTGAGTGCAAAGAGATGATGACCCGAGAAAGAACAGGATTGACCTATAAAACTGTCAATAAAACAAAAACCATCTGCAGGTGTATCGACCTTTGAAAATTATAAACAAATTATTAAAATAAATTCGTTTTGGGAATCCAACATTTTAAGTGCAAGGAGATTGTGACTCGAGCAATTACCTATAAAACTAAAACAAAGTGCAGGTGTTTGCACTTGCTGAAAAATCATAATTTTCAAAATTATAAACAATAAATATATTTCCAACTTGCAAACATTGTGGGTCGGCCTAACTTGGAATTGAGCACAAGTTTGGCACAAGGCTGGGCGGTTATACATCGTTCATCAACTAATCACAGTTGCTCCGTATAGCCCCTCCCAATGACTGCAACTAATTGGCCGATTATCTCAAATCAATCAGAGGCTAACATTGTTACGGCGATAGCCATTAGGCGGCAATCCCCATTGGCTGACCAATCAGACACTGATTGTTCAAGGATTCTGGCCAATAAATAGAGGATACCCAAAGCGAAGAATCGAGTTGGTTCGTTTTTTGCCGTTGCTTAAAGAATCAAATCCGTTGCCACATCGTTCTACATCATTAACGCTGCCTAATTACACTTAAGATTTTCTTAGAAAACTTTATTCCGCCAGTCAACCAAAATCCCTCCCATACCCTGGTGTTTTTGAAGATTGTGTTAATAAATGTTGTTATTGTTTATAACAAGCGCTTTCGCCGCTTTCTAACATTTTCTTTTGTTCGCTTGGCAACGTTTCTTCCCTCCAGCAACAACCCAACTTTTGTCGACTGGACCGTACTCATCTCTTCTTTCTATGAATCTTAAAGCAACGTGGGCGTGGAAGGAAACAGAGAAAGACCGGTGGAAATATGTGGTGATCACAAAACTATCGGCCAACTCGGGTTCGTGAAGATATCGTACCACATTTGGTGCCTTAAGACGCAAGATTGACCCTGGTTAATGACCACGACGGATCTCGTCGCATCTGTGTCGCAGAATCCAGTATCGACCACAAATACATTTTGATGCTTCAAAACACAAGATCGACACTTAGCTAATTAACCGGCGCAGCGACACTTCACCCAGAAACCAGCCCATAAAGCAATCAGCTCAACCTACAAAAGCCACTCAAGGAAAAGTATCACCAGAAAAATCCAGAGTCGGAGTAAGTGACTATTTTTCTTTGTTCTTTGCATTCATTGTGCATGTTTGGTTCATTTCTAAATAGCTTCTAGGTGTGTTTGTTTTTCTTAATACAATGGCCACTTCCCGTTCAAACATTTCACCTATGTTGGTAACAGCTGAATCGAATATCCCAATTTTTACTGGAAGTTCGACAGATCTGAAACCATTGTTAATGGCATTAAAAAACAAAGGGTCCATGAATTAACGGACCATGAATTAATTTACTTAGCCTATGACTATTCAGATGGAGTCGTATCTGAATGGATCGGAACTTATCTTGATGACCATTCGGACATTTCTAGTAAAGTCTTATTCGATGAGCTCACAGCACAGTATGGAGAGTTTGTCAACCCTGCTGATGCTGCTCGAGCATTGATTAAAGTAATGCAAGGAAAAAAATCGCTTGCGGAATTGGCTAGTAGAATGTCAAGTCTTGCAAGGCTGTGTTATAGAGACTCTGAACTGAGAGAAGGGTCAGCTGTACAAGTACAGTTAACCGAATTCTTCATTGACGGAATAAGCAATATTTTCATTAAAGATGGAATAAGCAATACTTTCATTAAAGATGTGGCCAGAGCCAACACGAAGACACTGTCGGAGGCTTTGTCACCAGCCAGAGAAAGTGAAAAGCTTTATGAGCGACTTCAGGGCTGTGGGAAACAAGAAAAAATCAACATTAACTTTTCAGGTAGAAATTATTGGCAACAAGAGGGAATAGGCTCTCGTACAGTACTAAGGGAACCAAAGGCGGAGAGTTACCATAGAAAATGGTCTGGAGAGAGTCATGGTTGTTACAGCTGTAGACAACCAGTACAAAAAAGGAAATACTTCAAATCAGCATGAACGCTAGAATTATTACGAACAAAGGTGTCTGAGATCTGAAAGCGGGAATGTAACTTACTCGACTTCAGAAAAACGAAAAACCAAGACACCGGCACAAACTAAAAATCGTAAAACTAAACATATTCAGTCATTAAAGGAAAAAAAAAATAAGGGTACCCTAGCTCCTAAAATCAAAACAAATCCAAAAAATTCCTGCTCGAAACGGGAAATGATTAAAATTCCCAACATAAAAGGAGCGGAAGAATATGAATTATTCACACAGGGCTCGGACATGATGTGTAGGGTAGATATTATGGGCAAGCAGGTAGAAGCATTGATAGACTCCGGGTCAGATGTCTCGCTTCTAAAGTCCTCAATTTTTGAAGACCGAAGAAATAGCAAAATGAAATTGAAGGATTCAGATTTAACAGTGACTCAAGCAAATGGACAGAAAATGAAACTAAACAGTATGATCCACCTATTAAACTCGGAAAGATTAAGACAGGTTCAAAATTATACATTGCACCTCACTTAGACCAAACCATTATTTTAGGGGAGGACTGGTTAAAAGTAAATAAAGCACAATTATGTTTTAATCCAAATCGACTAACGATAAGAGGGGTAAAAATTCCCTTGGGTAGTAATTCCAGCAGGGAAATTAAAATCTACACTGTGGACAGTGTAAAATTACCCCCACGAACTGCTATTTCCTGCGTAGCCAAACTAATCCCTTCAGAGCCAAATAAAGAAAACCTATACCAGGTGATTTCAGCGGAGGAGGTAATACCAAAGGAGGAAGAAATAGTGTTAGTTGAAGCGATAGTAAATGAAAATGAGAAGGGGAAGATTCCAGTTATGTTAGCGAATTTGGGTAATAAAACCTTGAGTGTCCCTAAGAGTGAAAATTTGGGAAGGATAGCACCAATAAGAATTCGGAAGCAAGTTAAGTAAATTGAGAAACGCCCAATTAAGATGAGCAAAAATACAATTAATCCTAAGGATATCAACGTACCTAATGAGCATAGATAAGAGATAGCAGATTGAATTCATGAGAATATAGATGTTGTCGCTAACTCAGATGAGGAGTTGGGACGAACTCAGTCAGTTGAAATGAAAATAGATACTGGGAACAACCCACCAATAAAAATAAAACCATACAGAACTCCTATACACAAAAGGGAGTTAGTAGAAGAAGCTGTCAAACATAATTTCGTTTCCGATAAATACAAGTGATGACTCAGGGTTGTTTGGCCTTTTAGTGCAGTTACCAGACTGACGAGGTCACAGGCTTAACCTTTCCATTGTGAGAATGGCGCCTGCAATCCACAGGTGCAATCGGGGGAAGATGGGACCTCCCCTGAGGTGAGATAACTAGTTGCGATTGGTCCAGGAAGCGACCCGGCCCACATATCACCTCACTATATGAACAGGTCCCCACGGCGAAACCGGAAGAATCGAGCTGAAACTGAGAGAATCAAGCACCATCGAAGATTCGTCACCCCCTCTCTTCCTGCATCTTTCCACCACCATACCGACAGAGAGAAATTAATCTATTGTTATTGTTTTGGCTCAGTGGTGTCTGTCAAAATCAACATTGAACTACAAACAATTTGTATAAGTATATATATTGTATATCTTATCTTGAATTAATCAGTAGAATAGATAATTGAGTTTATCTTTCTTTTTTGTGCATGAGATTGATTCCCTTCCAGCATGACAACGAAGCATCGGCATATCAACCTGATTGTGAAATTAAAACCAACCAAGATGATTGACGGGTCCTGCTACACTAATATACCTTGCGAGGGATCCACTGTGAAGGACGAGCACGGGTCACATTTGGTGACCTGCGACGGGGATAGCTTCACATGTGGTGCCGTTTAACCAGGATAGCTTCACATCAGTTTTACAGGGGTCGATAAATCGTATCATCCATTAAAAAAACAATATTATTTACTTATTATAAATTTTTATAAATAAATAAAATCTTTTTTATTAAAATTATATTTTGCTTTATTGACAAAGCAAAAAGATATTTTGATATATGTTTTCAAAATCTTACTGCGAAAAAAAAACAAACAAACTACCTTTGTGTAGAAAAAATATTCTGAAACCTCTATAAATATTACATGTTTTTAAAATTATATTTTTTACTTTTATAGTTTAATGAAGACATTAAGAAATGAAAATATCGAAAAAGGTTATATTGTACGTATCCATTATGAAATGAAGTTCTCCAATAAAAAATGTCACTTTATTTCATCAAGTAGTTTGTTTGTTTTTACAAAACAAAATTTTTTTTTATGATACCGATGTTTAGGAAGAAAAGCTAGTATTAAAGATTGGGAGGGAGTGTCAGAGCTTTAAACTGAGTTATCTCCCCGTGGCGTGTTTAAAAAATTCAAAGATGTCTGCCTCCAGTGCACTGTCATAGAAACGTGTTTTTCCACTGTAAAACAACTACTCGATCAAATTAAGTGAAATTCTTTTCGGAGATCTTCAGTCTGTTATATTACAAAACTAAGCACATGGAAGCAAGAAAGGGACAAACAAAAAGTTTTGTTAAAATTTTTATTTAAAGTTAAAACGATCATGAAACAGACTGCTTGGTATGTCAGGATATTTTGGCGACAGCGGTGGCGGTGGTGGTGTTTCATTATCTTTACATACGGATTCCCATT
This sequence comes from Euprymna scolopes, assembly GCF_053919585.1. Taxonomy (NCBI): domain Eukaryota; kingdom Metazoa; phylum Mollusca; class Cephalopoda; order Sepiida; family Sepiolidae; genus Euprymna; species Euprymna scolopes. The sequence continues at coordinate 129,264,016 of NC_136498.1, forward strand.
AATGAAAACAACACAACACGTAGACTTGGTTTACTGGCATCTTATTTTATTCTCGTGCCATTATCTACAATACAAGTCTGTCACCGCCAAGGGACGTTACTCTAGCGGTGTAACCTGAGATTAGTTCCTCGTGCAACATATTCCCCCTTTTAAGAACAACAACAAAGAAAAAAAATCCACTAACAAAAACACAAAATAACTAAAATACAAAAACAAAACAATGCTTTGTCCTTGTGACCTAGGCTTTCACTGGGCTGACTACCCTCCGGCCTAACAGGGATTATTCTGCCCTTTTCACTTGGACTCAATTAGTTCGTATAGTCTTTGAATCTAGCCGGATTCCTTACTAGTATCCCTGAACGTGTCATCCTCATTCCTTCAGTATTTTGGTTTGCTGGAGATGGTGTCGCCGGCCTCATTCCTTCTCTTCTATTACTTTCGAGCCGATGTGTTTGCGAATTACAAACACCTTCTGTACTTGGCAGTTCAGTTATTGGTGCCTCCTTGCTAGGCCTTTGGTATGACTGAGGGATCAATGATGGTGATGGGAGTGCTTCTGCTGTTTTTTTTAAATCCACCCTATTACGTCGGAGCAATTCCCCATCAACTTTGACATGGTATGACCTCTCATCCAGTCTCTGCCACACAACTGCCTTCTTCCACTCTCGTTGACCTTTTATGTGTGATTTAATACGTACCACATCTCCATCTTGCACTGGCTGAAGTGGTTTTACTTTCCGGTTGAAATAATGCTTTTGCTTTCTGCTATCCCACTTAACTGTTTTGCTTAGATCTTTGTGTAGTTCTGGTCTGAGTAGGTCCTCTCTGGTTGGAAGAAGTGTCTTTGTTCTTCTTGACATTAGCTTTTACGCAGGTAATAAACGACCCTTGGCATGCATATTCCTGTAATCCAGCATCGTCAGGTATGGATCAGCCTTATCTTCCATTGATTTCCGGGAAAGGTCCTTTGCCATCTTTACAGAAGATTCTACTTTTCCATTTGCCTTGCTATTGTAAGGACTGACGGGTGTATGTGCAAAACACCACTTTCTTGCAAAGGTGGAGAATTCTTGACTACTAAACTATGGTCCATTGCCATTGACCACCTGATCTGGTATCCCATGTCGTGCAAAATGGTGCTTAAGCTTAGTGATCACCGTTCTGGCTTGTGTAGTCGGGAGATGGTCAATTTCCCAGAAATTACTCATATAATCAACGGTGCAGAGATAGTCGCTATCTGCAAAACTAAAGAGATCTACTCCTACTTTTGCCCAGGGTCTCTCCGGAATATCATGAACCATTAACGGCTCTGCAGGATTGACTACCTCATATTCCCTGCACATTAGGCATTTTGAGACAAAGTCCCTGATGTCACTATTCATATTTGGCCAGTGTAATGAAAAATAAAGACCTTTTAAGATATGAGAAAGGTTTTATTCAACATAAAATTCAGCAGGTACAACAACATGGTCGGTAACGAACGACTAAGCTTGGAAAAGGCGCCAATTTTGTTCTATTTGTAAACATCTGGTGCGCATGCGTACTAGCGCTCTAAACTCACAACACTCTCCGCCACATTTTATTTATATTTCGGGTTGCAGTTGATCTTCCTTCCCCTTTTTGTAGCTTCTGGAAGAAATTTGAAAACGCCCTTCTTCGAGTCAGACTGTTGCTGCTGCTCTTCTATTTCTAAACACTTTGTTTTGTCGACTGAAGAGAAAGACTCTCCATTTGGTGAGGTATTATTCTTTGGGGTCTCCTGTTGATCAATCAACTCTGGTTCGCGGATATTTGATGGAGTAGTAGAATCTGGTGATGTACCCTGATCAGGGAAGACAGGAGATTCCAAGTTTGTAGAGGATGGGTCAGTGACAGGAGTGGGGGCTAGGTCTTCTGTTGAGATTGTTGACTGACGGCCGTCAGGGAAACGAATTCTGGCAAAGTTGGGAGTTGCAGATATTATATCTACTGGTTCCACTAGGGGATCTGACTTGTGTTGGCGGACAAACTTCCTAAGGAGGGCTGGTCCTCCTTGCAGCCACTCGGGTAAGGTATATCCGGTGCCCGACCTTCTGGAAAAGTTAAACATTCTCTCGTGTGGGGTTGAGTTAGTTGCTGTGCAAAGTAGCGATCGAATAGAGTGCAAAGCTATGTCGAGTACTTCATGCCAGTGACGTTCGTCCAATTGCCTGGTTTTGAGTGCAAGTTTGATCGTTTTCCAGATTGTGCCATTTACTCTCTCGCATTGTCCATTGCCGATTGGATGGTATGGAGTTGAGTGGGTAATCACAACTCCATGTTGCCAGAGAAACTCTTTTAGTTCACGTGAAATAAACTGACTTCCTCGATCACTATGGATGGAATCTGGGCAGCCAAAAAAGGTAAATAAATTCTGGAGACAATTTATAACAGTTTTTGTTGATATGTCCTGACATGGATAGACAAAAGGATAGCGTGAATATTCATCACGAGTAGGTATTTGAGATTATTCGTAGATGGTTTCGGTCCCATGAAATCTATTGAAAGACGTTCAAAGGGGGATCGGGAATGAATTAATCGACCTGATGGAGGTTTGAAGAACCTTGGTTTTAGTTCAGCACATATTTGACATTCAGCGCAGGTGCGCTTAGCATCTTCCATGGAGAATGGTAGATTCTTCTGCCTCACAAAGTGATAGAGTCTCGCTACTCCAGGATGACAAAGTGCTGCGTGCAGGTCCTTTAGTGATAATGAGCGCGAAGCAGAGCATGATCGAGAAAGGGTATCTGCAGAGTTATTAAGAGAACCTGGTCTATATACTATCTCATAAGAATAGTTTGAAAGTTCAAGTCTCCACTAAAGCAGCTTATCGTTTTTAATACGATTTGGTGTCTGCGTGTTGAACATAAATGATGCAGCCTGTTGGTCAGTAATAATGGTAAAGTCTCGACCGAGTAAGAGGTCACGCCATTTACGCACAGATTCTACAATGGCTGCCGATTCACGTTCCACTGCTGAATGTCGACGCTCTGACTGCGTTAGGGTTCTGGAAAAATATGCTACTGGACGTCCATTCTGGAAAAGGCAGGCTGCTAATGCTGTCGCAGATGCATTAGTTTCTATCGTAAAAGGAACTTCATCCTCAATGGCTGCAACCGAAGCCTTGCAAATTTCATCTTTCATGGCTTGAAATTGATTTTTGAGTTTCTCAGTGATAGGAAAGGACATAATGTTTAATAAAGGTGAAATCCGATCTGAGAAATTCTCTATCCATGGTGAATAGTATGAGAAGAGACCTAGAGCCCGCCTGAGTGACTTACTGCAGTTCGGAATCGGTAATTCTTTTAGTGGTGTAAGTCTGTCTGGATCAGGACTGATTGTTCCATTTTCCAATAAGTGCCCTAGAAACTTTAGTTTGGTTATACCATATTCACATTTTACAGGGTTTAGTTGCAAGTTAAGACGGTTGATAACCTTTCTAAAAGCTTCCATATTTTCGTTTAATTCTTTATTAGTTTTTCCTCCGATGACAATGTCATCAATGTAGGCAAATGTACCTTGGAGTACATGTTCTTGAATCAGATGATGCATAATACGTTGAAACACAGCTACTGAGTTCGTTAGCCCAAAAGGTAACCTAGAAAACTCGTATAGTCCTCCGTCAGCTTCAAATGCTGTGTAAATTCTCTCGTCTCTACGTATAGGGCATTGATAATATGCAGACTTCAGATCCAACTTATTGAAAATTTTGTACTGTGATAGTTGGCGTATGATATCCGAAATTTTGGGAAGCGGAAAAGCATCCAAAAGTGTAAACCGATTTATAGTTGCAGAATAGTCAACGACCATGCGACGCTTATGTCTTTCATTTCTAGTTACTAGTACTTGGGCTCTCCATGGGGAATTCGATTTGATTATGATACCTTCTTTTAATAATTTTTGTATCTCATTCCGGATAAATTCGCAGTCCGATGCTGAGTAGTTTCTGCTTTTTGTTGCGATGGGTTTACAATTCTTTGCTAAATTAGCAAAAAGAGATGGTGGCTCGATTTTCATCTGAGTGACGTTACAAATCTGTAAAGATGGTATCTTTCCATTATAATGGAATTCCACCCGGTTATGCAATTGCATGAACTCTTGTCCTAGTATAATTGGAGCACACAAGTTGGGAAGGATAGATAGACGCATATTAGTGTAAATTTGTCCATTAACAGCGATGGACGCAACACAGTGTCCTAAGGTTTTGCTCGTGAGATTCGAGGAAGCCATGCTTACCGTATCATTAGAAGGTAATATACTAAGGCCGAGTGATCTCACGATGTTCATTCGTATAAAGTTATGAGTGCTTCCACTGTCTACTATAGTTTTCAAACAGGTACTATTAATTGTTGCATTTACTACAGAATATTGTGTGCATGGAGTGCATTGGGATGACGCAGTGAGGGCAATATATGCAGAACTAGTCCTGGTATTATAAGTTGTTTGTTTTATTTTAGATCGGCAGACTTTAGAGAAGTGGCCCCTCTTTCCGCATTTAAGGCAGTCAGCATTCCGAGCTGGGCAAATATTTCGAGAATGATTTTCTCGTCCACAGAATTGGCATCTGGCGAAGTGAATCGCCTGATTATTTCTGGAAACAGCAGCACATTCATTAGTTAGTTCCAAACTAGAGTTATTTTCAGATTCATCTGCATGAATAGATCCCTTTGCTACAATTGATGTGTCATAAGCTGCTGCATTATGTTGGGCCATTTCTAGACTTCGTGCAGTTGCTACGGCATGATCTAGGTTAATTTCAAAACTTTCAAGTAATCTCTGCCTATTAGTTGAGGAAGTGAGACCTGTATCGCTAGCTCCGCATGTTGAGAGTCAGTAACATCTTCAAATTTACAATCCTTAGAAAGATTCTTTAGTTTTAGGAGAAACTGATCAATAGATTCACCTTGATTTTGTTTCCTAGTGGCGAGAAGGTGACGAGCAAACACAGAATTTACCGGTTTTACATAGGTTGCTTGAAGGATGCTAATAGCCCTCTCGAATGTTGAACAGTGAGATATAAGAGAATAGACCTTCGGTTAGATGAAATTAATCAGAATACTTAACTTATTCGGAGGATTTTGAGGATGAGCGACTGTGAGAGAGTCGATGCAGTTGATGAGGGTACGATACCAATGATTCCATTCGTCAGCGGTTGTATCTGACGATCCTTCGAATTTACCAGGTCTCAGTATAGCATCCATTGTTGCTGGTAATTTTTAATTCTATGTTGAATAAATTGTAATGAAAAATGAAGACCTTTTAAGATATTAGAAAGGTTTTATTCAACATAAAATTCACCAGGTACAACAACATGGTCGGTAATGAACGACTAAGCTGGGAAAAGGCGCCAATTTCGTTCTATTTGTAAACATCTGGTGCGCATGCGCACTAGCGCTCTAAACTCACAACAGCCAGTACAAGCATTCTCCTGCTCTTCTGCAGCATTTTCGACCCCTAGGTGTGTGGAATGCAATTTTTCTTTTAACACTGCTCGCTGTGTTGTTGGTACTATTACTCGGTTTCCTCTGAATATTAATCCATCTTGTACCGTCATTTCATTCCGCATGCTGAAATATGGTCTCACCTCTGGGTCAAGATGTACTTTGTCTTCTGGTCATCCTTCCACAATTACTTGCTGTAACATCTGCATACATCTGTCTTCTTGTGTGGCTGAGCGCAATTCTAGCAACCTTCCCTCTGTTACTGGAATATATTCTGTTTCCTGGACATCATCATCAGCATCGATACATTCATTGCTCACTCCATGGATGTATGCCCTTGATAATGTGTCTGCGAGGAACATCTTCTTACCTGGATAGTATACAACAATCACATTGTAAACTTGCAACCGCATTGACATATTTTGCAGTCGCTTTGGGCATTTCCCCAATTCCTTTTTCATTATTGCTTCTAATGGTTTATGATCAGTCAGTACTGTAACCTGTTGACTAAGTGTGTATTGGTGAAACCGTTCACAGGCATAAACCACTGCCAATAGTTCTTTCTCAATCTGTGTATATAGGGTTTCTGTGTCTGTAAGTGCTTGGCTAATATATGCTAAGGGTTGACCTTCTTGTAGCAATGCAGCGCCCATTCCTTTCTCACTTGCATCACATTGAACGACCAATGGTTTGTTGGGGTCATAGTATCTCAATACTGGTGCTTCACTCACCAACTTTTTGATTTTCTCAAAAGCTTCTTCATGGGTCTGAGACCATGTCCATGGCACATCCGCCTTTGTTAAGTTGTGAATTGGAACCATCATATCAGAGATGTGGGGCAGAAACTTTGCCAAATAATTCACGAATCCTCCCAATCGTTAATGTCTGTTGGCCGTGGTATATCTTTTTATGGCTTTTATTTTCTCAGGATCTGGAAGTAACCCCTCACTGCTTATCCTGTGACCCAGGAATGATACAGATGTTTGCCGTAAATTCATTTTCTCACCATTCAATCGCATCCTACGATCACGACATCTTTGCAACAGCCTTCTGAGTTTTCTATCATGGTCCTCTGTTGCTTCTTCCATCTTTTTACCAATCCCGACCACCAGAAGATCGTCTGCTTTGTTGATGATTCCTTTCAAATCGGCCACATTGTTATATAGTTCTCTTTGAAATATCTCCGGGGCTGGAGCAATTCCAAATGGTAAAACCTTCCATCGAAACCGACCATATGGAGTGGCAAAAGTGGTCAAGCGATTGCTGGCTTCATCTAACTTCAGGTGCCAAAATTCATCCCTTAGATCAACAGTTGAGAAAACTTTGCTATCAGCAAGTTCTGGGAGGAGATTGTTCAGTACCGGTAACTGGAAATGCTCCCGTTTAAGAGCCTTATTTAATGGTCTGGGGTCAATACATATCCGTAACTTTCCATTTTTTTTATTACCAGTGATAAGGCACTTACCCATGGTGTTGGCTCGTTCACTGGTTCAATTACCTTCTTTTTGACCAGTCTTTCTAATTCGGCTTTCACTTTTACCTTGATAGCTACTGGTATTCTTCGAGCCGCTGCAACATGTGGTGTTACATTGGAGTTCACCTCCAGATGAACCTCTCCAGGTAACGTACCTAATTCTTCCTGGAATACATCCTGAAATTCAGATATGATTCTCTCCGGGTGCTGGCTGCTGTCTTTTTTAGATATGTTTGCAACCCTCTTAAATTTGTCATTGTTCACACTAATGAGTGCCATTTGCTGGATGGCATTCGCTCCAAGTAGTGGATGGAAGTCTTCCTTTACAATGACAAACTTCACTGCATACTTGAGTCGGTTTTTGGGTTTATCATTTTTATCCGACTTTCTCCTAACGATTTCATTTGTGACCCGTTCCACATGACAAGGGTCTTATTGGACTTCTCAAGTGTTTTTCCTGCCAAATGTTTCTCGTTCAGGATGTTTATTGAGGCTCCACTATCTAGCTAAAAAACAAGCGGCTTTCCTTTGACAATCATTTCTGCCTTTATCACTTCAGGTCTGATGGAATTGATTCCTTCTTTCGTGGTCACACTGTCCACGTGTCCATAGTCTGAACCATCATTACTGCTATTGCTATCATCTTGTTTTCCAACAAACCGAATATTCTTTTTTCTTAATTTGCATCTTTTTGCAAAGTGGTGCTTTCCATTGCATTTGAAACACGTCTTCCCAAAAGCTAGACAAAACTCTTTTCCAGGTTCATGTCGCAATGCACACGCCCTACTCCTTCTGTTACTTTCTGTGGTTGCTGGCCTTCCCTTAGGTTTCAAGTTAACTGCCTTGGGTCTCAGAATTCTAGACTGTAGCGTTGCATTTTCCGATAGTTTGCATATATCTATGCATCTCTATAAGTCCAACTGTCTCATTTTAAGCAGTTTCGCTTCGGTGTGGGGGTTGTATTCTACAAAAATTATCTGGTCTCGTAGTATGAAACAGACGCAATTCTCACAGAAATAGCATGTCTTTATCAACGTAAGGAGGTCGGTAGGAACGCTGGTCGGTGTTGATATGAACTCAGCGGCGATCTGGTATTATTGTCAGGTGTTGCGGACCAGGATATATAACCCTAACTCGCTACAAGAAAAAATAATGAAACGAATTGAATGAAGGAAACAAAGAACTCAAATGCTGGAATAAAATAAACATGTCGTTTATTTTGTGTTGAAAAATGAAAGTCTTGGGTGTACACGTGTTCATTCGACCGTTGACGACTACACGGAAGGAAAGGGGAATGCAATAGAGAAACGCGAAGTGGCAAGCCGGCCTGTAGAAAGAGAGGGTTAAGCTCAGTAGAGAGTCGCGCACATGTTTGTTTTGAGGGACCAAAGCCGAAGGGGAGATAGAGTGAGAAAGTCAATCCAGGTTATGGAGATAGAAAACGTATAAAGTGCACGTACGGTCTATTAGCTTTTTGTCCCACATAGTAGCCTGTGGTGTGAGGTACGCGCATGCATGCACATCCCAAAAAGGCACGCTGTCGGTCCGTAGACCGTCCCGCTAGGAGGCTGGTCTAAAAAGGGCCGGAAACAGCCTGTCTCTTCCTTTTATAGTCGTTTCCAGTGGTCTTTTGCGCATGTGTAGATTTCCTTTGAAAGGGGAAGTGACGTTGTCCTTGTGTGCATACGTGTGCGTGTGTGTGAGTACATGTGTGTACATTAGCATGTGTGTGTATACACGTGAATGTCAGTGTATGTACGCGAACGTGAATATATGTACGTGTGTGGACGTGAGCGCATATGTTTGTGTGCGCGTATGTATATGGCAAGTAATATAGCTTGAGATGTGAACGCGTGTTTTTGTGTGAGACAAGAAAAGGCTCGCGCACAGGCTGAAGTAGGGGTGGCGATGCCAAGAGCGTGGCTTATGCATTCTGGTGTCTGGAATATGGGTGCGGTGGCCATGGCGAAGGAGGACTAGTCTTAAAAGCTGCTGTCCAGTAGCACAAGGGGTTGACGGCGATAGTGGGAGAGAAGTAATCTTAATAGCTGCTGTCACTGATGGAGGGTTGGTGACGGTGGCTGCTGCTACTGGCGGGACAAATTTCTCTTTCTGACAAGCTGTGGATATCTGGTGAGGGCGGCAGCAGCAGCGGGGGTGTAAGAGAGGTAGTCTTCAAGGCTGCTGTCCAGTATCAGGAGTGAGATGGCGGCAGGGCACCGACAGTGCGACCGTAGTAATTTTAATAGCTATTGTAGCTGGTGAAGGGTTAATGGCTGCTTGCTGGTGACGAAACGAGGTTCACAGCTAGCCGTGTCAGAAACTGATATTAAAAATGCGTGATAAAAAAATTGAATAATTCGACCTCCTATTTTTCCAAGCTTAAAACTACTTGGAAAATGTAATTCAAGCCTTAATTTTTTTTTCAATTGAAGGAGAAAAGACCAAATTTTAAACAAATAACAGGTTTAATAGCAAATTATGCAATATTTGTTTTTTTAAATAGGTTTTCTTTAAAAAAAAGTTTTAAATAAAATCAAGGTATATTAACTTGCTTAGATAAAATATATGTATATATAAATGCCAAAAAATCACTTACCTATAAAAAATACTATTCTATGGGTACTTCCATTCTTCAGTGTTAAGAATTTATTCATATTTATATTTAAAATTTAATGTATTTTTTAAATAAAAAATAATTTTTTTAAAGAACTATTTGAAAACGCCGCCATTACGTAAGCATTGTTACGGTGTTAGCCAAATGCCGAACCGGTGTTTCCTTTTGTTTTGAACTATGGATTCACAGAAAGACGTAAAAACCACACATTCATGTTAGCCGTCTAGCCTTGTGCGTGAAGAAATATGTCTCCATAATTTCAAAATAGTCAATTTTATTTATAAGTTGTTGCCTTAAAAAAAAAAACAGTCGAGAATTTTTTTTTCTTTTCTCAAAGAAATACATCAGTTTTTGATTTAATATATTTTATTTCCACTTTATGAAGTGATTTTTTTTAATATCTAAAAAACATTGAATGAAATAGAAATAATTTCTGTAATAAAACGAAACTTTCTGTGCATTATAAGAAGATTATAAGGTTTCACTTAAAAAAAATTCAACGTGGTTTAAAAAAAAAAAGATATTAATTTTGGACTTTACAGGTAAATTTGCAAATAACTGTATTGTTTTTGTTTGGTTTAAATTAGCTTATTTTATTTATTGATCTTTTATCTTCAATTTGTGATATATAAATTTCAGGTGAGAAAATTGATAATTTTCATTTCAATAGACATTTCAAAATGGGGGGGGTTAAAAAACCCTTGTCTAGAATATTATATTCGGTTTATTGGAAAGAGCATAAAATTTCACATTGAAGCTGAAAATATCGTAAAAATTGAACCAATAGAAAAATTTTTATAGATTTTTAAATTGAAAAAATTGAAAAAAACATTAACTCGTAAAATTCAATTGATTGCATTACGTAAACAAAATGGCTGCATCAACGCTCGCAGGTACTTTGTAAACACTGTTTTTTTTTTAATAAAAAATAATATTTCTATTATTTTTAAACGACTTTAATAGTTTATTTTGGAAGTATATTCCATAAAGAAAATAAACAACCCACTTTAAAAAGAGAAATTACAAGTTTTTTATATTTTATTCACAGTTTTTTTGCTAGGGTGTCAAAAATTCCCCAAAAGTTCTGACACACGTTGTTCACAGCTTCTGCCTGCTTATTGAAAAAGCTGTCGTATTTATACTCATGTTGCGAACTTTGTAGACAAAGGTAACTTTCAGCGCTCTGATAGGTGTATCAGAAAGTGGCCATTAAAAATGATGATCAGAACTTTAATAATTCAACTTACTATTTTTCGAAACTTATAACTACTTGAAAATGTAATTCAACCATAATTTTTTTTTCAATTAAAGGAGCAATAACCAAATTTAAAAAAAACAACAGGTTTAATAGCAAATTATGCAATATTTGTTTTTTTTAAATCAGTTTTCTTTAAAAAAAATATAAAGAAAATCAACATATTTTGATTTGCTTATATATATATATATATATATATATATATATATATATATATATATATATATATATATATTACAGGGTAGTCACCACTTATCAAGGTCCGGAAGCCACTCAGGGATAAGGGTTATTGTGTGTACAGTACGTTAGTGTTAGAAGGTTGATAATGTGTCTTATTTAAGGAGGCATTCAGGTTGTAGTCAGGTGGGAAACAGGCAACCGGAACAGAGTTCCACAGGCGTCCACTTCTAAGAAAGAAGCTTTGTTCATGGAATCTACGTTTTGATTTTGGCACAGATAAGGAGTGGGGAAAATTTTTGACAGTGGTTTCAGCTAGGCGGGTATTTATCGTGAAAGATTGGCGAGGGGGGACCAGAGATTGGAGTTCAGACGAGCACGAGCACAGTAAAACAAAGACAGGCTCGCAACATCTCTCCTGTGGGAGAGAGGTTGCAGGGAAGAGAAAAGGGCATCACCCACTAGGCCACGAAGTCTATTTTGTACTCTGTCAAGGCAGGATAGGCTGTTTTTAGCAGCTCCTGCCCAGATGTGGCAGCAGTACTCCATCCTTGGACGTACTTGGCTTTTATACAGATATGGAATTGCATCAGGGGTGAGATATCTCTTGGAGCAGTAGAAGGATCCTACCATTTTTTCCAGCGATCTTGGCAACTGACTTGATGTACGTATTCCATTTCAGGTCAGGGGTAAAGGTCAAGCCCAGAAGCTTATCAAAACATGGAGCTTCCTCTAGACGAGAGCCACCCATATCAATTGTTGCTAGATGGGGATCAGAGCGTTGATGGTGTAAAGATAGGAGCTTGGTTTTAGATGCATTAAAAGTAACCAGCCACCTCCTCTCCCCTTGTCTGATGCTGACGAGATGACCTCAGGTCCATTGATGATGGTTGGGATAGAACGCACGCTTCTGTTCAGGATCCTGTTTGCTATTTGCCAAAACTGGTGGGAATCAAGCTGCTGCTCAGCTACTTTGGATTTAACGGACTGAGCATATAGCTCTCTTGCATTTTTTATTACTCTTTTGCAGTTGTTGCTGGCAGTCCCGAAGGCAGCTTTAGTCTCAGTGCATCTATTACGTTGGTCGCTATGGAAAAAGTGATTTCTGTGCGCGAGGGCAGCAGCACATTCTGGGGAGAACCATGACTGGCTGTTAGGTTTTTGTTGGAGGTTTTTGGATGGTATGAATCGGTCTATGCCTACAATTAACCATTCGGTCAGGTTTGATGCTATGGAGGACACATCTTTTATAAACATGGAATGCAGTGGTAGATCGGATATAAGTGTACGGAAGCTATCCCAGTCAGCGGTAGAGTATCGATATACAGTACGGTGGAGAGGTACATCTCCAGACTTATTGCATTTCGTTTTTATCTTAACTGATACAGTTACTGAGACAGAACGGAACTTGAACATAGCTCAGGGGAAGTTGTGAGAAAAAGGTCTAGAAGGTTAGCATACTGACTGGAAGTATCGGGAACTTGGGTGGGTTCGTGAACAATCTGGGTGAGGTCATAGGCAATGGCAAAATCATGACAGAACCTCCCCTCATCATCTGTCTTGTTATAGTGGGTCAGCCATTCCGCATTGTGGACATTGAAATCACCACAAATGTGGATATTAGCTGAAAGGTGAGCAGACAGGATGTGGTCAATTTTTTCAGATATGCTCTTTAGGATAGTAACTTCGCTGTTGTGGGGGCGATAGAGAGCGAATATAAATGCAGTGGTGTAAGCAAGTGCAACCCGGAAGCACATATAAGGTAAATTAGGGTCTTCTCTGGAGATATCCCTACCACACGGAAAGTCATCTTTAATGTAGACACATATTCCATGTCCATGGCGATCTTGGGGGTCAGATTTAGATGTTAAGTTAGAGTATCCTTTAATTATTAATTCGTCAAGGGAAGCGGTCGGCCTAATACCGGTTTCACTTAGGAAGTATATGTTTGGTTTCGTCTCCTGTAATTGGGTTTCAACCTCTGGGAGTTTGGAACGGAGACCCCTGATGTTGGAGAAGGAGACATGTTAGTAGGGGTCTACATTGGAGGATGGAGTTCTAGGTTTACACGTGTTATTTTTCTGGAGGTATTTCATGTTGAGGATTGGGATTTGTGGAACAAGTCGACAGACTTGGTTACAGCAGAACAGAGAGGGAAGGTAAGAGAGAAAAGGAAAGGAAGATTTTTGTTTGTATCAATGATAAGGTAAAGCCGTAACAATTACTCACTAATATGGCATCGAGAGGCCCACTCGAAACTACTGCATGGTCCAGAGTCGATTCACCAAATGGCAATACAGCAGTCCCAGTATTTTGCACCTCCTGATAGGACGGCCTCCTTAGTGGCTAATCCAAGGTTTGGGTCCCTGACTATCAGGCGGATAACGTCAGCCCAGATAAAACGTTTACCTCCTTACTAGTGACATGGCCACAAGGATAGACATAGGAACAGAAAATTTCCGACATCTCAGGCTACTGTTCGCGAAGTACTGTCGTCCTGGAGAGCAGCTTTTTCTTCACCCTTTGCCAGAAACATCACTCATTGGAAGTGAGTTAGCACCATTATTTATTAATATTAATACAGGATTACAATTGGTTAGGAAAACAATTTATAATCATTGAAAAAATTACACACTAAAAAATACAGACTTATATTAAAATTTATCATAATGTTTGCATGAAATTTAAAGTTGATGAACACAAACAGGCATGTAGTTGAAAAGAGGAGGGTAGGCAAAATAGACTGGTTTTCTTTTCAACTCTGTGCATCCGTACTTACCGATATGGAACGTTCGTATAATTTTTGCCATTTTTTAATTAAATTATTTTTCTATGTTCCTGTTTTTTAATTTAATTTTTTAAACTTTATTTTCCAAGATTATATGAACATTATTTTACGTTGATAACTATACGTTCTTGCGTGCAATGGAAATATTAGAATCTTATATGTAAAGATTACGTTAAAAATGTAAGCGTAAAAAAAATAGAAATAATTTTTGAAATTATAATTTTTTGTGTGAAAATATTAAATAAACAATGCTTAATTCAATGATAATATTAGTAGTTCGAGAAATTAATTTTTCTTCGAGTTATATCGAATTCATTAATACGGATTCAGGGGCTTTTTTCGTAATGTTCCTGCAAAAATTATTTTATATTTATTTTATTGTTACAAATTACGATACTTTATTTATATAAAAAAGCAAAAATAAATTCTTGCGTTTTTTATTTACTACTGAAACCCATAACTTTAGTAAAGGTATTTTTGTTTAAACAAAATAGTACATTTTCACTAAGATTAAAATAAAAATAGTTAGTTCATTATATTCCGCGACTATTATTTGATAAATACTGAAAATTTCATTAAAACTGGTTAATTTCCTGATTTTTGGTGAATTTTTAAGTAAAGGGATGGGTAAAAATGTTTATACATTTTGAGCATCGGCATTCATTTTGCCCGCACCTATGGCGGTTACCATAATGTAATTCTTGTTGGGTAGGTCACCATTTCGGCGGGTCCCCCTTTTGGGGAGTCGTCGAAATTAATAAGACGGGAGTAGAAACCGACCTGGGAATAATAATAAAGAAACAAAGGAACTTCCAGTCTGAAATACCGGTGTATTTTCTATTAATGGCATCAAGTTGTTGGACAGTCGACCTAACTCTACCAAGGGCATCTCGGTGTGAGCCGCTATCACCGGGGCAATTTACTTCGGCAGTGCGCGTATAAACTTATATCGCACTATCTCAGTGGCGTAGCTAGACCTTTTGCCGCCCGGGGCGGTAGTAAAATTTGCCCCCCCCCCGGACATTTGGGTGCCCGGAAAATTCGTCCTTAGAAAATTCGTCCATGGATAATTCGTTCATGGAAAATTCGTCTATTTTTTTCTAGGTAGGAAAACTGGTCCATTATTATCAATTTAACATTTATTCTGTAGTTGCTTAATTTTCATACCTTGCGAAAATTAGTTCTACGGTATCTAATTTTCCTAAATTCAATTTAATTAAAATTAAAATATGAAAACTGATTTTTAATATTTTTTATTCATTTGAGATTTTACCTGTTTTCCTTTTGTTTTAAGTAGATGGTGGGGGTTACCCGGGGTGATTTTGTCCGATCCCCCAGCTAGCAATTGTAAAGTTTACAAGGAGTTATAAAAAGTATGCTACAAAAACAAACGTTTGATACTTTCAAAGTCTTAGCCTCATGAATTGGACAGTAATAAAATTAATGAATTCAAACTTTCGCATCTAATGTTATTTCCTCTTTGATGTCGGTGTATATACACCCAAATATCCAACTTTCTTTTCGCACCTATTCGATAAAAATTTATATGAAAGTTCCCCTTTAAGTATGAATTTGTTAGCATTTTTTTCGATTTTCCCCTTTTACCATCTCAAAATGCCGCCCCCATGCCGACCCCCCCCCCGACGCTCAGAAAATAGGGACACATTTTTTCTGATTCCGATACCCCCCAAAATTCCGATTTTTTACAACCTTTTTGGTATAAAATTTCATATTTTTTTGTTAGCTTTTGTTTATTTTTATTTATTTATTCTACTTTCTATTTTTACTCTCTCAAAATGCCGCCCCCTGACATATGCCGCTCGCAAAATAGGGACACGTTTTGCGATTCCAATAACTACAAAAGTTCCCATTTTTTACAACCTTTTCGATATAAAATTTCAGATTTTTTGTTAGCATTTTTTCGATTTTCCCCTTTTACCATCTCAAAATGCCGCCCCCATGCCGCCCCCTGACGCTCAGAAAATAGGGACACATTTTTTCTGATTCCGATACTCCCCAAAATTCCGATTTTTTACAACCTTTTTGGTATAAAATTTCATATTTTTTGTTAACTTTTGTTTATTTTTATTTATTTATTCTATTTTCTATTTTTGCCCTCTCAAAATGCCGCCCCCTCAGGTGTGCCACCCGGGGCGCCCCCCCCCCTAGCTACGCCAGTGCACTATCTCGTCGCTTGTTCCTATTCTATTTGCAACTGTTAACATCTCCTGGAGGTATATTGATGGACAACCCGCCAACGTAGTGATCCTCATCAATTTCTCAAAGAGTTCATGTCTGGTCTGTTCGTAGATAGACAATACCGACTCCTTTAATTTAACATAATCTAACAAATGTAAAACCGCTGGCGGTATATTCGTCACTACATCAGGTGGCAATGCACTTATAATGGTATAAAATTTGGTCTCGTCTGTAGTAATATGTCGGAGATGGAACTGTGCTTCTAATATTGCAAACCATCCCTCGACACTAGTTTCCATAAATTGTGGGGGGTTTACGCTTACTTGTTGAGCATCCATTATGATTTTACTAATATTATTTATTTGAAAAAAAAATTGTATGATTATTTTTGTTATTATTATATCTTTTGTTAATATTTTTTGGAAGCCGTGACCAAAAGAAATGGCCGAGGGGGGACTAGGTATAATAGAAAGGAAGGAAAAGCGTTTACTCACCAGAGATTGAATTAACCGAGAGATTTGTGTTTCAAACTGTTATTGATAAAAAAAATTATATATATATATATATATATATATATATATATATATATATATATATATATATATATCTTCTTTTTTTTTTTTTAAAGAAATATATATAGTTCTGGTTATTGTCTTTGACAAAATCTGCGTTATTGTCCGGGCGAATTTCAACACGGGCTAATTTCCTCACGTTTTTAAGATAGCGACAATTATTTGTGTATGCGTGTTTGAAAGATTTTTTTATGTTTTTTTTGGGGGGGGGGCAAAAATTTTTGAATTTTGTAGAACTGCGTCTTACAATTAATTTTTTTTTTTTTTTTTTTTGTGTATTTATATATATTTTACAAGGTATCCGCCTTCGGACTTCTCAGGCCAGGTCCTATTTAAATCACGTAAATTACTCGGTAGGAATCACGTATTTTTTTTTTTTTTTTTTTTTTTGATAGCGTAAGTCGTGTCACAAAACAGTAAAAATATATTTTATCGGCACTTCCTTAGGCGGATTTATATATATTTACTTGTTTTTTTTTTTTGTGTGTGTGTGTGTGTGTGTGTGTGTGTGTGTGTGTGTGTGTGTGTGTGTGTGTGTGTGTGTGTGTGTGCGCGCGCACGCGCGTTTGTCCTCGGACTTTGCTGTTACGTCGTCATCGTTTGTCCGTGTTCATATGAACGTCGGGTGTTCACCAAATTATGGCGGTTACCATAATGTAATTCTTATTGGGTAGGTCACCATTTCGGCGGGTCCCCCTTTTGGAGAGTCGTCGAAATTAATGAGACAGGAGTAGAAACCGACCTGGGAATTTTGAGGAAAGGAGGAAGGAAGGAAGGAAGGAAGGAAGGAAGGGGAAAGGGAGGAGTAGAGAGAAAGAGACATATAATGGAGAAATAGTAGTCTTGGCTTCACTAAACACCTACGTTATTATATATTTTTGCGTTCTCGGAGACACTTGTTTATATTTGAGGTTCACCACAGAACGGCCAGTAGAGGCCATTTCTCATTCAAAGAAAAGGGGTTGATAACCGGTCTTAGTCACTGCAAGTCTTTTAAATTTCTCAATTCAGAAAGATACGTGGAGATGTAAACAACTTGATACCATGTATTTTAATTTTTTGTCAAACGCAATAATATAAACTGTTATAATAGAACTAAATTGTTCTGTATAATTTCCTTTCGAGGAAAATGAAGGCCTAATTTGCTGGCACGATAACTTTGTAATAATGTGTCTATGTCTTGCTTCCTGTACATATACAACTTTTTGAGAAAAATCAATCAAATTTGACGTGTGTGTGGCTGCAAAATTGATAGCAGTAATCTTTTTCAGTCTTTTATCTTTTGAGCTGTTCACTATTTCTGGAAAAAAAAAACCAACACAAAAAAGCAATTATTTGAAAACACTTATTTTTTTTAAATATTTTTGTGATGAATAAAACTGACTACTGTTTGGGTAAATTGAGAAAACTAATAAAATTTAATGGATAAATATTTATTCACCTAATGGATAAACTCGCTTGAATGCGCTCATCTCTCACATCCAATTCATCTGAGTTTATCATGAATATTATGATATTTTCCGGAAGTAGTGCAAAAGCACTATATTTTGAACTGTTTAAAACAGTAATTTGGATTTCAATTAACTGTTTTGTTTTCTGAATCATATTAAAATATATTGTTGTTGGTTAAAAAGTTATAGTCGATTTTGATCTCAAACCAACTGACTGCATACACTGGATGGTAAATTTGACCAGAATGTTTATCATAGAGTTTGAGGATGGACACCTCTAGTCCATAAACACATTAACCTTGTGGCCTATGTTAGCCATCTTGCTTAATTCAAGGGCCCAATTTTCTAAGCTGCATATATCTTAGGTTAATTTCTCGAGAAATGCCAATAGCATACCCAAAAAGTAGCCTCTGGTCTTCACACTTAAATTATTTGTTTCTTTTGCTGTCAGATAATGATGATCGGGAGGGACACTAATGTTTTAGAATTCTATTTGAGGCCAATCTTGATAATTATTAATACAAAGTTTCCACAAAGGACCAGTAAATGTTGTTAGGCTTTTTGTTGTTCCATCAATTAATTTAAAAATTGCTCTAAATGACAGTTCTTCTCGTGGAACCTGAAAATTGCAAAATTTGCATGTTTAATAATAGATTACATAATAAATACCAATATATTATTTCATTTTCCACAAAAAAAGAACATAATTGCAGGTGAATCTATAGAATTAATTTTACTTCCTTGTTAATTGGACAAGTGCAGACTATGTGCCTTTTTGACAATTTTCTGTCTTGCACTTTACTGCAAAGTCATCACATCTCGAGACAGGACATTTACAGCTACAAGAAAATATATCAAACAATCTGTCTAGCAGCTCCTTCATTCTTTTCACTTTGGATGCTGCAAGAGATTTCCTGTCAATCTGTTTGGCCTTATTACAGACAAATATATTGACCTTCTGTCCTATATAATGTTCCCCTAACAATGGCAATTGTGGATTAACTGCTTGCCAAATACTAATTAATTACTTAGCAATTAACTTAGAAATCTCACTATTTTTTAAGTAAGGATAAATAAATTGGATGACTTGTCGTGAAGTCGGGGGTGCTTTTTCATCCAAACGACAAGGTGGACCAGGAAATGTTGTGAACCACTTGTTAAAACTGAACGCCGTACTTTTACTGACATTCTCATCTGAAAAGTAAAATAAATAAATGAATTATAACTGAAGGAAACTATTTTAGGCTATCTTCCAGTTTCATGTGTAAAAATATAAGTGTAGTTATAAAAAATAATGAAAAACTTTGTAGACTTGAATTAGATGTATTAAAGAGAGAGGACCAAATCAAATCAGAGGCATAGTTGTGTTTAGTTCAGACATTTTTAGCTTCTTCTCCCATAACATGAATTTATCCATAAAGAGATGCATTCTTGCTGTAGCTGTGCCATTTTAAAAGAATGTTTAGTGTTTAAAGTTTGAAAAATTAGTGCTTGTGCATCTATGTTTCCATGCTATTTTTAATAGTATTTTCAAGTTAAATTTAATTTTTATGAAATTTTTGTTTATTAAATTGTTAGTTGAAATACAAAATAGTTACAACACAACCTCCTATCTTCGAATGTTAAGAATGGCTTTCTAAATAATAAAGTTATTTTAACACAATAACATAGATGTACAAATAACGAAAAACCTTTAAAGCAGTTTACTTATTTACTCGTATTAATCTTTGTGGGTTATCTGATTTTAAAACTATAATTTTAGAAGAAAAATGCTGCTTAAAAACGATTACTCCCTAAAAATAAAAGAAATAAAAGTTTGACACTAATTTTCTGCAAAGTATTTTTTATTAAGTAGAAAAACTTGAAAATTTACGTGGTTATGTTTCGTAAAGAATGTGTAGAATAAAATTGTATGGACTATTTTTTTTAATATAAAACTTGAGTATTACCATATTTTAATAAAAATTCAAATAGAATTTGATGTGAATATTAGGTTGGTGCAAAAATAATGTTTTTGACGTTCATTTGAACGTCAAAAAAATGATATTTTTGCACCAACCTAATAGAAATACAAATTAAAAAAGATAAAACAAGTATGTTTAAATTCACTGCAGACACTTGAAGTATAATAATACATATTTTAAATAAGTCTTGTTCGTTTTTCCTTTCGAAATAATTATGCCTAAATCGTAATGTTTTCAAATTAAATAATAAACAAACGTTAATCTTCAATATCAATACGAGCGTGTTTTGCGACGGTGAAATCTAAAATGTTTCCATCCAAAAAAGTTCCTGAAATGAAAAAAAAAAAAAAAAAAAAAAAGCGGACTCTGATCGCTATTATTTAAAAAAAAAAAAAAAAGGACCAAGTAAAGAATAGAGACCCCGTAACAGACGACGCCGCCTGGCGGTGCCAGGCGCACATTTCAACTAACACCG
Source organism: Euprymna scolopes (assembly GCF_053919585.1). NCBI lineage: Eukaryota > Metazoa > Mollusca > Cephalopoda > Sepiida > Sepiolidae > Euprymna > Euprymna scolopes. Next base: position 129,284,447 of record NC_136498.1, read on the forward strand.
AAGATTCGACCTTGACATTGGCACAAGCACATGGCGTCGGTTGTTTTTAAACACATCAAATAGCAAAGATGCTCGAATATTCGCCAGTATTTTTTTTTAAAATATATTTAGAAAACTTTTGAAGATTTAAAAGAAAAAGTATATATTTACAAAACATTTTTTTTAAGTAAGTAACAAAACGAACGTATTTAAATAAAAGATATTTTAATAAATGGGTGTCTCTTTCTGTTTCGGATTTTTGCGACCAAGATTGATTTTTATGTACTGTGTTTTGTGGGGGTGGGGGTCTGTGTGCGTTTTTAAGACAATTAAATATTTATTTAATTATTCTTTAAAATATTTACTTCAGCGACAATTAATATATATTTTTCAAATAATATTTTTAAATATTACATTTTTACGAATATTCGCGAGCAAGATTTTTTTTTTAAATAAAAGATATTTAAATAAATGGGTGTCTTTCTGAGTGCGTTTTTTTTTTTAAATAAAAATAAAAATTATAAAAAGATTTCTATCTTGTGATACTACATTTCATCTTCATAAAAATAAAAGTTATAAAAAGATATGTGAATAAAATAATATATTTTTTTTATCTCGATTGTTTATACTTGTGATTTTATTATGCATAAAAAATTGCCTCGGCCTAAAAGGATTTCTCCTTCACTGACCACCGACATACATCGCACTGTAAATAAATATTGAATTGCATTAAAAACGTACAAAAAAAAATGGCCCAAACCGTATAGAATTAACCTTTTTTTATAAGTTTTATTCAAACAGTCTTTATTTGAACTTAATGGACTGTTGTTTTTTTTTTGTTTTGTTTTTTTGTTTTTTTACTTATTAACTGTTTTATTCTTTTTATCAAACAAAAATAGAACTTTTATAATGAAATATATATTATGGACTGCTTTTCAAACATCGAAATTTTAAAATTAAAGTTTTATTTAAAACAAAAAAAAAGACGAGATATTTTTTTCACCATTTATTACTTTGAAATTTTATTCAACAATGAAATGATAAAAAAAACTTTTCGTTAAATATATATTTTTTTTAATTATTATAAAATATCTATAAAGTCTATTTTTATGTCTGTAAAAGTTTGTTGAAAGTTCAAATAAAGTGTATAATTTAATTGAAAAAAAAACACCTCGTCTTTTTTTTAATAAAACTAACTTTAATTTTAAAATTTCGAAACAGTCCATAATATATATGTTATTATAAAAGTTCTATTTTTGTTTGATAAAAAGAATAAAATAGTTATTAAAAAGTTCTGTAAATATAGGCACCGCCAAAAATGGCCGCAAAATCAAGTTGTTGTTGTTTTTTAAAACTAAATTACATTTATTAAAATCCATTATTTCTGAGTAACTTTTTTTTTCCAGAAAGATAAAACCCTGAATTTTATCATATAGAAAACAGAATAATGTAAAACTTTTTCTACTATTTTTAATTCAATTTTAAATGTTAAATTTTCCAAAAAAGTTAACAATTGACATTTTTTGTCTTGCACAAAAAACGTACTTAAATATTTAAAAAAAAAAAAAAAGGGTTTTTGAAATAATTAATTTATTTATTTATTGTCTAACTAAGATTTAGGATGATTTTCTAAGAGAATATGCAAAAATATTATAATATAAGTACCTGAATTTCAAATAATTCCACTTATTCATAACGTAACCAGATATTTCGCGTCGACGTAGAGTTCAGATCGACTCTGTTTACGTTGTCGTTTGATAAGAAGAAAACTATGGAAGACCAAACAGGCCAAAAAAACTTATTTTTCAGTGACGAAAATTTCAATGTATTATTAAGCTGAGGCTGGCCAGTACCAGATGGGTGACCATTTGTATGAGTTTGGTTTTTAATGTGTATGTGTGTGGGGGCCAGGCTCCCCAAAATGGGGGGGGGCAATTTAAAGCAGAATAAAAAAAAATTATTTCAGCGCGTTTGGTCCACCGTAGTCGAAAGGCGGCAAACGTTTTCAAACGGGATCGAAAAAAATGATGCTATTTTTAACACAAAGGGCACAATATTTATCGAATTTTTTTTTTTTGTATCGATTATTCAAAGCATGCCCTGTTTAATAATGGTCATGCATTATTCGGCTCGCTAAAAAAAAATTGTTAATTTATTTATCCAAAATTTTAAAATGGCTTTTTTCGTATAAATATTTTTAAAAAAATTTGTTTGTTTTGCTTAACTTAAATTAATTATTTTACTTAACATATTCACCGAATTTCACACTTCAAAACTCAAAAGCGGGATAATTAAACACAATCGAAGTTCTGATATTCAGACGTCAAAATAAGGTATGCAAACAATTTTTTTTTTTTTTAATCTATAATTCTGTCCCTTACAACAACACAATATGTTTTGTTCAGTTTCAGATGATTATTTTAAGCATATTTGTTCCCACTTCAAAACAAGGGGGGGTTGTAAGCAAAAAAATATATATATATAAATATCGTTTATGAAAAATAAGTACACTGTTATAAAGTTCATTCTTCTCCTAATAATCGCTGAAAATTTCGTATTGATCGGATAATTACCTAATTTTTGGTAGATTTATAAAAAGACGGTCCGTCAAAAAGTACTGACCTGCCCCCCCCCCCAGTTTTGGCGGTGCCTATGTAAATATATTAAACACGTACTCAGAAAGACACCCATTTCTTGAAATATCTTTTATTTTAAAAAAAATCTTGCTCGCGAATATTCGTAAAAATGTAATATTTAAAAATATTATTTTGAAAATATATTAATTGTCGCTTAAGTTAATGTTTTAAAGAATAAATATTGAATTGTCTTAAAAACCCACACAGAACCCCCCACCCACCCTCACAAAACACGGTACATAAAAATCAATCTTGGTCGCAAAAATCCGAAACAGAAAGAGACACCTGTTTATTTAAATATCTTTTATTTAAATACGTTCGTTTTGTTACTTATTTTAAAAAAAAAATGTTTTGTAAATATATACTTTTTCTTTTAAATCTTCAAAGGTTTTGTAAATATATTTTTTTAAAAATGCTGGCGAATATTCGAGCATGTTTGCTATTTGATGTGTTTAAAAACAACCGACGCCATGTGCTTGTGCCAATGTCAAGGTCGAATCACCGGTGTTCGTTGAAATGTGCGCCTGGCACCGCCAGGCGGCGTCGTCTGTTACGGGATATCTATTCTTTACTTGGTCCCAAAAAAAAAAAAAAAAAAAAAAAAACAGCATAATTTTGCCTTTACACTTTATATTTATTTTATTAATTCATTATCCTCACTCATTTTATTTAAAAATGTAGTTCAAAACATTTTAAATAATGATTCCATTTTCTTAACAGTACGGATTGTTTTGATGACGGGACGTTCTTGACAATTCACAAAAAAAACTTTTAATAGCTTCAATTTTTCAACTTTTAAAGTCATTTCCTCAACGTAAGATAACGATTTTGAAAAAAATATATTTCGTGTAGAGGTCTTTTCTATGCCAAACACCAACTATCATCAACATTGCCTTGCCACGCCGGGGTTGGGGTTCCAAAATCGACCTGCCCTACTGTTCAGTGGTAGTTCGACTAATCCAAATTATAATGAAATGTTCAGTCGTAAAAAAAAATTCGACAAGCAAAAGAGAAATTGACAAATGAAATTCGAACAAGCCTTAAATATTGACAAAAATGATCTAAACTTGATAAGAAAACAATTCGACACAATTATTAACTAATGAACGGACATTTTTACACGAGGAAGAAAATAATGATTACACCGTGTTATGATGACTTAAATTCATTGCTCCCTAGCAGTTGGTCTTCTTTTTAAATAATTTCACATTTAAATGAAAGGTAAGGTTTCTTTTTATACATTAAAAAGAAAATTCATTCGATAACTTTTCAAAGCGTATTGAGGTTATATGAGAAAATAAAGCTGTGTATGCGTTACAAATGTTTTTTTTCTGTTTCTTATGTTATACATTAAGCAAGCACCTCCAAAAGTCACCACAGAGAATCTCCCCTATATGTAAAACGATATAGCTTTATGGTACTCCTGCAGTATTTTACCCACCGATTTCACGATCTTAGCCGAGCGTTGACGAACGCTTTCGGCGTTAACGCCGACGAAAGCCGAGAATTCGGAGCTACGGTGCAAGAACGCTAAAAGTATGTGAATAGCAACAACATTACAAGGAAAAGATATTACACACACACAACAAAATGGATAAAATTAATACAAAAAATTTGGATAAAATAAATCACAAACACTTACCGTAAGTTTTTTTAAAGTAAAATAAATTTATTTTGTTGAATATTTTCTTTTTTTGGTTCATTTTGTTTTCTGATAGCTTTTTTTTGGGGGGGGGGGTAAGCAACAGTAATAAACACTTCAATGTTTTTTTTTGTTTGTTTGTTTTTAACAAAACGTTATTAAACAGTAACAACAATGTTTTTTTTTTGTTTTTTTTCAGTAATGTTTGTAGGGGGGGGGACAACAATTACTGTTTATCTTTAGTTCCGACTGGAAGATTTTCTACTGACTGTAGAGAGGCAAAGTAGGGAGCAAAGGGTTTTCAGAGGATGTGGAAAGAAGCTCCTTCCCAAACCGGGTAGCCTTCCTTCCGCGATTTGATTTATTATGGAGACAAAAGGGTTGTGTCCAAATTTTTGTCTCCACATAAATTCGCATAAATATGTTTCCAACAGCTCCCAGTTTTTTGGGGTTTTTTATCGCTAAATTAAATAGCTGAAATGAAAGGCTGTGTATTTTTACTTTGAACAATAAAATAACTGAAATGAAACGCTATGTGCGTAATTTCAATGAAAATTATTCGTCTGCTGCGCGTTCGTTTGAAGCGCCCGTATTTGCTGATAGAGTATCGTACCGCTCGCCATGTTCCGGTGTTTTCCGACGGATGTCGATCAACGCTCGGCTAAGATCGTGAAATCGGTGGGTAAAATACTGCAGGAGTACCAGCTTTATTATAAATTAATATTATCAATATAATTTTTGTACCATTTAAAAGAAGGGCAAAATAAACCAGTAATAATTAAAAAAAAATCTTTTCATCGTACGAAAATAATGAAATTGCGAGACGAAAATCGTGTTTACATAATTGGCGCTTTAAAATAACGTTCCCATGTTGTAAGCGTTTCGAACGTGAAAACATACCCGTCTTAATAAATCTAGTAAAAATCTACTAATCGTCAGATTTTCGTGAAATTTTCGATACTTATCCATTTTAGAATGAAATTACATATAAAATGCAATTTCCGTAAAATATACGAGGGAAAAAACTTTTTTTAGTGCCCCCCCCCATTTTATCGAAATTTGAACAAAATATGTTTAAATCTATCGAAATTTCTATTTATTATGAAACATACGAGTTCAAATAAGTAAAAAATATTTATTTAAAAAAAAAAAATTAAATACACATATTGAACAAAAACTAGGGTAAAATCCATTGAAAGCGGTCGGTGGTTGGTTCTATGAGAAAATAAAGCTGTGTACGCATTATAAATGTTTCTTTTCTGTGTCTTATGTTATACATTAGTACATTAGGGGTCATTTCGAGTTAAAAGTTTATTTACTGCACTCATCTGGACTAAAGAAAATCATGATTTAAATGTGTATGTCTCGTCTAAATAACTAACGATAATTCTCTGATATGGCCGACAAGACGGATTATCAAAAAGTCAGATCGAGCGTACCGGAAAACGAAATGAGATCAAATGAGGTCTCATTTCGTTAGTCTCATTTCGTTTTTCGGTACGCGGTACGGACGCTCGATCTGATTTTTTGATCACCCGTCTTGTCGGCCATATTAGATATTCATCGTTAGTTATTTAGACGAGACATACACATTTAAATAATGATTTTCTCTAGTCCAGATGAGTGCAGTAAATAAACTTTTAACTCGAAATGACCCCTAATGTACTAATGTATAACATAAGACACAGAAAAGAAACATTTATAATGCGTACACAGCTTTATTTTCTCATAGAACCACCGACCGCTTTCAATGGATTTTACCAAAACTAGGTACGGGCAAAATTGGGTGGATAAAGATAGGGGGGCCTAGTTTTGAAAGCCGATTAATCATTAATTTTAAGGAATTTTGTGTTCGTAAAGTTTTTTTTTGTTTTATTTTTCAGGAAAAAAATTTTAAAAAATTTTAACAATTTTTTGGTGTTTTTTGAGTTTTTTTGTTCAAAGAAAGGTTCAATACTTTCTAGGAATTTTTTTTAGGGAAACCTGAAAAAATAGAAACGTTGAAACAAAACAATTTTTTTTCTTTTTGTTTTTTGGGTTTTTTTTTTTAAGGCAAAACATGGAAACTAGAAAAAGAAAGAAAACTGGGTGAGATTGTTTATTTCTTTGTGTTTTTTTATTCAAAACAATTTTTTTTGTGTGTTTTTGTTTATTGGGGGGGGATTTTTTTTTTAAGGAAAAACCTGGAAACTAGAAAAAGAAAGAAAACTGGATGGAATATATTTTTTTTTCATTTTAAAACAGATGTTGTTTCCTCAGACCGTTGGCGGGCATCATCACACAATGCCAAAGTGGATGCAGAGGTGATAGCGGACATGCAAGGAAGCTTGTCATCAACCGGGTAGCTTTCAGCAATGTGAGCTAATATGGAGACAAACGGAGCATTACCAAATGTTTGCCTCCACATAAACTCTAGGAGATATGTGTCCAAAAGCTCCCGATTGGCCCCACATTCTACTTTGTTGCATTGTTTTGCTTCCTTTCACATTCGCTCCACATGATTCATTGTAGCCTTCATTTCAAATGGCGATACCCCTCTTACCCCACTTTGTTGTATGCCTTCCAACAGTCTGATACGACTCTGGTCCCCGGCAGAATATATTGTTTTATTAATGGAAGGAGGGTTTCGGCATTCGGGTTTGGTACACTCACCAAGAAACCCTCTTTTTCGGCAGGGGTCGTATCCATCGAAGACCCAGACCGGTGTGAGTAACCTGCCGATGTTATGCTTCCTACGGTTAAACAAAGCCTCATCTATCTCCGCCGTATGGCCTGGCCACCCCCCTATCTGCCAGTGATTCCTTAGAAAATATTCCCCGTCTTAAGAAATTCTTCCAGTCAGCAATGGTGTGCGTCGAGCGAATTCCACATCCACGCTGGGTTTTAAGTTTTTGTTAGGTACGTGTAAAATGAATGCTCAAAATGTATTAACATTTTGACTCCTCCCTTTACTTAAAAATGTACTAAAAATCAGGAAATTAACCAATTTTGGTACTTATGCATAAAGTGATCTGGACGTAACTCAGCACATGCTTGGCTTTCCCCGGAACTTGGCGTCAACAGCCGAGTGTTGCTGAAGAAATTAAGCCATTTGACGTAACATAAAGCTGATCCAATGACAATGTAGCGTGATGGTTTTCCAAGCGGCGCACGTTTGCAAAAATCAAAGCAGCAGACGACAATCATGAAGAGGAAGAAAAGAAAACATGTTAGTTTAAAAAAAGAAAAAAACACACCATTTGCATACTTTCATGTAAGGAAAAAAAAACATGAATTTTACAGAATTAGCTGAGCAGTTAAAAACACCAGCGGGAGTCCTGGAATTTTGTCAGTATAGGGAATTACTAGCACGAATAAGAACGTGTACCTCTTGTTGACATAGATGCACTCTTATTGCAAGAAGCAAAGCGATAGCTATGCCTGGAGGTGCCAGGCTGGCAAATGCTGAACGTTTCCATCGATCTGGACAAGAACTTTTTTCGCAAAGTCTAGGCTGGCAATTGCCATAATAGTAAAACTGATCTACTTGTGGGCGTTCGAGAGAGCAAAAAGAGATCTGACTCGATCTAACTTTTTGATCACCCGTCGGTCTATTGAACGGCTGCGATATCTCATATTCTTTATTAGCTATTTACACGAGACATACACATTTTAATCATGATTTTCTCTAGTTCAGATGGGTAAAGTAAATAAACTTTTAACTCGAAATGACCCCTAATGTACTAATGTATAACATAAGAAATAGAAAATAAACATTTGTAATGCGTACACAGCTTTATTTTTTCACATAACCTCAATATGCTTTGAAGGGATTTTACCCTTTTAAAGTAATTTTAAACATTAAAAAAGTTTATTCTTTTTGCAATCCATCTCTCTCTCTCTCTCTCTCTCTCTCTCTCTCTATATATATATATATATATATATATATATATATATATATATATACATAAGTGAATTTAGTTTACAAACAAATGGCTATGTGTAGCCATTTGTTTGTAAACTAAATTCACTTATTTTGGCTCTGTCTAAACATTGAGCACTCTTTTGGGTGACACACTTATATATTTTGTTTTGAACAAAGAAATAATTAATACCAATACATAATTTAGAAATTTGTTTTATGATTTGAAACGGTTAAATTTCAAATCTAGAATTTTTGTCATATGCAAAACAAAGAATACATTTTAATAAGTATATTTCCTTAACCGATGAGTTTTCGATGTTTCTTCATCTCCTCAGAGGAAAAACATTAGTAAATATTATAAATGGTTTGCACCTAATTTGCTGAAGGTAATAAACATAGAAAATTATAATTAAAAGTTTGTAAATCATAGAATAAGGGAAATTAGATATTGGTGCAGAATGAAAAATATTTTGTAAGACTGATAATCACTGGATTTGCATACCAGTAGATTTATTGCATTTCATTATTCTGAAGTATATATATATATATATATATATATATATATATATATATATATATATATATATATATATATATTGATTCTGCCATGCTTTATAACAGACCTTAATAAAAAATATTAAATCTCTGAATAAAAAAAATGTCCTAAAATGATATTATTCAATCTGATATTCAGATTTTTGTCACAAATGTGTTTATTTAAGTAAAACTTTTGTGATATCTGAGAAAATAATGTTTACCATAAACACAATCATTTAATTCCAAATTGATCGAGTGATTAGACAATTTAGCACAAGAAGCGCTGCTTTTTCAGTATTTAATTGTTTTTATATTTTAAACAATTCTTACTTGTGGATATTCATAAATATTCTAATTAAATAAACTTTTCCTTTTTTTTACAACAAAAATAAAATAATATTTTTTCTGTCTACACTTATTTATTACGTTGCTTGAGAATTCTTTTGATTTTTGATTTTTTTTTCCTAATATTTGAAATTTAAGAATGAAGATCACTTTCTTTATAAAGTTTACATAAAATGAACACCCATTAATTAACCATAACCAATTAGCAGAAAATTGATGTAGAAAAAATATTGGTAAATCTTTACTATCTAACTCCACGTAGTTTACCTCTCCCTTCCCCAACAAAATTGCTTTTTCGGTATTTAATTGTTTTTACATTGTAAAAATCCTTTTCTGTCTACACTAAACTATTCTGTCGTTAGAAAATTTCGATTTTTGATGCTTTACCCAATATTTTACATTTTAGAACTGGAATTATTTTCTTTTATAAAGTTTACATAAAATGAATACCCATTTATTGGCCATCACCAATCAGCAGAAACGTAATGTAGAAAAAATAGTTGTAAATCTTTACAATCCAACCCAGCGTAGTTCAACACCTAAAAAATTCAAAATCTACTTTTTTGCTATTACATTATAAAAATCTTTAAAATTTCTGCAAAGAAGGAATTAAAAAAAAAAATTTCGATATTAGAGTGAGACGGGTGTCAGGTATGAACCTTTCCTTAAGGTTGTACCTTTTGGGAAGGGGGTTACGACACGACTCGATCTCATGATTTTCCAGATGGGTTTTATGTGAAGGTCTGTGTGTTTCTATAGAGGGGGTGTAGTTGCTGATGTGTGTTGGGAGTTTTTGAGTGATGTATGTTTGGAATATTGGATTGTGTAAGTGGAGTGTGATATGAGAGGGTATTATGCAGAAATGTCTGTGCCGTAATGGAAAAGTGGGCATCTTCCATGAGATGCTTGTGTTTCTGTGAAGAACCTATCTTGTTGGGCTCTCAACAGTGTAGGACTGTGGTTCAGTGTAGGCTTGTCTGATGACCATTGGAGTCCATCTCTTCATATCATGGTCTTGTACTCACACCCATTGTCATGTGATTACGGAAATCCTTAGCATGCTTATCATGTCTGTTCTTTTTTTTTTTTACACAGTGATCACCACTTATCAAGGCCCAGAAGCTACTCAGGGATAAGGGTTATTGCAAGTACATTACGTTAGTGTGGAGATTTGATGAAGTGTTTACTTAAGGGAGCGGTTCATTAGGAATTTGTTAACGTTGGACTTGAAGACATCCAGGTTGTAGTCCAGTGGGAAGCAGGCAGAGGGAACAGAGTTCCACAGGCATGCAGTTCTAAGAAGGAAGCTTTGTTCATGGAATCCACGTTTTGATTTAGGCACAGATATAGAGTGGGTGAAATTTTTCACCGTGGATTCAGCTAGACGGGTGTTTTTCGTGAAAGATTTGGTGAGGGGGGACCAGAGATTGGAGTTCAGACGAGCACCTGCCATGGAAATAATCATAAAACAAGGATAGGCTCGCAACGTCTCTTCTGTGGGAGAGAGGTTGCAGGGTAGAGAAAAGGGCATCCCCCACTAAGCTACGAAGTCTATTTTGTACTCTGTCAAGGCAGGATAGGCTGTTTTTAGCAGCTCCTGCCCAGATATGGCAACAGTATTCCATCCTTGGACATACTTGGCTTTTATATAGATAGAGAATTGCATCAGTAGTGAGATATCTTCTGGAGCGGTAGAAGGATCCCACCATCTTTCCAGCGACCTTGGCAACAGACTTGATGTACGTGTTCCATTTCAGATCAGGAGTAAAGGTCAAACCCAGAAGCTTGTCAAAACACGGGGCCTCACCCAGACGAGAGCCATCCATCACAATTGATGCTAGATGGGGATCAGAGCGTTGATGGTGTAAGGATAGGAGTTTGGTTTTGGATGCATTAAAGGTAACCAGCCACGTCTTCCCCCACTGAACCACGCGCTCGAGATCAGAGGAGAGAGAATCAGAGAGAACTTTTCATTTACAGCCTTTGATGTGTTGCCGTAGATGGTCGTGTCATCAGCATAGATGTCAACGAATGATTTAAGTATGTGTTTAGGGAGGTCATTGATGTAGATCAGGAAGAGAGTCGGGCCCAGGATTGACCCCTGAGGGACTCCAGCATTTATATTGCAGGCCTCCGATTTTTGTCCATCTACCACTACTCTTATGAGCCTATCGGAGAGAAATGATTTAATGATTGAGAAAACATTTCCAGTTATACCGTAGCTGGAAATCTTGTGAAGATGACCCTTATGCCATAACTTGTCAAAGGCCTTTGATATGTCAAGAGCAATTGCCCTAGAAAGGAAGCCTTTGTCAAGAGATTCACTAATCCTGTGGGATATACCCGTCAGCACATCTGCGGTAGATCTTGCAGAGCGGAAACCATATTGTGTGTCACTAAGAAGATTGTTCCTGCTGAGGTGGTTGACTATTTCTCTATTTAATATGGATTCCAGCAACTTACTCATAACACACAGGAGACTTATTGGTCTGTACTGAGAGGGAGAGGACTTATCACCTGAACTTTTAAATACAGGGCAAACTGATGAGGTGATGTTCTGCGACAACTGTTTCTGTAGTAAGCGATCCTAAATTTCTTCTTTTGGAACATTTTGATTGGTGCATTTTGTAGGGAGATAACTGACCAGTTTATGATTAAATAGTTGTTTACCTTGAGATAGGAAAACATGAGCCATCAGATTAGATTCAAGACACAATAGGCTCATGTGTTATGTCCCAATTGCTTAGTATACTTTTTCATGTCTGTTTTGATGGTCTGTATGCAGTGTTCTGCCATGACGTTTGATTGGGAGTATCTCAGAGAAGAGGTGATGTATTTAAAATCTGGCATTTCTTGTTCAGCAAAGATTTGCTTGATAAAACCGATAACTTTCTTACTGTAAAGTTCCTATAGTTTGTGGATGAAGGGGTACTTTGAATGGTATATACATTCAGAGATTACAGTTAGGATGTCTGCTGTAGAATGGGCTTGCCTAAATCCATATTGTTGGTCAGTCAGAAGTTTAGCATCTGTAAGGTGATGGACATTAGACAACTTACGATTCACAAGTGTAAATTCAATTTGATGCCTTTATGGACACACGTGGGCGAAATTCTCATTGGTCAGTTATAAGACTGAAATATTGTCACTGTGGAGAAAATAAAGAAGGGTTACCACAAAAACGTGCTTGTGTCTGTCTGTCCTGCAGGCTCAGAAAGAAAAAGGAAAAGATTCAAGATAGCGAGCATGATCTTTTAATGCCCACAATCTTGCACAGTTCTTGAAAAATCATGTCTCACACATGATTTTGAGTTGCGCGCGGGCACCATAAAAGCAGGTTGGTAAGAGGAGTGGGCAAAAGCATTCAGACCTGTGTAAAGCGAACATCATCATGCGAGTCGTCAGACTTTTACGATTCAAGCTATTTTGGTGTTTTGTTATGCTATGGACATATTCAACTGATTCAAGTGTTCGACAGATCCCCTGCTGGCCCCTCTGTAGTCGAGTGGTGGGAAAAGGCGAAGTGTGTCTGCAGGCTATGCCAAATAAAGATTCAGCACTAGTCATCCCGCTGAGGTTCACCAAAGGAGCGTATACTGTCTATCAGTAGCTTGGAGATGAACCAGGCCTGGAGTAGGTTACACAGGCACTATACGCAGCCTTGATACAGACACCTTTGTTGCCTGGAGGCAGTTCACCAAACAGTGGTTTGGGCCAAATGAGATGGTGAATGTATACCTGGCCAATTTAAGGAAGCTGGCTGCACTGTTTGGTGAAGCGAGTGACCAAATATTTTTGGTCAGACTCTCGGACAATGTCAGCAGACTGCTGTGAGCATCGTCAAGGCTCAGTGAGCTGGAGCTAGATTAGTTGTTGGCCAGAGCCCAAAATATTCTAAAAAAACCATGCAGAGCAGGTTTCAGCAGCTGCGGTAGCACCTGCACTGCCAACAGAAGAGGCGAAGTGTTATAAATGTGGCAGGTCAAACTATTTTTCCAGAGACTGCCAAAGCTGTGTGAAGGACACGCCTGACCAGGGGATATGAAGACGCATGTGTTGCTACCGGTGCAACAAGTTGGGCCATGTAGCAAGAAGTTGTTCAAGAAACGGGCAAGGGAAGTAGGTTATAGCACCAGTCTTCTCCCCAGATCACAGCTAAACAAGGCTCTACTTGTAGTGAGCATGCATATCAATGGGCGAGAGTGCTTCGTGCTCATAGACATAGAGTGTATGCAGACTCGTGCAAGGAATGCTGTGATACATGGACAAAATGAGGGTCCTGGTGCTGACGGTTGTCGGTGGTTCTCTAGCCTCTTGTGCTTACATCATTTGTGTGAGTATCAGCAATGGGCCCTCAGTAGTCGTGCGAGTCCTGCTCATAGACGGTGAGCTGTTTGGTTATGATCTGCTCCTAAAAATGGACGCTATCAAAGAATTGGGTGGCGTCCATATTGACAATGAAGGTAAGGCACGGCTTGCTGAAGCAGGTCTTGCGCTGGGCATAGCCATGGAGCTGGAGCAGCCTAACTTTTGTGCAGAATTCGACCAGTGCACAAAGTTCTGGATGGTATCCTGGAAATGATCAAACAAGCAGCCACCAGAGAAGTTGTACAATAGAGTGCCGGAATATAAAATTCCCCTGGAGCCTGTGCACAATATGACAAGGGACTACAAAATTGAATCGATAATGGGTGGCAAGTTCCTTATCCCAAGAAGGAATTGAGTCCCCCAAAGTTCCTGATCCCACTAATGGTAGTTATACAGCAAAACAAGCTGAAGGTGAGACCGGTGCTTGATTATCGGGAACTGAACGAGTGTGTGGACCTTTTTACAGCTCACGCAGACATATGCGCCAAGAAATTGAGAGAATGGCAGCAAATGGGATCTAATGTATCTGTGTTGATCTTTGCAAGGCCTATCTTCAAGTGCACGTGCACCGTGGCCCTACCAAGCCATTCTTATTAAGGGAAAAAAGTATTTGTCTAACCCACATGGGGTTTGGACTTAATGTGGCACCATCAATTATGAAGATGATTGTTGATGCCATTCTGACTAAGAATGAGTATGTACAGCAGGCAACATCTGTATATATTGATGTTTATGTGGGTGAGGGAATAATAGCTGCTGTGCATGTGAAGAAGCACCTCTGCAACTTTGGCCTCCTCAGCAAGGATCCAGAAAGGCTATCAGATGGTGTATGGGTACTTAGTCTGCAGGTTTGGAAAGAGAATAATGTCCTGTGTTGGAAATGAGGAAAGAAGATCCCAGACATGCCCCACATTACTATGTGACGAAGCATATTTTCTGTGGAAAATTGGTTGGGCACCTCCCTGTGGGCGGCTGGCTTCATGTTGCAGTGGCGTTCATCAAGTGGAGAGCATCTGAGGTTACCGCTGGATTATGAAGTTCATGATGCCCCTCTCAACACAATACTCAGGGAGGTCCTCACCAGGATGTGCAAGGAAGACCCAGCGTGGTGCAGATGGTGCGTCGATGGCTGAGACCTCAGTGTATAGGTTTACGCAAGCTCTCTTGCCACTGGTGTGTTATTAATCTATGATAGGGCTATGGTGGAGGACATTTGCTAACTACAACCAGAAAAGGACTCTCAGTATAAACCTGGCAGAGGTCGATGGCGGCATTAAGGGGATAAACTTGGCAATCCTGTGGAAATTGACTACCCTGCAACTGTTCACCGATTTTGCCAGTGTCTACAAGTGGATTTCAGATACCCTTACCGGGAAGGACAAGGTGCAACCAAAGCCACAAGCAAGATGCTCATCTGACAGCAGCTTGACACAATCATGAGGCTGATACAAGAATATGTACTGTCAATGGAGGTGTCCCTGGTCAAATCCAGCCTTAAAAAGACAGATTGTTTGACAAGAGTACCCCAAAGATAGCTTGACGCTACTAAGAGAGCCACTGAACCCATACAACCTACCTGCACAGTGTCTCTAAGCCCCGTTCAAGTTAATCGAATCAAAGAAGTTCACCAGCAAAGCGGGCACCTTGGGATCAAGCAGATCTAATATTTCACTAAGTTTTTTTTTATTAAGGAGTGCAGAAGGCAGACGTCAGGAGAATGGGCAAAAGCTGTGTGGAATGCAGCACCCATTCGCTGGGAGAAAGGGAAGCTGGGGGTGAAGGACCAATGGAGCTGGCTGGCGTTAGATATTACTCACCACAACAGTGAGAATTTCCTGACTCATTGACTGTGGCCCATCCACGTTTGCAATATGGTGGGCGCTGTACCAGCAAAATACAGCCGCTATCATCCATCAGTTAAACAGTGTTTTCTTTGAACGAGACGCCCTCCCTCCAATAGAGATACTAACTGACAATGGCACTGCATTCACCAGTGAGCAATTCAGAAAGTTTGCTGATGGCTGGGGAGTATGCCTGCGGTTCCAATGTGCCCACATACCAAGCAGAAATGGGATCATTGAGCAAAACTACAGGACTGTCAAGACCATTGCAGCCAAGATGAGCTGCATGGTGTCTGAAGCAGTCTACCTGTATATCGTAACTCTGAAGGATAATATCTCATCCTTTATGGTGCTGGCCAACACATTGTACAGTTACCATGTCAAGGTAAAAGGCATAGAGACCAACCCGTTGCCCGAACTGGAAACAACCAGAGAGAGGCTGAAGAAAGGGGATGTCATCTGGATTAAAAACCTACGTGGCAAATGTACAGCAAGGTACGGAATGGAGTATGTCACTGAGGTGATCATCATACGAGCAGTGCGAGTCAATGGTATGTCCAGTCATATTAGGGATCTGCGGCTGGTAACACAGCTGTGAACACCCTTGCATGACACAAGTAAATCAAAGTTGGAGACCAGTGAGGCAGCACTCTGGTTTGCACCAGCTCTATCTGAAAGTGACGCAGACAACATTGGCCTTCCAGGGAATGCAGTTTTTTTACAACCCACAGACAGCAGATGAGAGCACAAGCAAAGATGAGGCATGTGTCACCCTCACTTCAAAAAAGCACCCGGCAAAGGCGATCGCCACCTCCCTGCCATTGTTGTGATCATGAGATCATGGGGGAATGTGGGGAAAATAGAGAAGGCTTACCGCAAAAACATGCTTGTGTTTGTCTATCCTGCGGGTTCAGAAGGAAAAAGGAAAAGATCCAACATGGCGACCATTGTCTTTTAATGCTCACATTCTTTTAATGTGCACAGTTGCTGAAAAATCATGTCTCACCTGTGATTTTGAGGTGCGCCTGGGCACTATAAAAGATGTTGCTGGGGGGGCAGAAACCTTCAGGCCTGTGTAGAGTGAACATCATCATGCAACTCGCCAGACTTTTCTGATTCAGTCGGTAAATATTCTCCTGTTCATTTTTTCTTTTTGTGATATAATTGAGTTTTACCAGTGCCACCATATTGCACCTTTTTGAAATTTTTCTGAGTACAAATAAGTTATAATAACGTGAAGAAATAACGAGACGACAGTGAGATACAGTAACCAATTTTTATTATATCCCAAGGAGAGGTAACTGTACAGCTAAGCAACAAAATCGATAATACATATTATGACAAGGAGATTAGAGCCCACGTGTAGTTCTTTATTCTGTACTTTCACCTAACAATTTAATAAACAAAAAGATACCGTAAAAATATAGTTGGGAATAACAAAACTGTTTGAAAATGTGTCATCATGACATTTACTGAGTTTATTTCTTCCAATATTTTGTTTAATTTTTGTTTTCCAAGCGATTATCCAGATTCTGCAGATATCAGCCATTTTCTCGTTTTAAAACAAGACTGGTACTACTTTTAGCCAGAAGATTTACCTTGCATTCTTAATATTTATTTGTCATATATTTGATTTTGATCATTGGGGGGAGGGTTCTTTTGTCTATACTACTAAATATCCCTTTTGTTTAACGAATTGTTAGGTTAAATACATGTAAGTTAGCAAGGACCCCTTCTAATAAGATGACTTTCTAAATAATAATATTTGCAATTTGTATGCACTGTTCAAAGTGCTCAGCAACTAATAACTCAACAATCAGATCCAGTACAATGATTATCAGAAGAAACTACTTTGCAGTTTCGCTCCTACTTCTCTACTGTATCAGTAGTAGCGGGGCCCTGCTAAACTGAAGTTGTTTTCAAATGCTCCTCTACTTCTTTTTTAGAACATTCCAACTTTCCACTCTTACACGCTGTTAACAGGCCCTAAACAAACCTGTATAGGTTCTTTACAAATCGTTTCCTACACTGTTCTCTTTTCTGTTATGTACCTATGTACATGGGGGACTATAATAGCCAGGCACCAGCGAGACACTGGAGACTTCCGGCTCGGGCAAAAACAGAATGTAAATGCTTACAGCAGAGTCTCAGCTGAATAAAATCTTAAACAAACCCAGTGTTTGCGTTCTTGGTGAGAAACACGACATGGCGACGAGGATGAAATCACTTCTCATATAGCGGAACATTACTTAAACTTTTTTCTCTGAAAACATCATGTTTAATAGAAATCAAACTCCGATATTTTTACCTGCACACATGCATTCTGAAATATGACGTCATGATAGGATCACTGAGTGGAGGTGATTGGGACACATATTCAGAAAGATTGGATTATTATTTCAAGGTGAACGGAATACAAGATCCAGAAACGAAAAAAGCCGTCTTTCTTTCTGTTTGTGGTGGGGAAAGATTTTCTCTGCTGAAAGATCTTGTCATGCCGCATAGCTTAAGAGACAAAAGCTATGAGGAACTCTCGTTCTCATTAAAAGAGCACTGCAATCCAGCACCATCCGTAATTGTTGAGCAATTTAGCTTTTACATGTGCCACCAACAACCAGGTCAGTCCAATTCAGATTTTATTGCTTATTTCAAAAAAATGACGCAGTTTTGTGAGTTTGGAAATATCATAGAAGATATGTTGCGAGATTTTCTCGTTGTTGGATTAGTGGATGACCAAATTCGTTTGCAACTGCTTTCCTAGAGGAAACTAACATTTCCTTACGCCCGACAGATAGCTCTTGCCATGAAAAGTGCAGACAGGAATGTTAGTGATATGGAAGCCTGCTCAACGTCTAGTTTTACACCACAGTCGCAGGCCAACCAGGTTGAACAGCCTACTCCATTACGGAGACAAAAACAAAGACCATTACCCGACTCTTGTCATTTCAAAGAGGCAACATGTAATTTTTGTCACAAAACCGGTCACATTTCGCCAGCTTGTTTGACTCGGAAGTACAATGACAGAGCTGGAAATTAGAAAACCCACAAGATCACCAGTGAAGAACAAGTAGACGAAGATACAGCAGCGACTGTGCCTCGATGCGTGGGCTGTTTAACCTGACAGCAAATAGCAAAACCAAACCCCTGATGATGTTGGTGGGCATAAATGGCTGCAATGTCAAGATGGAGATCGACACTGGAGGTGCTGTTCCATTGATCAGCCGCAACACATTTGAAAACCTATGGTGCGAACCTGATAAGCCCGTACTTAAGCCTATGTCACAAAAACTAGCAACTTACACAGGAGAATGTATCATGCTGTGTGGTGCATGTCAAGTGTCGGGAGACTATGATGGCTAACAGTTTCTGTCTGCCATTAGTGATTGTTCCTGGTTCTGGCCCTGCACTTCTTGATAGAAACTGGCTACAAGTAGATCAACTCAGCTAGAAACGCATCTATCAGTTGAAAGCAGTAAATGCTACACCTGCAATTGAAGATATAATTGCGAAATACTCCAATGTTTTCAAGGATGAGTTGGGCACACTGAAGGTTTCACAGCAAAACTTAGTGTTGACCTGCAAACAAAACCCATATTCTGCAAGGCTCGACACATGCCCATTGCATTATGGGAAAAGGTTGACAAGGAGCTGAATCGACTGGAGTCTCTGGGTATTATTGAACCAGTACAATACTCAGAATAGGCTGCCCCTACAGTAGCAGTTGTCAAAATTGACCAAACAATACGGTTGTGTGGAGATTATAAAACTACAATAAACGAATGTTCAAATCTCGACCAGTACCCCATTTCCAGGATTGATGATTTGTATGCAAAGTTGGCACAGGAAAAGAAATTCACCAAGCTTGACTTGAGATCAGCATTCCTGCAGGTTCCATTAAAGGAAAACTCGAAGCAGTACCTTACAATCAATACACCACAGGATTTCTACAGGTTCAACCGCCTCAGTTTTGGAGTAAAGTCAGCTGCTGTCAACACTGTATGGACAATCTGTTGGCAAATGAACCACATGTTGTATGCTATCAGGACGACATACAAATTACAGGATCATCAGACATGGAACACTTGATCACCCTTGACCGAGTGTTAAGGAAACTCTCACAATCTGGTCTCCACGTTCGTCTGGACAAGTTTAAGTTCATGACACCCTCTGTAACCTAGTTAGATCATTAGATTGACTCTGAATGCCTTCACCGTAACGCAGAAAAGATCCGTGCCATACAGGATGCTCCAGCCCCTCGCAATGAGACTGAACTTAAGGCTTTTTGGGGCTTATTCCAGTTTTACGCTAGGTACGTCCCCAATGTTTCAGATAAGTTGGGCCCCCTCTATTATCTACTGAGGAAAGGTGTCTCTTGGACGTGGGGCACCACCCAATCAACAGCTTTTCACCGAGCCAAAGATGCATTGCAGACCACAAATGTCCTGGTTCATTATGACCCGGAGAAGGAACTGGTACTGGCCTGTGACGCCAATCAATATGGTGTCAAACATCTTTGCCGACAGTT
The DNA here is from genome assembly GCF_053919585.1 of Euprymna scolopes. NCBI lineage: Eukaryota > Metazoa > Mollusca > Cephalopoda > Sepiida > Sepiolidae > Euprymna > Euprymna scolopes. The sequence goes on from NC_136498.1 coordinate 129,304,224, forward strand.
CGGAGAAACCTGTTGCTTTTGCTTCGAGAACAATGTCACCAGCTGAGAAAAATTATAGTCAGTTGAACAAAGAGGCACTTTGGGGTTAAAAAATTTCATCAATACTTATTTGGACATGCATTCTGTATCATTATGAATCATAAGCCACTCATCAGCCTCTTTAGCCCAACAAAGCCAACACTGGAAACCTTGCCACCAAGAATAATACGTTTGTCACTGTTAATGAGTGCTTACGACTACACGATAGAATATAGGCCTGGCTCACACATCATTACTGCTGGCGCAATGAGTTGTCTTCCCCTACAGGAAGCCTTAGATGTCCCAACAACATGCTGTATTATACATTTCATGGATCACCTGGACAATTCCAATGTTGACTCGACTGACATTGGTGTTCATACACGCAAAGACCCCATCCTCTCTAAGGTTGTTCAAACCACACAACATGGAGGGTGCAGTCTCCCACATGATGCTCCATATTTACCATTTCATGCTCATAACAACAAACTAAGTGTTGAAAGGGGATCCTGCTTTGGGGTTTACGAGTGGTAATTCCCCACCATCTCAGGCAGAGAGTGTTGGACGAGCTTCACCAATGCCACCCTGGCATAGTCAACATAAAGGGCCTTGTCTGGACCTATGTATGGTGGCCTGGGATAGATGCTAACATCTAAGAAAAGGTGAACAACTGTTACCCTTGTCAATGTTCCAGAGGCTAAAGCACCACTACACCCCTGGGAATGGTCAGTTGAATGTTGGCAACGGGTTTACATTGATTATGCCACTTACAGTGGACAATACCTGCTTGTCATTACAGATGCACACTCAAAATGGGTCGATGTCTACACAACAAGTGCAGCTACTTCAGCCACTACAATTGAAAGGTTGAGGCGCTGTTTTGCTACTCATGGTCTCCCGCACATTATTGTCAGTGATAATGGCCCATGCTTCACCAGTTCAGAATTCCCAGAGTTCATAAAATGGAATGGTATCAGACAAATTTTTTAGTCCACATCATTAGGCATCAAATGATCTAGCAGAACGCTCAGTTGGGCTGGTTAAAAACGGTATTAAAAAGATGTTGGGGGAACTCTGGAAACAAAAATATCCCATTTTCTGCTGACATACTGGACAATGCCTCACGCAACAACGAGATCTACCTCAGCAGAGATATTGATGAGGCAAAGATTGCGCACCAATCTGGATCACATGAAGCCCGCTACCTCAAGTGTTGTATATAACAACCAAGAAAGTCAAAAGTTTCACCATGACAAATCTGCCCAAGTAGTATTTGCACAGAACTTTGGTTCTGAACCCACGTGGTTGGCTGGTCACATTCTGGAAAGAGTATCTCCCTTATCCTTTCTAATCAGATTAAGGATGGCTGATTGGTTCGTTTTCACCAGGGTCACATCAGGTCTCGTCGTTGCACCACTGAGCCACGACCTCAATCCCCAAATGAAAACAAGTCAGAATGCATTTTCACAGAACTAAACATGCCTCCAGAATCGGCAACCGAAAATAACACACATCCACAGACTCCATTGACACATGTAAATTCGCCTGATTATGAGCAGCCATAGAAGTGAGTGAACATACCCCACCAGCCCAGCCATGATGATCAGGCCATACAATAAGACCACCGAATCGTTTTAGTCCGGATTGACTAAAGATTGAACAATTACCTTTTACTTTTTACTTTTTTAACCTTAAAAAAAGTATTTTAATGGTCACATACTGAGGCAGAATAATCCTCGACCACAAAAGTGTCACAAAGACAGTCCACTCTGATCTTTTTCCATGATAAATTGATCTTTCTTTTTTGGGGGGAGATGTGATGTACGTATTTACACGAGGGGCTATAATAGTCAGACACCGGCGAGACACTGGGAACTTCCTGCTTGGGCTAAAACACAATGTAAATGTTTACGGCAGAGTCTCAGATGAATAAAATCTCAAACAAACCCAGCGTTTGCATTCTCGGTGAGAAACACTACATTTTTTTTCTTTTCTCTTGACTCCATTTTATCCCTAAGCCTTCCCTTAACGTCTTCATACAGTTGCTTCATCCCAACCTATTCTTCTGCAATAGTTTTTATACCCTTTAATATTTCTTTATTATTGCAAGTTTTATTTCTCTATTGAATAGTTGATTAGCATTTCTTTGTTTTGTCGATTCTTCCTTGTCCACTTCAAATCTTTTTTCCTTGTTCATAAATGATTACTAATTTCTCCAGCTTTAACTCAGTGTTTCCTTAGGAACGTTCTACCATTTTTGCCATTTCTACACCAAAGGTTTTGTAGCTCATTTCATCATTACTCTTTTACCAATTTATCTTAATTTCCTATCTGGATGGCTCCGTTCTTGCTTTTCTGTATTAGCTGTAGATTGTTTCTTACTGTGGTGTATTTCCCTGATGTTCTGGCTACACTTCTCATGATCATTTGTTAGGATACTTTTTTCAACTTTTTTACTTTATGGATTTGTAACCATATTTGAGTCCTTAGTTAATCAAGCCCTAGTCCAGCACCTAACAGCTGCTAAACTCCTGACTGACAAACAATATGGATTCAGGCAAGCCCGTTCGACAGCAGATATCTTAACTGTAGTTTCTGAACGTATATACCGTTCATTGGATAAAACAGGGGAGGGTAGAGCGGTGGCCCTCGATATATCTAAGGCTTTTGACAGGGTATGGCACGATGGTCTTCTAAGGAAAATTAGATCATATGGAATCACTGGAAGAATTCATAATGTAATTAAATCCTTCTTAAGTAATAGAAAAATCAAAGTTGTCCTCGACGGTCGTACATCCAAACAATATGACATAAATGCGGGAGTACCTCAGGGGTCTATCCTTGGACCTCTATTATTCCTGATATTCATAAACGACCTCCCTGATAAAATTGTTTCGGAGATGGGTATATTTGCTAATGACACCACTCTCTATAACAGATATGAGGGGAAAACAAATGAACACATATCCAAGGAAATGGCAGAAACACTAGAGGATGACCTCCAATCCGTAGTGGAATGGGGACAAAAATGGTTGGTCACATTCAATGCTGCTAAGACTAAGCTTGTTTCCTTCAATAACTACAAGAAACCTTCTCTACCATCAATAGCAATGGCCAAGAACACATTACCTGAAAGTACTTCTTTTAAACTCCTCGGCCTAACGTTTACAGGGAATATGAACTGGAATAGATACATTGAGAGCATTGCCAAGGCTGCTGCAAGGAAGGTTGGCTCCCTCTACCGTGCTAGAAAACTACTTACGCCTGACAGTATCCTATACCTCTATAAGGCAACCATTCGCCCATGTATGGAGTACTGTTGTCACATCTGGGCTGGTGCATCTGCTTCTTGTCTCTCGCTCCTGGACAGGGTTCAAAAGAGAGTCGCCAACCTGATAGGTCCTGAACTGTCATCTAGGCTTCAGCCTCTGTCCCATCGACGAGATGTTGCATCCCTCTGCCTGTTCTACAAATGCTTCAATGGTGAATGCTCTGACGAACTGCAAACACTTGTACCTCCCCGGCGTAACTACCCCCGACAAACCCGACAAGCTACTAAGTCTCATCCCTTTACAGTAGAGTTCCCTAGGTGCAAGAAAGCCTTTTACTCCAATAGTTTCTTCCCCAGAACTGCGGGTCTTTGGAACTCCCTTCCGGGATTCTGCTTTCCCAACTGCAACGATATGCAGAAGTTCAAGTGTAATGTCAACAAACATCTTTCTACTCATCTCCCTTCATAATGACCCCGCTAATTAAGTCCTTGATAGTAGCCCCCTGCTTCAAAGTGGCACTGTGCCTTGTTTGGGGTGAAAATTGAATAAAAAAAAACCCTTTAGCCGTATCAAACTCGTTGCAACAAGTTTGATTTTTCGTTATCCTTTTCCAATCCTTTTTCATTTAACATGTTATCACTCCTTACGGATATGTTATACTTCCATCATTCTTGCAGATTCCAAGGGTCTGTGATTTTGTCTTAACTTGCTGCAAATAAATTCCAAGGTCATGGGTTGCAAGCCCTTATTGTGATTTGGGTACTCTCACACAGTTAAACATGAGTAGTTATTTTACATTAAATTTATATAGTAAATCAACCCCAAACTCTAAAATCTTAAGTATATATATATATATATATATATATATATATATATATATATATATATATATATATATATATATATATATACTCAGGTTTTTTATTCAAAAGTAATAAACTAATGAATTCAACGAGGTTGTTAGATAGTGCTCAATAAAAAGAGCTGATAATACTTGTTTATTGTTAAATAAACATGTTTACATCCCGCTGCTACAAACAGCCATTTGCTTCAATCAAACAACAAATATCATCAGGCAGCGACTTGACTATTCAAATGTTCAATGAATAATGATTATTCATTGAACATTTGAATAGTCAAGTCGGTGCCTGATGATATCTGTTGTTTGATTGAAACAAATGGTTGTTTGTAGCAGCGGGATGTAAACATGTTTATTTAACAATAAACAAGTATATATATATATATATATATATATATATATATATATATATATATATATATACACACACATATATATATATACACATATATATATACACATATATATATAGAGAAAATAAAAAAGGAACAAACCGTATTATGTGTTCACCAACGTTTCGTCTTTATTTCGAGACTTCCTCTGGGTGAATGAAATTAAGATACCAAAAAATATACCAGTACAAAATATTTGAAAAAGTTTCACGTGCACAGTGTGACGCAGTTCTATTTAAGAGAAACGGAAAATTGATGTTGGAAAATCAAAAAGGAAGGGGGGCTGGCGCTGTTAAAGAGAAGGAAATTTTAGTGACGTCATATAGTCGTTAATTTAATTTTAAAACTATGAACGCAAGTTTATATTCTTATTGGGAAAAAGATATATCTGTTGAAATTTAAATATAAGTTTGTAACTTGCGTTCATAGTTTTAAAATTAACCTTTCTAGGAGAAGCAAATCTCTGATTTAAAAAAACCATGAAGCGGGAAACCAGTACCCGCATACAGCTGGTCTGCAGTTTGACTTGCTGCTGGCTATCTTGCTTTGGCGGGTTGCTGGATCTCAACATTTTGAATCGAGAGAGAAACTTAGCTGTCGTACAAAGCTAAAACTCTGTAACATCATCTTTGTATAGATACTCCCTCAGGCATTTGTCTATCAAAAATAGTCCTGTAGCAATGAAAAAGTTGTGACGCATGTAAGCCGTAAATGCTGGAAGCATGTAATAATTGATCTGCCATCATTATATGTATCTATGTATGTATGTATGCATATGTGTATGTATGTTTATATATGTAAATCTGTATGTATATGTATGTATATCTATGTGTATATGTATGTATATATGTATGTGAGTATATATGTTTACATGTGTTTGTATGTATATACATATATATGTGTGTGTATGTGTATGCATATATATATATATATAAATGCATATATATGTATGTCCCCCTTTGCCAATCTTTTACGAAAAACACCCGTCTAGCTGAATCCACTGTCAAAAATGTTCCCCACTCTTTATCTGTGCCTAAATCAAACCGTAGATTCCATGAACAAAGCTTCTTTCTTAGAACTGCACGTCTGTGGTACTTTCTTCCGTCTGCCTGCTTCCCACCTGACTACAACCTGGATGTCTTCAAGTCCAACGTAAACAAATTCCTAATGAACCGCCCCCTTAAATGAACACTTCATTTAATCTCCACACTAACGTACTGTGCTTGCAATAACCCTTATCCCTGAGTGGCTTCCGGGCCTTGATAAGTGGTGACCACCATGAAAAAAAATGTGTATGTAGGTAAATGTATGTGTATGTATATGTGCATATATGTGTACGTATATGTATGTGTATATGTATTTGTATATATCTGTATGTATATGTATGTATATGTTTATGTATACATGTGTGTATGTATATGTATGTATATTACATATGTATATATGTGTGTATGTTTATAGATATGTATGTGTATATATGTATGTATGTGTGTATGTATATATATATGTATATATGCCAATGACTGTCTTCAGTGTCATGTCTGCTTGAGCATGTGAATTCGCTGGTAGGACTAAAAAAAGAAATAGTCATCTTCGGGCTCACAGACTTTCAGTGACTTAGGGAGTGGCACTCATGTGATAAGACGTTGCAATAATCATATATATTATTTAATTGGAATTCATTTTTGAGATGAGTATTATTTATTAATTTATTGTGGACTATTATCGTCATCTTTTTTTGTTGTTGTTGTTGTTTCACGACGTTTCAGCCAATTATTCCTCTAGCCTTCGTCAGGTGGTAACCATGACGGGATAGAGATGTTGCATCTCTATGGCTCCAAGTGAGAATTGTCTGAAGATAGCAGTTTCAATCCTACCCAAAGCCGGCCAGAGGCTTATTTAGCCAAAACGTGGTGAGATGACAACTATGGAAGGCAGTAATTGCTGAGAATTAAGTTAGAAAATTCGAAGTTCCTATCCCATCGCAGTTACCACCTGACATTTCCAGAGGAATAGTTGGTCCAAATGTCGTGAAACAACAACAAAAAAAAGATTAGGATAATAGTCCACAATAAATTAATTAATATATATATATATATATATATATATATATATATATATATATATATATATATATATATATATATATATATTCCTGTAATAGTAAAAAAAGAGAATAAAAATTTTTAAGGGATTAACTGCGTTTGATTAGATTATTAAGATTTATTAAAAAAAAAAATTGTATTGTACAAAGATACTAATTGGAACTATTCAACGAGCCCTGAATACCATTATTGTCATTAATTATCCTCTTTACTGTTTGTACAGTAAAATCTTGGGCATTAAATTGAGCATATGAAAATGAGGAATGTCTGTACTTTGTGTACCATGTCTTATAGAACTGTTGAAATATGTTGAAATTAAACTTGAATGACTACTTTTTAGGATATTTTCAAGAGTATTCTTATGGAAAAATTAAAACGTTTTGCAAATTCAAGAGAAGTTTATAATTGTTATCTTCTTACATATTAGAAACTTGATGTTTGTAAGATTTGGTTTTCATTTTTCAGCAGCCATTTCCCATTTATCATGTAGTTTATGAAGATCAGGCCGAGATGTTATGCCTAATGTTTATAAATAATGTACATAAGCATTGTATTGATCTGTTGCTAACAATTTTGGATGTGATTTATAAAGTGCACACCGGGATGCTATGACGCTACAAAGATATCAGTAAAGTACAAGTTGTTCATGGGATAAGTGTGAAGAGCATGTAATAACTTCCTTGCCGATTTGATTGACCCTTAAAATGGAGTGCGCTGGAATGATGGAGAAATACGGGATGATTAGGATTTCATAGTGATTTTGTGTGACCCATGAACCCTAATTTTATACTGACAAAAACAATTTCAACGATTCGGTCTTTTGTATCCCAGCAATGTTGTATCAATCGTATTTCCCATTTTCTGAATGAAAAGACAGTATCTACAAGCTTGGTTAGGCTATCCTTGACTTGAGGGATCTCATTTCCTCGTACAAATATCAAATTTCCTACCTTAATTTCAATCCTAGAGTAATTCCATTTTGTAACGACTCTGACGGTTTAGATGTCAGCCAATATTTGTTGACATGTTCTCTCACCCTTTCTACAGTCACCGCTGTCTCGCCCACCAGTACATAATCAATATAAGAGCAGGTGACTCTTTTCACTGCATTATTTTTAGTCACTACAGTCCTAAGCACTGCTGTCATAATTTTTGGTGTGGAATTTAATCCAAATGCCAATCTCGTTAAACAATAAATCTGACCTTTATATTAAATCAACTATTACTGTCATAGCTTCTTGTCCACATTAATTTGAAGGTAGGCTGACTTTAATTCCACTTATCAACATCAAAATAGGCTAAAAAAAAAACACCCATCCTCAATCTGACATAGCCTGGGTTTTGTTGATTGGATATTATTGCTGTTGTTCACATTTCTTTCCATTCTAGTTATGTACTTATTGCCGAACTTTTAAGGCATTTAATCACATTAATAAATCAAAATATTAGACAAAATAAATTAAAACGTAAGAAGCTTGATTATATATTATTAGTTATTTATAAAGTTTTTATTATCTAGTATTAGTTATTTAAAAAGATTTATTATCTGTTAATTATGATTTAAAAGTTTTTATTATCTGGCATTAGTTATTTACAAAAGTTTTTTTTATCTGTTATTAGTTATTTAAAAAGTGTTTATCTGTTATTAGTTATTTAAAAAGTTTTTATTATATGCTAATGATTATTTAAAAAGTTCTACTCATCTATTATTAGTTATTTGAAAAGTTATTAATTTCATTAGTTACTAAAAAGTTATCTGTCATTAGTTATTTTAAAAGGTTTTATTATCTGTTATTAGTTCTTTAAAAAGTATTTTTATGTTATTAGTTATATAAAAGGTTTTTATTATCTGTTGTTAATTATTTAAATATGTTTTTATTATCCGTTATTAGTTATTTAAAAAGGTTTTATTATCTGCTATTAGTTATTTAAAATGTATTATCTGTTATTAAATATTTTGAAAATATTTATTATTTGTTATTATTCATTCAAAAGATGTTTATTATCTGTTATTAATTAATTAAAATCTTTTAATCTCTTAGTTATTTAAAAAGCTTTTTATTAGTTATTTAAAATGTAGTTATTGTCTTTTATTAGTTATTTGAAAAGTTTTTATTTGTTGTTATTAGTTATATAAAAATGTCTTATTATTTGCTATTAGTTACTTTAAAGGTTTTTATTGTGTATAATGATATATTTTTAAATGTTTTTATCTTTTATTAGCTACTTCAAAAAGTGTTTATTACTTATTATTAGTTATTTTAAAAAGTTATTATGTGTTGATTGTCATTCAAAAACTTTTTATAAACTGTTATTTCTTATTTAAAAAGTTTTATCATCTGTTATTACTTCTTTACAAAGTTTATATCTGTTATTAATTATTAAAAAGTTTTATTATCTGTTATTAGTTATTTAAAATATCAGTATTTGGTATTACTTATTTAAAAATGTTTGATTATCTGTTATCAATTATTACAAAAAGTTTTAATCATCCGTTGTTAGTTATTTGAAACATGTTTATGGCTGTTATTAATTATTTAAAATAAATTTTTATTATCTATTAGTTATTTAAAAAAATTATTATTATCTGTTATTAATTATTTAAAAAAGTATTATCCGTTATTAGTTATTTTTTTTAATTTTATTATCTGTTATTGGTTATTAAATAAGTTTTATTTTTGTTATTAGTTATTTTAAAAAGGTATTATTATCCGTCATTAGTTATTTGTAATGTTTTTATGTTCTGTTATTAGTTATTTAAAAAGATTTTATTCTCTGTTATTTGTGATTTAAAATGGTTTTCTGAGATGTTATTTATTTCAAAACGCTTTTATTATCTGTGATTAGTTATTTGAAAAGGGTTTATCATCTTTTTTTTTACACAGTGATCACCACTTATCAAGGCCCGGAAGCCACTCAGGGATAATGGTTATTGCAAGTACATTACGTTAGTGTGGAGATTTGATGAAGTGTTTACTTAAGGGGGCGGTTCATTAGGAATTTGTTAACATTGGACTTGAAGACATCCAAGTTGTAGTCCGGTGGGAAGCAGGCAGACGGAACAGAGTTCCACAGGCATGCAGTTCTAAGAAAGAAGCTTTGTTCATGGAATCCACGTTTTGATCTAGGCACAGATAAAGAGCGGGGAAATTTTTTCACGGTAGATTCGGCTAGACGGGTGTTTTTCGTAAAAGATTTGGCGAGGGGGGACCAGAGAGTGGAGTTCAGACGAGCACCTGCCATGGAAATAACGATAAAACAATGATAGGCTCGTAACGTCTCTTCTGTGGGAGAGAGGTTGCAGGGTAGAGAAAAGGGCATCCCCCACTAAGCCACTAAGACATTTAAAATGATTAATACGCCATTAGATATTTAAAAGGAATTATTAGCTATTATTAGTTATTTTAAAAGTTTTATCTGTTATTATTGTTTAAAGTAGTTTTTATTATCTGTTATTAATTTTATTATCTTTTGGTTATTTGCAAAAGTGTTATTATCTGTTATTAGTTATAAAAAGGTCTTATCTGTTATTTCTTTTTTAAAAATACTTTTATTTGTTATTTAAAAATGTTTTCTTATCTGTTAACAGTTTTTTAATATGCTTATTATTTTTCATTTATCTTTTGAAAGGTTTTATTATCTGTTATTAGTAATCTTAACAAAATTATCATACCTTATTAGTTATTTGAAAAAGTTTTATCATCTGTTATTACCCATTTTAAAAAGGTTACATTATCTGTTATTAATAATTTAATAAGTTTTTATTTTCTGTTATTATTTATTTAAAAAGTTTTTATTATCTGTTATTTACTGAAAAGTTTTTTATTATCTGTTATTTTTAAAATGTTTTATTATGTGTTATTAGTTAATCGAAATTTTTTATTATATGTTATTATATATCTGAAAAGTTTTTTTATTTTCTGTTATTAGTTATTTAAAAGTTTATTCTTTTATTAGTTTTTATAAAAAGTTTTATATGTTATTTATTATTTAAACAGTTTATGATATCTGTTATTAGTTATTATAAAAAAGTTTTATCTGTTATTTATTATTTAAACAGTTTATATTAGCTGTTAATAGTTATTTAGAAAAATTTTATTATACCCTGTTATTTATTTAAAAAGATTTTATGTGTTATTAGTTATTTAAAAGTTTTTATTATTTGTTATTAGTCATTTATAAACGTGTATATCATCTTTTATTAATTATTTAAAAGCATATACTATCTGTTATTAGTTCTTTTTAGATTTTAGATTTTATTAGTTATTTAAAAAAAACATGTTATTTTTTATTAGTTATTTAAAAAGATTTTATCTGGTTTTAGTTATTTAAAAAAATTAACGTTTATACGTTATTTAAAAAGTTTTTATTGCATATTATTAGTTATTTTTAAACGTTTTTATTATCTCTTATTAGTTATTTTAAAGAGGTTTTATTATCCATTATTAGTAATTTGAAAATGTTATTATCTTTTATTAGTTATTTAAAAGGTTTTATTGTTAGTTATTAGTTATTTGAAATGTTGTTATTATCTAATATTGATTATGTACAAAGCTTTTATTATGTGTTAGTTATTTAAGTAGCTTGTATCATTTGTTATTTGTTATTTAAAAAGTTTTTATGTTCTGTTGTTGAATCATTCTATCAAATAAACATGGGGCAAAACCATGTTTTACACGGATTCTTTTCAAATTTTCTACACTCCTAGATCTTCATGAAAGGAATTGAATGGCACTTGTTACACATTTCAAGGTTAAGGGGTTTCTGAATTATTACTTTTACCGTTTACAAAATATGAATTTTTAAAAAGTGATCAACTTTAAAACACAATATCTATGTTGTTTATGGGCCTACAAAGTTCATTCATATATTATTCTAAAGTACTTTGATAGATCTGCAATTTTATCTGGGGATATTTTTCAAGGTAAAATAAAAATAGACCTTATCCTTTTACCGGAATTATCTCAAAAAACGTTATTTTAATTTTTCTAACTTTTGACAAAAGATTTGTTTACCTAATGGCAGTAGATATTCCCAATTTCATGATGGGAATTCCATTAGAACTGTGTCTACAGACTTTTTATAGAATTGGACAAAATGCAAAATGGTGGCACATTAGGTGTATCAGAATTTTTGTAGGAATTTTTGACACCCCTAACACGAAACTGCGAATAAAATATAAAAAAACTCGTAATTTCTCTTTTAAAAATGGGTTGTTTATTTTCTTTATGGATTATACTTCCAAAATAAACTATTAAAGTTGTTTTAAAAGTAATAGAAATATTTTTTTTATTTTTTAAAAAACAGTAATGAATTTTACGAACTCAATATTTTTCAATTTTTAAACTTTAAAAATCTATCAAAATTTTTCTATCGATTCTATTTTTACGATATTTTCAAGGTCAATGTGAAATTTTATGCTCTTTCCAATAAACCGAATATAATATTTTAGACAAACGTTTTTTTTTTATTCACGCCCCCCCCATTTTCAAGTGTCTATTAAAAAGTAAATAATTAATTTACTCAGCAAAGTTTTATATATCACAAATTGAAGAGAAACGTTGTTTATTTTTTCTTTTGTTTTTTTTTTTGTTTTAAATGAAACCTTGGTCTTGCTCCTTTAATTGAAAAAAAATTAGAGTTTGAATTACATTTTTCGAGTAGTTATAAGCTTGGAAAGGCAAGGGGTCGAATAATTCACGCCTCCCATTTTGAAATGTCTATTAAAAAGTAAATAATTAATTTACTCACCAAAGTGTTATATATCACAAATTGACGATAAAAGATCAATAAATAATATATTCAAATTTAAAACAAAAAAATGTAGTGTTTTTAGAAATTTAGCTGAAAGTCCGAAGTTTAAAACCTTTTTTTAAAAAAAACACGTTGTTTTTTTTTGTTTTTTTTTGTAATGAAACTTTGGTCCTTGCTCCTTTAATTGGAAAAAGAATTCGGGCTTGAATTACATTTTTCAAGAATTTATAAGCTTAGAAAGACGAGATGGAATTATTCAATATTTTTCACGAAATTTCTGCCTGCTACTTCATAGAAAAACATTTTTTATATTTCACAATATGGTCAAGTTTTGTATCTTTGTAAGGCTATTTTAATGCTGATTAATATTTACATAAAGACCACGGTCATAAAATTAATAGAAGAAAATTCTGTTGATGAAACTGAATTTTCTTCATTTGTTTTTTTTTCCTTTTTTACTGAAACAGGTTTTCTTATGAAAAAAGTGATATAATTAGTATTGGGACAGTTCATTGGAATGTGGAAAATCGGAACTTTTTGAGAATCAGAAAATTTTTAGCCTAATTTCCGATTTCCAAAAAAATGTTCAACTTTTCCATTGCTGGTACTAAAAGATAAAATGAGGAATATTTATTTTTAATCTACCAGTAAAAGTAAAACCTAACAACATAAAAAATGATGATTCATTTTAGCCGTGTGAAACAACCACAAAACATGACCTCTTGATTTCTGTCCAGTTCTTTAACATTGACAAATCTGACAAGAAAGTGCTAAAAGGTATTAAAACATACTTTTTTTTTCAATAAATTAGTGGACTGAGAGAAACTTTTATCACCTGCTTTAGTGACAATCTTTTTTTTTTATATTTGAAGTAAGTGTCTGTTTACCAGTGGAGGCTGATGCCCGTTTACTGGTTGTTAAGACAAGTTCTAAATATATAGCAGATGGATGGGAAAAGATAAAAAGAAATAAAAGATTATACAAAATATTATTATTGACACCGTTTTGCCACTTGAGTTTATCTTGGAACTGAGAAGACACAAATACAGACTACAAGATTGAAATTTTACCAGTCTCCATGAAAATGTAAGTTATATTTTCACGTAAATGTAGAATCTAAGTAGATATTATTATTATATAAAACTACTACAACTACTACTACTTATTATTATTATTATTATTATTATTATTATTATTATTATTATTATTATTATTAATCGCCACACCCAAAACTTAATTGATTTTACACGGAATGGGCCTGTTATTTAAAAAGTTTTTTTTATTATCTGATATTAGTTGTTTAAAAATGTTTTATTATGTTGTTAGTTATTTAAAGTTTATATTATCTGTTATTAGTTCTTTGAAAAAGGTTTATTGTCTGTCATTAGTTTTTTAAAACGTTTTATTGTCTGTTATTAGTTATTTAAAAAGTTGTAATTAGTTTTTATTTAAAAAAGTATTTATTATCGGTTATTAGTTATTTAAAAAATATTATATGTTAGTAGTTATTTCAAAACGTTGGATTTTTTTGTTATTAATTATTAAAAAGTTTTATCTGTAAAAAGTGTTTATTATCTGTTTTTGTTATATAAGTTTTATTATCTGCTATTAGTTATTTAAAAAAATTACCTGTTATTAGTTATTTAAAAAGTTTGCTATCTGTTATAAGTTATTTAAAAAAAGCTTTTTATCTGTTATTAGTTATCGAAAAAGTTATTATCTTGTTATTGGTTTTGTAAATGTTTTATCTGGTATTTGTTATTTAAAATGTGTTATCTGTTATTGCTTATTTAAAAAATGTTTATTCTCTGTTATTAGTTATTCAAAAAAGGTTTTATTTTTGTTATTAACTATTAAAAAAGTTTTATAATCAGTCATTAGTTATTAAAAATGTTTTATTATCTGTTATTAATTCTTTGAAAAAGTTTTATGTTATTAGATATTTCAAAAAGGTTTTTATCTGTTACTAAATAGTTAAAAGTGTTTATTATCAATTATTACTCATTAAAAAGTTATTTTATTTGTTATTTCAAAAAAAATTATTATCTATTAGTTATTTAAAAATTTATTATCTGTTATTAGTTATTTAAAATGTTTGTTATCTGTTATTTATTATTCAAAGCGTCTTTAATTTTTTTATTAGGTATTTCAAAAGTTTTTATAAGCTGTTTTTAGTTATTTTAAAAATAAAATATTATCTGTTGAATATTTGAACAAGTTTTATTTTATTTCATTAATTATTTTAAAATTGTTTTATCTGTTATTTGTTATTTATAAACTTTTCATGTTAATAGTTATTTTAAAAGTCTTCATTATATATTAAGTATTATTTCAAACGATTAATTATCTGTTATTTGGTATTTGAAAAAGTAAATGATTATTTAAACTGTTTTGATCATTTGTTATTTGGAAAGGTTTTATCTGTTATTAATCATTTGAAAGGGGTTTTATTATCTGTAAATAATAATTCAATAAGTTTTTATTGTTTGCAATTAGTTATTTTAAATGTTTTTCGTTATCAGTTATGAATTATTAATTTATTATTACCTGTAATTAGTTATTTGAAATAAATTTTTATTATCTGTTATTATTTATTCAAAAAAAGATTTTATTTGGTGTTAGTAGTTATTTAAAAATGTTTTATCTGTTTTTAGATATTTGAAACGTTTTTATTCTTAGTTGTTATTTATTTGTAATGTGTTTATTTTCTGTTATAAACTATTTGAAAAAGTGTTCATTATTTGTTATATTAAAATTATTTGTATCCGTTATTTGTTATTTTAAATATGTTGGGTGATTATTAATTATTTTAAAATATTTTATTTTCTGATATAAGTCATTTGAAAATGCATTATTATCTGTTAATAGTTATTTTTTTAATTTATTTTCTGTTATTAGTTATTTGAAAATATTTTATTATCTGTTATTTGTAATATAAAAATATATATTAGTAGATATTAGTTATTTAAAAAAATTATCATGTGTTATTAGTTATGCAAAAAGTTTTTATTATCTGATATTTGTTAAGTTTTTATTACTTGTTATCAGTTATTCGAAAAAGGTTTTATTGCTTGTTATTAGTCATTAAAAACTCTTTATTATGTGTTATTTGTTAATTAAAATGTTTTTATTTGTTATTAGTTATTTCAAAAGGTTTATTATTTTTAATATTCATTAATATTTTAATATCTGTTATCAGTTATTTAAATGTGTTCTATTATCTATTATTATTTATTTAAGAACATTTTATTTATGTTATTAGTTTTTTGAAAGATTTTTATTATCTGTCATTAGTTATTTAAAAAGTTTTTATTTTTTGTTATTAATTTTGGGAAAAGTTTGTATTATGTTTTATTAGTTATTTTAAATATTTTATTATCTCTTATGAAATATTTAAATCGTTTTTATTTTATTTGATTTGTTATTTAAAAAGGTTTTATTATCGATTATTAATTATTTAAAAAGTTTTATTATCTTTTATTAGTTATTTTGAAAAACATTGTATTATCCTGTATTAGTTATTTAAAAAGTTTATATTAATTGCTATAAGTGATTCATAAAAAGTTTCATTTTCTGTTATTAGTTTTTAGAAAATATTTTATTATCTGTTATTAGTTACTTAAAGGCGTTTTATTATTTGTTAGTAGTTTTATAAAGTTTGTATTATCTGTTGTTGGTTATTTAAAAAGTTTATTATCCGTTATTAATGTTTTATTATTTGTTATTAGTTATTTAAAAACGTTTTATTTATTGTTATTAGTAATTTTTAAATTTTTTTTTATTTTCTGTTATTAGTTATTTAAAAAATTATGATATGTTATTTGTTATTTAAAAAGTTTTATTATCTATTATTAGTTATTTAAAATGTTTTTATTATCTGTTAATACTTATCTGAAAATTGTTTTATTATCTGTTATTAGTTATTTGGAATTTTTATCTATTATGTGTTATTTAAAAGTTTTTATTATTAGTTATTCATTTGAAATTGTTTATTATCTGTTATTAATTATTTGAAAAATATTATTATCTGTGATTAGTTATTTAAGAAACTATTATCTGTTATTTATTATTTAAAAAGTTTTTATTCTGCTATTAGTTATTTAAAAAAGGTTCTATTATCTGTTATTAGTCCTTTAAAATGCTTTTTTTTATCTCTTATTAGGTCTTTAAAAACGTTTATTTTTGTTATTAGTTATTAAAAATGATTTTATTACTTGTTAGTACTTCTTTAAAAAGGTTTTATTATCTGTGATTACTTATTGCATTAATTTATATCTGTAGTCATATTGTAATAACATGCTTGGTTAAAATTTAAACAAGGTTAGATTAAATGTTTATCTGTTTGTAGTAAATTCAATATTTACAGATTAAACATTCACCATATTGATAAGGTAAACGTTTGTGTTATATTTTTATGTTCATATATATTAATGGTGAACAGATAAAAACAAAACAATCATGATACTGATAAGTTAAACGTTTGTATTACAATATTTATGTTTATATAAATTAACAAATAACAGATAAAACAATGAAGATGTTGATAAGTTCAATGTCTATGATTACAAATAAATTTGCTCTATCACTTTTAACAAAAGGAAATAGTTGGATTTTACTGTTAGTCGAGGTATGTACGTCGAGTGGATACAGTTTTATCAGTTTTTCGAATTGCATAAGAGATTTAAGGAAGGCAGGGTGTGTGTAAGGGATGATGAGAGATGTGGAAGGAGAAAGGAAGTCATAACACCAGAATTAATTAGCGAAATTTTTGGATAAGGACCGTCGTGTGCCTATAGAGAGAATGTTCACAGTTTGATGTAACTGTGAGAACTGTACACACAATTATTCACGAGGAACCGAAGACGTGGAAGATTTGCACAAATTCACCATTTCACAATTTTATCTTTGCATAGACTATTTGACCAAGATGGGATCAAGACAGTTCCTCGCCCTCTCTATTCTCCATACCTTACTCCCTGTGACTTTTGGTTATGTCTAAAGTTCAAGGAAACCTTACAGATGTTGTTATGAGATAATAGAGGAGATGAAAGAGACAAATAAAAATGACGATGGTCATTGACACGCTCACACAAGAGGACTTTCATGAGGCCTTCTAAAATTTGTTAGAATCGTACAAGTGCATTGCCGACAGAGGCGATTTCTTATAAACATATTAGAGTTTGTGTGTGCACAATCACTAAAAGTGCCCAAACGATAAATGTCAGAATACTTATTGAAAACACCTCATATTTAGAGCAGATACAATTTATATGAGTTCACCATAAAACATCATTAAAATGCTTGGAAAACAGGAATAGTAATGCAGCATTATAGTGTTGTTGCAGTGGTTGGAACTTTGACATAGGTATGGGACTTATTAGATTTTAAACTTTCTAAAACCCTTTATAAGATGAAGATAATTGTGGTAGCTACACCAGACCATATGTGCCAACAATACATAATATATGTGCTAATGTAAGCTTTGTAGGGGTGTAGGATATGCTTATGTCTAAGTAATTTTCTAGACAATTGACGGTTATAAAACCCCACTTTCTTTGAAGCAGTCTTTGTATTGTCCTAAAAGTATTTGTAAGTGCATTTAATAATTAGCAAATTACATCATTAGATATTAAAAGATAAGACATTAACTTGATAGTAAGTTAAACGCCTGTAGTGTCAAAAAATGTTCAAGCACAGATGAATTAAGGGAAGCGTTTATTTCTCTTCAAACAAAGCTTAGTTTGGTATAAAATGATTGACAGATTGAAAATATATAAAATTAAAAACAAAAATTTTAGAAAATAAATTAGCTCATTTTAAGAAATTGTCGATATTTTTGATACTTTGCAAATTCGCATATCAAGCATATGTATCTTCTTTATAAAAGCAGAAAAAATTGTATGCAATAAAAACTTTTTTGATAAACCAGATTTAACAAATAGAATGATTATATATTAATGATGATACTAAAATATTGATTTTCATTTATTTACAGATGTTCCTGCTTGAACACTTGTTTTAATGAATCATTGTAAACACTATTATATGGGCAATTATTGTCTTATGTTGGAGTCAACAGCAACATCTATTTGGAACTTTATTTCGACAGCTGTAGGAAAATTTATATTCCTGATTTATTTGAAAAATAGTGATTTACACGTCACACATTTCAAAGAAATATATTCGGAAATATGTGTTTAATGTTTCAATTAACCATGAGGTATTAATATATCGAATTACAAATTGTTTTGGAAAAAAAAACAATATTTGTCTATGGAAAACTTTTGCACTAAGAAGTAACATCTAGGCATGAAAAGAAATTAGCTTCACGATCTGTAGATAAAGACTAAGAACATCACGAAAACACTCCATATAGTTAGTAAATACGTTAATAATCTTGTTCCAGGAACAATTTTAGTGAAACATGCAGGCACACAATGAAGACAAGCCACATTCTTGTAAAGTGTGTAAGTATTCATGCTCTAGAAAATCAATGTTAGTTAGACATATGCGAACTCACACTGGGGAAAAACCACATTCTTGTGAAGTCTGTGGTTATTCTTGTTCTGAGAAATCAAACTTATTGAGACATATAACAACGCACACTGGGGAAAAGCCACATTCTTGTAAAGTGTGTGGATATTCTTGTTCTCGAAAATCAGACTTACAAACACATACGAGAATTCATACTGGGGAAAAGCCACATTCTTGTGAAGTGTGTGGATATTCTTGTTCTGATAAATCATCGATAGTGAAACATATGAGAACTCACACTGGAGAAAAGTTACATTCTTGCGAAATGTGTAGATATTCTAGTTCTAGAAAATCATCATTAGTGAAACATATGAGAACTCACACTGAAGAAAAGCCACATTCTTGTGAAGTGTGTGGATATTCTACTTGTGAAAAATATACTTTATTGATACACATGAGAACTCACACTGGGGAAAAGCCACACTCTTGTGAAGTTTGCAGTTATTCTTTTTCTCAAAAATCAACGTTAGTGACACATATGAGAATTCACACTGGAGAAAAACCACATTCTTGTGAAGTTTGTGGATATTCTTGTTCTTATAAATCAACGTTAGTGACACATATGAGTATTCACACTGGTGGAAAACCACACACTTGTGAAGTGTGTGGATATTCTTGTTTTGTTAAATCAACATTAGTGAAGCATATGAGAACTCACACTGGAAAAAAACCATATTCTTGTAAAGTCTGTGAATATTCCTGTTCTGATAAACAAAGTTTAGTCAGACATATTAGAACTCACACTGGAGAAAAGCCACATTCTTGTGAAGTCTGTGGATATTCTTTTGCTCAAAAATCAAATTTACTGACACATATAAGAACACATACTAAGAAAATGAGATGAGAAAACTTAAATGTCTACTGAAATAAAATCGAAAGCCCTCTGGGGGCGAACTAGTCCAAATAATATCGTATTTATAGCTCAAATAACATATCCTCGGTATAGCCACCTCTTTTCCAATAGATGTAACCTGAAGTAGTAACACAAGACTTGATACTCTACCAGACTAGATGACATTTCATCTTGTAATCTTGTAAGATGAAGAGACCCAAAAGAATTACAAATGATAACATATTAAAATGGTTAATTAAGGATAGGAATATTTTATTCTTACTTTCTTTACTTAGTGTTGGAAATATAAAGAACTATAATGGAACATTCAAATATCTATGTATCTATTAGCCCCTGGTAGAGGGCCTTAATTTATGAGAACTTCGACTAAAGGAAAATGAAACAAAAATGCAAAAATTTTATTGCAAAATATGTAAATATTCTAGTTTTTCATAATCAGTTTTTAGTAAGTGATATAAGAACTCACACAGAAGTAGAAATTGTGAGCCGCCTTACATTCAGCTGTAAGGTTCTGTTGGTGACCAGCTACTACACGATACAACACAATGGAGTGTGTACATATCTCCAGTGGAAAATTTGTAAAAAGTTGTATATTGAATGTAGCATCAACGTCTGGGAACATATACCAGAATTAATGGTTGAAAATAAGACATACAGAATCCATTATGAATATGCAATTTCTTTAGCTGCCTACTCTGGAAATCGAGCAATTAAATCTGATGAAGGTGTATAGGATAATAAATAGAAAGAAGTAACTTTAGAAGAAGTTAGTGTCTAATGATTAAGGGTAAAACAGGGCTGAGAAGAAAAAATAACGAAATGCCGAAGATATGTGCAACATGAAAAGAAACTGGAATTTTTGGAGGATTTTTATTTATAGGACGTACTTCACTCATAAAAATATTTGACTCATAAATTATCATTTCAAGAAGTACTCGGCAAATATACTGTGTGAACTAAGTTCACGAAAGGTTCAAACATTTGTACTTAAAGGAAAAGTTAGAATCATAAAACTATATGAGATAGCAGGTGAATGGCTACCATCTGGTAGAATGCCCCATCGAAAGCTTAAACGAAATGATACAAAAACTAAAAAGATAGTTGTTTTGGTAATAGTAGTTTGTATAAAATAGGATGTGAATTTCTAGAAAAATGACAAAAAATTGAAAACCTGGAAAATCCATATTCTTGTAAAATATAGTATTCATGATAATTACAAACACGAACAATGGGTGAACGCCATACACCTGTAATAATGTGGATATTCTTGTCAGAATTAACATTTGTCAATATTCCTCATCAACAAAACAAATTTACTGAGTCATATAAGAAATTACACTTAAGATCCCTCGGTTGGAATCTATGAGGGAGTGGGTGAATGTCTTTTGTTTGGTAGAATGCTCCATCCTCAGCTAGAATAAAATGAAGGAAAAAAGGGAAAAATTTGTAAAATATGGAAATATTCCCGATTTGTTAAATAAAGTTCAGGGACAAAACTCACACTGTTGAGCAAAGTCATATTTTTGTAAATTATGTATAGATTCTTTTTTTCTTTAAACTCACATTTGAAGAACAGCACACTTGTAATTGATGTGGATATTCTTGTTCGCATGAATGGATTTTAAACATGTAAAACTCGCATGGGAGAAGATTTTTTTGTAAAATGTCTGGATCATCATTTTCATTCAAATGAATGTTAAAGTAAATATTTGCACAGCATTTTATTAAGTAAGAGAAGAATCCAATTTGTCCTTGATGGTAGTACGTCAAAACAATGATATAAATACAGGTGTACCACAAGGTGTGACGTGGAGGGAGGTTGAGACTTCGAGAGAACTGGAGAAAGCTGGGCAGGTATGATTCTTTTATTTATCATCGGTGTGCCCGGGTGACAGCGAAAACCCCTGCTGAGAGAAAAGATTAGGATTTGTGACTTTAATTTTTTTGAAAAACAACAAACAATGTGATTTTTGAAGCTGTCCTCCAAAGCAAGTAATGACTCAGGATACTGGAGAAATTATATTAATAATTCAAGTGCAGTGCTTCAACCTGGGGATCACGGGGATGACCCCCATTAGGTCATGAGAAACGTTTGCAGACCGACAGGTGGACGTGTGGGGGGGGGGCTTTCCCCTGGGACTTTGTTGGGTATGATTGGTCTAGGGAACAACTCTGGTTTCACCCCACTCCTGAATATTTAATGGAGCACACAGTTAAAAACGACAGTTAAGACAGTTTGAAACTAAGAAAAAGCTGGAGTCGAGAGCAACTTAGAGAGAATTGCCACACCCCTTTCTCTCCACACCCATTTAAGTGCTATATCAAAAGAGAGAAGTGAAATCTAAATATAGACTTAGTGAAGTCGGACATTATTGAACATTGTACTGTAAAGACAATTGTATATATTTATATATATGTATATCATTTTTCCTGAAAATTAATCAGTAAACTAGAAGAACTGCGTTGTTTTTGTGCATGGAATTGTCTTGATGGAGGACGAATTGTGAATTTTTCTTCTAGCATACGACAGACTAGCGAAGCGACGGCATATCAACCCTGACACGAGCAACACCGACGAACATGCAAGCGTGAATTGAAGACCAACCAGCACGATTAACGGGGATCTGCTGCACAGAGAAGTCATATCTAGTCTCTGTTGGCACAGATACTGACTTGGACGATCAAAGGGTCATAAATTGGTAGCTGTTGACAAGGATTTTTACTCTTGGGTGTAAGAGGAAAAACAGAAAGAGAGGAAAAAGAACACAGTAGCTGTGGTTCTGATGTGGAACAAAAGAGGCTGTGGAAAAAAAACAAAGAGAAAAAACACGGACACAATGTAGAAAGAAATGGAGAATCTTTATTTTTCTTCCCAAAGATTACAAATTTTTTTTAATGAGTGAATAAATTTATTAGTCGTGCAGCCAAAGCCTAGGTAATGAAGGATATTACACAAAAGAAAAGGAAAGAAAAATTAATTAAAAATAATAGAACTATTCTGTGTTTTCTTTTAAGTTTTTTTTTTAAATAGAATTTTCTGCGTGCATAGATCGTTGAGTGTAACGTTCACACCTTGTAAGAATAGACTATAAAGGTGTAGTAATAATTTCTTTAAGAGTACCAATGGTTACAAGGATATATAATTTTCTAAAAAATAGGAATTGAATAGGTAATTATTGGCTGTTAATTGTCCCTAGGAGCGGCAGCTTCTCATGAAGAGATAGTTCAATCTGGGTTGTAATAAGGGTTTATCGAAGGATTCCTTTTTATGAGAGATGGTTTCTGTACGTTCAATTACTTATCATTTGGTGTTTTCTATTGAAAAAAAGGAGAGAAAAGAAAAACTGCGTCGGTCTGGTAGGATTTTTTTGTTCTTTTATTGTGATGCTAGCAAAAAGGGAATAAAATTGGAAGCTAGGTTGCGTATGTGAAGGGGGAAGGACGAGGCATCCGCAGTGTGTGAATGGTAAATGGAGAGTATAAAAATGATCGGTCACGTGCTGGAGAGCTGGCTTGTTATTGGACAAAGCAGGAGGAAATGGATCTCAAATCTCGAGGTCGTGAGAAGTAGCATCTGCCTGTATGTAGCGAGTGTCGACTGCTACAAGAGAAAGAAAGGGTAAGGGACCTACATAACTCAGCTAAAGTTGTGAGTGTGGAGCCACACGCAAGGTTCGTAGATACGCGCAAGGAGCTTAGGTCTGAGTTTGTTTTTTATATGAAAAGGAAGTAGGTTTAAAAGTCGTGTTTGAGGAATCGTTTTTTGTACTCGAAGAAAAAGAAAAAAGGGACTTGTTTTTTTTTATATTCCAGAATGATTAGTAATTATTTTTGCACTTCTGGGGTTTTCCAAGCTTAAATCTTGTTCGACATTGGTTAGTAAGAGGTGTGTTCGAGTACAGTCCGACCAAGGGGGCTGTCGGTAGGCGGTCGTGGGTTGCATGTGTGCCCAGGACAGCACCCCCATCCATCTAAGGTGTGCCCCCCAGGGACCAGGGGGACCTTGTCCAGGTCGACCGGTCATTTCCAGACGCCTACCGACACCGGTCAGGTCGGCGAGGCTCCCAGCGGCCCCAAGCGGGACCACAGGTTGCGGAAGGCGTCTAATGGAGCGGCGGCGACGCCCCGAGGCCCCCGGGGTCGACTCTGCGGCCCCCGGGTCGGTTGGCGGGCCTCCAGAGGTCGATAAAGTAGTGGTGTCGCTAGTGGTCGAGAAGGCACTTTTCGACGCCTACTGCTACCCCCATATGGCAGTAGGCATAAAACTGGAAAATCGCCGACCAGAAATGTCGCTTCGTATAATCGCGCTTTTTTTTGACCACCCATTTCAGGTGTCGGAGCGGGGTCTGGACGCATACCAGCACCACTTCTGGGGTTTTCCAAGCTTAAATCTTGTTCGACATTGGTTAGTAAGAGGTGTGTTCAAGTACAGTCCGACCGCGGGGGCTGTCGGTAGGCGGTCGTGGATTGCATGTGTGCCTGGGACAGCACCCCCATCCATCTAAGGGGTGCCCCCGGGGGCCAGGGGGACCTCGTCCAGGTCGAACGGGCGCTTCCAGACGCCTACCGACACCGGTCAGGTCGGCGAGGCTCCCAGCGGCCCCAAGCGGGACCACAGATTGCAGAAGGCGCCTAATGGAGCGGCGGCGACGCCCTGAGGCCCCCGGGGGCGACTCCGTGGCCCCCGGGGTCGACTCTGCGGCCCCCGGGGTCGACTCCGCGGCTCCCGGGTCGGTTGGCGGGCCTCCAGAGGTCGATAAAGTAGTTGTGTCGCTAGTGGTCGAGAAGGCACTTTTCGACGCCTACTGCCACCCCCCGGTGGCGGTAGGTGTAAAATCGGAATTTCGCCGACCAGAAATGTCGAGTGGGAACCTCGTCGAGGTCGACTGTTTTGAAGGGGGAAAAAAATTGGCAAAGTCCTGGTGTGCCTAGGCGTCGAGAAGGCACTTTGCGACGCCTACTGCCACCCCCATATGGCAGTAGGCGTAAAACTGGAAAATCGCCGACCAGAAATGTCGCTTCGTATAATCGCGCTTTTTTTTGACCACCCATTTCAGGTGTCGGAGCGGGATCTGGACGCATACCACCACCATTTCTAGGGTTTTACAACTTGAAAGTTTTAAAAACCATGTTCGGTAGGAAGCACACTTTGGTGTGTCGGTTCATCGGAGCAGTGACTCTTTACCTCGTGGTGGTCCGGAATGCCTCTATGGGCTTGTCGCAAAGGCGTCAGAAAGTGCAGCTCCGCCGCCTAGGGCTGTCACTGTTATCGCTGTCGCCGTGCTCCAACTTGTTTTGATCCACCGCCTTCGTTCCTGCCAACCGTGTGCCCGCTCATCGTCGTTAGGTACGTGGTACATGTGTGTGCTTCTTCGTGGACCTAGGCCTCGACGTGTCGAACGATATGGTGGAACTCCGGCTCCTTTCCTGGTTCCATAGTCGTCATGGTACCCGCGTCAGCTTATCGATGTCCACCCTTTTTGCCGATGCATTTGCTGCAGCTTCTGCTTCCGCCTCAGTAGCCGCCGCTCTCAGCCGCCGCTGTTGCTGCCGTTCTGCCATTTAACCACTACCTGCGAATCTTGTGAGATGATCGACCGAACGACCCATCGCTGTGCGACCGATAAATCCTCCGTATTAGGGAGAAACGCTGCCGCTCTCTGCCGCCGTCGAACGGAAAAAAGCCGGGGAGATGATGGAGAACCTGATCCCCTGTACGTTGTTCGATGCTCTCCCATCCTGGAAGTCGCCGCAGCAAACAGGAGGAAGAGCAGCAGGCGCCGCCACCATAACCGCTGCCTGCCTGCCTCCTCCTCCTCCTGTCAGCGTCCGATCTCACAGCCGTGTGAACGTTCGCTGACACCGATTTCTTTCCGTCTGGCAAAACCTTGGACGTCCCGCTCGCGGTACACGTGCTGCAGCGACTTCTCGTCCGACAACGCATAAGCGTCGACATCTGCCGCATCTTCTGATACGTGGACGGTGATAGCGCTCATTCCGCCACCTCCACCTTTCTAAGCGCCAAAGAAGATCGATCGAGCAGTCGTCGTCGCAGTCGATTAACCGTTTTCACCGTCCGCAGTTCCTGCCGCCGCCGATCAAGTCGTTCCTCTTCTTGTTCGTTCCCATACCGTCGATTTGCACGGCTGCCGGATGAGCCATCCTCTGTCCGGCGAAGCGCTCATGTCAGTGATCGATACTTGCACCGACAGTCCCCCCGCTCGCGACTCGGTGCTCGAATCGGACTCGTTCGTTTTAACTCGATGCGATTGTGAAAAGGGGACCGGCCGTCAATGTCGTCGTCGCCGCCACCGCTATCATCTCTGTGTGTCGACAATATTGTTCGCCCGGTCCACCGCGTTATTGTTTTTTCCCTGACGTTCGCCGTCGCACGAACGAAAGAGACAAAAGCTCGAAAAAGCCGCCCAAAAAATCGGACCAAGGAGCCGCTTGCGAGAACGCGCCATGTGCACGTTGTCTCTCCTCGGTTTTCCAAACACGACGACGAAGGCGACGACGAAGGCGACGACGAAGGCGACGACGAAGGCGACGACGAAGGCGGCGGGAAAGTTGACGCCGCCGCTGCCCTGGTCCAGCTCCCCGACGACGGCTGTGATGTTGACGTTGAGGACGACGAAGACGACGATGACGACGACGAGACGGCATCGATGGCGACCACGATGACGACAACCTCGACGAGTTCAGTTTGCACCTTGACCCTCGATGTCCGTGTGCGCTGCCGTTGTGCTGTTTGTCGTTTGTCGTATGTATCGCTGTCAAGGGTGTCGTTGTCGTTGTTGTTGTCGATGTTGTCGTTTGTTCTCTCATCTCGGTCGGTTGTGTGACGTTGACGTTGATGACGACGACAACGACGACGATGACGACGACGACGACGAGACGGCATCGATGGCAACCACGATGACGACAACCTCGACGAGTTCAGTTTGCACCTTGACCCTCGATGTCCGTGTGCACTGCCATTGTGCTGTTTGTCATTTGTCGTATGTATCGCTGTCAAGGGTGTCGTTGTCGTTGTTGTTGTCGATGTCGTTTTTTTCTCTCATCTCGGTCGGCTGTGACGTTGATGTTGACGACGACGAAGACGACGACGATGACGAGACGGCATCGATGGCGACCATGATGACGACAACCTCGACGAGTTCAGTCTGAACCTTGACCCTCGATGTCCGTGTGCACTGCCATTGTGCTGTTTGTCGTTTGTCGTATGTATCGTTGTCAAGGGTGTCGTTGTCGTTGATGTTGTCGTTTGTTCTTTCGTCTCGGTCCAAGTCAGGGGGAAAGAGGCCATCAGCGCGGGCAGCGCGCTTCCACGGTCAGCAAACAAAAACGGACCCATCGTTGTAGTTGTCTGTCTTATTTCGGTCTATCATCTTGAAACAAAAACAAGTTCCAACGATACCTGGTTGATCCTGCCAGTAGTCATATGCTTGTCTCAAAGCTTAAGCCATGCAAGTGTAAGTTCACGCCACGCATTAGAACAGGCGAAACCGCGAATGGCTCAGGAACCGGACCTAATCCTCGGGACCGTATTCCTCCTCGGAGGCGATGGATAACTATGGCACGGGTGCGTTGTCGCTGTGTGACGGCGTTTCTGCGTCGTGCATGCGCTTCCCCCTGCCTCGCGCTTCCCTCCCTCCGCCGCCACGCTCTCCCCCGGTCCGCTCCGAGTCCCTGCTTCGTGTCTTGTCTGCGCGCGTGTGCGGTCGGCGGTTTCTCCTCCAAGTGTGCTCTTAACTGAGTGTCTGCGCGCCAGCTTCCATATCCTCCTTCCGCCCATCGGTGAGATCCCGCGGCTTGAACTAGTCCTATTTTGTCGTCGAGTTTAGGCGCTGCGCGCGGGCGCATCACCCCCGGGTCGGTTTCCCCTTTTTCCGAGTACGACTCGGCCGACTCTGGCATAGCGAGCGACCAGGGACCCAAAAGATGGCGATCCACGCCCGATCGGGATGAAGCCAGAGGAAACTGGTGGAAGTCTGAAACGCCTCTGACGTGCAAATCGATCGTCGGAACCGCGTGTAGGGGCGAAAGACCAATCGAGCCATCTAGTAGCTGGTTCCCTCCGAAGTTTCCCTCAGGATAGCTGGCGCTCGATCGTCGCAATTCCATCCGGTAAAGCGAACGATTGGAGGCCCCAGGGCCGTTCACGGCCTCGAGCTACTCTCGAACTCGGAACGGGTGGAACGGGCCGACTCTCCCAAACGACGGAGCCGACCCTCCGGCCGCCGCCCACGGGCGGTGGTCACCTCGAATGTGAGTGCCAAGTGGGCCACTTTTGGTAAGCAGAACTGGCGCTGTGGGATGAACCAAACGTCCGGCTAAGGTGCCCAACGCGACGCCTATGAGATCCCCGAAAGGGTGTCGGTCGATATAGACAGCAGGACGGTGGCCACGGAAGTCGGAATCCGCTAAGGAGTGTGTAACAACTCACCTGCCGAATCGACCGGCCCCGAAAATGGATGGCGCTGGAGAGACGGACCAATGCCGGACCGTCGCGGCGAGGAGCGATGAACTTTCGCGTCGAAACGATGCCGCGACGAGTAGGAGGGCGCCGCGGCGAGCATGGAAGCCTACGGCGCGAGCCCGGGTGGAGCCGACCGCGGGTGCAGATCTTGGTGGTAGTAGCAAATATTCGAACGAGACCTTCGAAGACCGAAGTGGAGAAGGGTTTCATGCCAACGGCGGTCGAGCATGGGTCAGTCGGTCCTAAGACGCGGGCGAAAGGCGCCGGATCCGTGAAAGAAAAAAAAAAAAACGAACGAAACCGAATAAGAGTTCCGATGTTTTATTGAATAAGCAGCCGGCCTCCCGTCGAAAGGGAATCGGGTTAATATTCCCGAACCCGGACTCGGAGAGGGCCCAGGGGTGGCGACGCCGTCGGCAGCGATGTCGGCGGCGCCCATCGCTTCCTGGGCAAAACCGCGCTGACGCAAGCGAGCCCGGAGACGTCGCCGGGAGCCCCGGTAAGAGTTCTCTCTTCTTCGTTAAGGACCATGTCCGTGGAATCGGCTCGTCCGGAGATACGGAAAAGGTACCTGTAGAGCGCCGCGGCTCGGGCGGCGTCCGGTGCGCTTTCGGCGGCCTTGGAAAATCCGGGTCCGGTTTTCGCAGCTCTCGAGTCGGTCCGTACCCACCATCCGCAGCCAGTCTCCAAGGTGTACAGCCTCTCGTCGATGGCATCAATGTAGGTAAGGGAAGTCGGCAAAATGGATCCGTACCTTCGGAAGAAGGATTGGCTCCGAGGACCGGGTCGATCGGGCCGTGCCCGCGCGAAGCGAGGAACCGGTACGGGGCTGTAGCGTTCGCTCTGTTCGCGCTTTGCGGCGAAGGCATAGGGGCCGCGGCGGTCCATTGTGCCGCGGCGTCCGGTGCGGTCGCGGTCAAGCGAGTGGCGTGGAGAGCGATACGGGTGGGAGTCCGCCGTCGGGTGGCAGGAGTGTGCCGTTGACCAAAAACGGCGGGGGACCGTCGGCGGGTCGTCTTTCTGGCGGCGGCGGTTAAGCGGTGCGGTGTTGCGGGTGCTTCGCTCCAGGGTCGGGGTGGCGGCGGGCGGCTCCAATCATTCGTCGCACGTCTCCGTCCTCCTCGAAACGGGATGAGGCTGCCTCACGGCCGTGTCATCGTTGCTTTGCCGGTGCTTCTTCGTCGGCACCTCCGACGCGACGTCCTCTGCTCCTGCGCTGTCCGCGCGATCGTGTGGCCTGTCGACCCATACAGACACGATGTGATTTCTGCCCAGTGCTCTGAATGTCAAAGTGAAAAAATTCAACCAAGCGCGGGTAAATGGGCTTGGAACGATCGGCGGGGAAAGAAGACCCTGTTGAGCTTGACTCTAGTCCGACTCTGTGAGGAGACACGGGAGGTGTAGCATAGGCGGGAGGCGTGCCTTCGTCGGCGTCGGCTGCGCCGCGGTCGGGGTCTTCCGCGGGGCGGCGTTCGGGACGTCGCGTGTTGAACGGTGAGGGGCGGTCGTGGTCGGGCCGGTGGTCGGCGGGTTCGTCCCGCCATCGTCGCCGGTCGTTTCCGTCTCCACCCGGTCCTGCTGCGCGTCTTTGTGCGCCTCACCCAGTCGGTCCTCCTTTCGGCCGTGGTCTGCGCTGGGGTCGTTCGGCAACGTCGAACCTGAAATACCGCCACTTCTGTCGTTTCCTCACTCACCCGGCGAAAAAGGGGACGGGTCGCTCCGCGGCCCTCTTGCTAGCGCCAAGGGCACGGGCTCCCAAGATTCTGGATTCCGCGCTCAACCCTTAGCCGGGGACCATGCCGGGCGGGGAGTTTGACTGGGGCGGTACGTCTGTCAAACGGTAACGCAGGTGTCCCAAGGCGAGCTCAGCGAGGACGGAAACCTCGCGTAGAGCAAAAGGGCAAAAGCTCGCTCGATCTCGATTTTCAGTACGAATACGGACCGCGAAAGCGTTGCCCATCGATCCTTTCCGAGCGGAGAGCTCCGTTCCGCCGAGAGGTGTCAGAAAAGTTACCACAGGGATAACTGGCTTGTGGCGGCCAAGCGTTCGTAGCGACGTCGCTTTTTGATCCTTTGATGTCGGCTCTTCCTATCATTGCGAAGCAGAATTCGCCAAGCGTTGGATTGTTCACCCACTGACAGGGAACGTGAGCTGGGTTTAGACCGTCGTGAGACAGGTTAGTTTTATCCTACCGATCGACACGTGTGTTACGTCGGCCGTGGCTACGGCTATCCCGTTCAGTACGAGAGGAACCGCGGGATCGGAGCAACGGTTCGCGTGCTTGCTCGAACAAGAGGCGGTGCCACGCTGCCTCCGCGCGATAACGGCTGAAAGCCTCTAAGCCAGAACCGCGACCGGTGCCGTCACGGTATTACGAAAGGCGTCTCTTTCCGTTCCGCTGGAGCCTGCCATAGCAGTCGTCGTCGCTTGTGGTGGTGGCGGCGGTGGTGGTTTCGTCGGCGGTCTTCGGGCCGTCGTCGGGTCGCTGTCGTCGTTGCCGCTTATGCGGTGGCGTGCGTGAAGGGCCAACCGACTCGACATGCGCGACCGGCGGGATGTTGCCATCACTGTCCTGTTTCGAACCCCCTGTGGAGCTTGAGACGAGGGATCGCTCGTAGACCACTTGACTTCAGGCTCGGGGTGTCGTACTTAGTAGAGCAGCCACCACACTGCGATCTATTGAGACTAAGCCCTCGACCGAAACGATTCGTCCTCAACGAGGGACGACAGCGACCGAGTCCGTTTCGTACCAGAAAGACGAACGGACAGTGGTGTGGATGGAGAGACCATTTCTCTGTGTTTTCCTGGATCCGTTCCGAACGAATATTATTTTTTAATTTTTTTTTAAATTTTTTTTAATTTTTTTTTTTTTTTTCTTCCTTCCTTAACTCTAGACTGGCTATTTATAAAAACAAGGTGGAGTGAAAAAATGCTTATGGGGTTCCGGCACCCGGCCGCAGTCGATATCATTAACATGATTTCTTTATTAAACAAAGTTAAACTTATAGATGATAACATTCACATGAAAACTAATTTTCTTTATTAAGATTTTCGATAGATTGAAAATAATAATAAATTGATTTTAGCAAGCCTAGACCAGGGCTGAGTTAGTTATAGGAGCGCCGAGCTAAAGTAAGAAAGAAACACGCCGAAACACACCGACCGGCACCCCGACGGGTCAACGGCGGGACTAACTGTGACTCTCTTAAGGTGAGGCTTTGCCTCTTAAGCAAGTTTGACTGACGTGACGTGACGACGACGGGTATTCGGCTAGGTAGGGAGTCCTCCTCGTCCACCTAGTCGTCATCGAGCGAGCGAGCGGGTATTTTCAAGACGCCTACCGACACCACCAGCGGGCAGTTTAGTGAGCTTGCCAACTCCTCTGGCTCCTCAAGCACTTCCAGACGCCTACCGACACCTGCTGCTGTTACAATGGAATTTAAAAAACAACTCTATTAAGATTTTCGATAGATTGAAAATAATAATAAATTGATTTTAGCAAGCCTAGACCAGGGCTGAGTTAGTTATAGGAGCGACGAAAATAACTATGAACTTAATCTAAACTTTGGAAGAATCACCTTTATTTTCTCTATTAAACTAACTGAAAATGGCATGCAATCAAGGGAAATAACTCTATGGACTTAATCAAAACTTTGGAGGAATCACCTTTAGTTTCTCTATTGAATCACCAAAACTTTCATAAAAGCAAGGGAAATAACTGTATGAACTTAATCTAAACTTTCGAAGAATCACCAGTCACCACTATATTCTTTAATAAATTCACCAAAAATGTCATAAAATCAAGAAAAATTACTGTATGAACTTAATAAAAATCTATAAAGGAACCCTCTATTTTCTCACCCAGAATGGAATAAAATAGAGGGAAATAACTGTATGAAATTAATCTAAATCTTAAAACAATCAGCTCTTCATTTCTCTATTAAATGCACTAAATATGGAATAAGTGCCAAGGAAATAAATGTATTACCTGAATCGAAATCTTTAAAGAATCACCTCTATTTTTTCTATTAAACTAACAAAAATGGTATAAACTAAATAAATAACTGTATGAACTTTGGAGAACTCACCTGTATTTTCTCTATAAAACTCATAAAAAATAGCATAAAATGAAGGGAAATAACTGTATTAACTTAATCCAACCTTTGGAGGAATCAGCTCTATTTTTTCTATTATACTTACGCAATTGGCATAAAATCAAATGAAATAACTATATGAACTTAATCTAAACTTTAGAGAAATCACCTCTGTTTCCTCTATAAAACTCATCAAAAAATAGCATACAAGCAAGGGAAATCACTGTATTAACATAATCAAAATACTCAAAGAATCAGCTCTATTTTTTGTATTAAACTCACTAAAATGGAAATATCAATGGACATAACTGTATGAACTTCATCTAAAATTGGCCAGAATAACCCCAATTTTCCTATAAAATTTACAAAAAATGGCATAAAGTAAAGGTAAATAACTGCATTACCTTAATTAAAACTTTAGAAGAATCACCTATTACACTCACAAAAAAATTGCATAAAATCAAACGGAAATGATTGTATGAACCCAATCTAAATCTTGAAAGAATAACACCTATTTTCTCTAAAGAAATGACCAAAAATGGCATTAAATCAAAAGAACTAACTGTATAAACTTAATGTTTTCTTGAAAGATACACCACCATGTTCTATATTGAACTAACACAAAAATTGGATAAAATAAAGGGAAATAACTGTAAGGACTTAATCTAAACTTTGGAGACTTCACCTCCATTTTCTTAATAAAACCCCCTAAAATAGCATAAAATCAAGAAATAACTGTATAAACTTAATCTAAACTTTGGAAAAATCAGCTCTATTTTCTAATAAACTCAGTAAAATTAGCATAAAATCAAGGGAAATACTGTATGAACTAAACTTTGAAAGAATCATCTCTATTTTCTCTATTAAATTCACCAAAAAATGGCATAAAATCAAGGGAAATAATTGTAGGAACTTAATCGTAACTTTGGAGAAATCACCTCTACTTTCTGTATAAAACTCACCATAAAATAGCAAAAAAGCAAGGGAAATCACTGTTAATAAAAATCAGCTCTATTTTCTGTATTTAACTCACTAAAAAGGATAAATTCAAGGGAAATAACTGTATAAACTTAATCTACACTTTGGAAAAATCACCTGAATTTTTTTCTATGAAACTCAGCAAAAATAGCATAAAATTCACAGAAATAACTGTATGTTGGAAGAATCACCTCTATTTTCTCTATTAAACTCACCAAAAATTGCATACAATCAAGGAAAATAACTGCATGTACTTCATCTACACTTTGAAAGATTCACCTCTATGTTCTCTATTAAACTAACTAAAAAAGGGCATTAAATCTAGGGAAATAACTATATGAACTTAATGGAAAACTTAAAACAATCACCTCTATTATCTCTATTAAACTCACCAAAAATAACATAAAATAGAGGAAAATAACTGCATTAACTTAATCTATACTTTATACAAATCAGTTCTATTTTCGTTATTAAAATCACTAAAAATGGCATAAAAGCAACTGAATAACTGTATGAACTCAATCTAAACATTTGAAGAATCACCTCTATTTTCTCTATACAACTCACCAAAGATGGCATAAAATAAAGGGAAATAACTGTATGACTTTAATCTAAACTGCAAGAATCACATCTATTTTCTCTATTAAACTTACAAAAAATGACATAAAATCAAGCGAAATAACTGTAAGAACTTTATCTAAATCTTGAAAGTATTATATATTTCCTATTAAACTCACCAAAAATGTTATTAAATGAAGATAGATAACTGTATAAACTTAATCAAAACCCTAACCCTAACCCTAACCCCAAAATCAGTTATATTTTCTCTATTAAACTCACTAAAAATGGCAAAAATAAAGGCAAATAACTGCATGAACTTAATCTCTATTTTCTATATTTAACTCACTAACAAAATGATTTCTATTTTCTATATTTAACTCACTAACAAAAACTTTTGAAGAACCACCTCTGTTTTCTCTATCAAACTCATCAAAAATGGTATAAAATAAAGGGAAATAATTTACTTAATCTAAATCTGGAAAAACACCTCTTTTTTTCTCTAACTAAATACCTTCATTTTCTCTAATAAACTAAAAAAATGGCATGAAATCAAGAGAAAATACTGTACGCACTCTAATCTAAATTTGGAAGAATCACCTCTATTTTCTCTATTAAACTCACACAAAATGGCATAAAATCAAAGGAAATAATTGTATGAACTAAATCAAAATCTTGAAAGAACTACCACTATCTTCTCTATTCTACTTACTAAAACTGGCATGAAACAAAGGGAAATAACTATATAAACTTAAACTAAATCTTGAAACAATCATGTCTATTTTCTCTATTAAACTCACCTAAAATGCCATAACATCAAGGGAAATAACTGTATTAACTTAATATAAACTTTGACGAAATCACCTCTTTTTTTATATAAAACTCATTAACAATAACATGAAAGCCAGGGAAATCATTACGAGAAGTTCATCAAAACTTTGGAAGAATCACCCCTCGTTTCTCTATTACACTCACTAAAAATAGCATAAAATCAAGTGAAATGACTGTATGAATCTTGTAAGTATTAACTCTATATTTCCTATTAAACTCACCAAAAATGTTATTAAATCACGAAAGATAACTGTAACCTAATCAACATCTTCAAAAAATCAGCTATATTTTCTCTATTAAAATCATAAAAAATGGCAAAAAGAAAGCAAGCTCTATTATCTTTAATTACTCACAAACAATGGAATAAAATGAAGAGAATTGACTGTTTTAACTTTATCAAAAGCTTTAAAGAATCACCTCTAAAATTCTAGGGAAATAACTGTATTGATATAAGCAAAATCTTTAAAAAAATCACCTTAATTTTCTCCAAAAAAAAAAAACAGCATAAAATCAAGGGAAATAACTGTATGAACTTAATCTAAACTGGAAGAATCACCTTGATTTTCTCTATTAATCTCACAAACACTGGCGTGAAATAACGGGATATAACCGTATTTACTTATTAAAAATCTTCAAAGAATCAGCTCTAATTTCTCTATTTAACTCATTATAAAATAATGTAAAATCAATGGAAAAATGTATGAACTTGATCTAAACTTTGGAAGAATCGGCTCTATTTCTCTATTAAACTCATTAATAATGAAATAAAATCAAGGCCAACAACTGTATGAACTTAATCTTAACTTTGGAGAAATAACCTCTATTTTTTTCTATAAAACTCACCAAGATATAACATAAAAGGAAGGGATATCAATGTATGCACTTTATCTAAACTGTGGAAGAATCACCTTTATTTTCATTATTATACTCACCAAAAATGGCATGAAATCAAGGGAAAGTACTGCATAGACTTAATCTTAATGTTGAAAGAATTACCTCTATTTTTTTCTATTAAACTCAGCAAAAATGTCATAAAATGAAGGGAAATAAGTGCATTACCTTAATCTAAATCTTCAAACAATCAACTTTATTTTCGCTATTAAACTCACATTAAATATCATAAAATGAAGGGAAATAACTGTATGAACTTAATCTAAACTTTGGAAGAATCACCTATACTTTGTCTATTACACCCATTAGAAATGGCATACAATAAAGGAAAATAACTATGAATTTCATCTAAACTTATGAAGAATCACCATTATTATCTTTATGTAACTCACAAAAAATGGCATAAATTACAGGGAAATAATCTCAATTTTGGACAAATAACCTATATTTTCTCTATAAAACTCCCCCAAAAATGGCATGAAGCAAGGGAAATAACTGCATGGACTTAATTTAAACTTTGGAAGAATCACCTCTGTTTTCTTTATTAAACTCACCAAAATTTTAATAAAAGCAAGACAAATTACTGTATTAACTTAATCTAAACTTTGTAAGAATCACCTTCATTTTCTCTAATAAATCACCAAAAACTGAATAAAAGCAAGAGAATCACGGTATGAACTTAATCTAAACTTTGGAGGAATCACCTCTAGTTTCTCTATTAAATGCCATAAAATCAAGGCAAATAACTTTATGAACTTAAGCAAAATCTTGAAAAGAAACACCAATATGTTCTCTATTAAACTCACTTAAATCGGCATGAAATCTAGGGAAATTATTATATGAACTTAATCTAAATCTTGAAACAATCAACAATATTTTCTCTATTGAACTCACCAAAAATAGCAGAAAATCAAGGAAAATAACTGTATGAACTTAATCGAAACTTTGGAATTATCACCTCTATTTTCTCTATAAAACTCTCTAAAAATGGCATAAAAGCAAGGGAAATAACTCTATGAACTTAATCTGAACTTTAAAAGCATAACCTCAATTTTATTTCTTAAACTGATTAAAAATGGCATAAAATCAAGGGAAATAACTGTATGAACTGTATCTAAATTTTGAAGTATTACCTCTTTATTTTCAATTAAACACGTCATGAAATCAAAGGAACTATATTAACCTTATCAAAATCTTCAAAATATCACCTTTGTATTAAACTCACTAAAAATGGCATTAAATCAAGAGAAATAACTGTATGAACTTAATCTAAACTTTGGAAGAATATCCTGTATTGTCTATAAAACTAACCAAAAATAGCATAAAATCAAGGGAAATAACTTTATTAACTTATCTACATCTTAAAAATATCATCTCTATTTTCTCTATTAAGATCATTCTATTATTTCTATTATACTTACTTTAAATGCTATAAAATGAAGGAAAATAACTCTATAAACTTAATCTAAACCTTGGAAGCATCACCTCAATTTTCTCTATTAAACCCATCAAAAATAGCATGAAATCATGAAAATAACTCTATTAACATAATATAAACTTTGGAAAAAACACCTCTCTTTGTTCTATAAAACTCACCAAAAAATGGCATAAAAGCAAGGGAAATCACCGTATGAACTTAATCTAAACTTTGAAAGAATCACCTGAATTTTCTCTATTAGATCACCAAAAGTTGCATAAAACAAGAGAATAACACTATGAACTTAATTTAAACTTTGGAAGAATCGCCTCTTTTTTCTTTATTGAACTCACACAAAACGGCAAAAAAAAAAACAAGGAAATAATTGTATGAACTTAATCTAAATCTTGAAAGAACTACCACTATGTTCTCTATTGAACTCACTAAAAATGGCATGAAATCAAGGGAAATAACTATATGAACTTATCTAAAACTTGAAATAATCACTTCTGTTTTCTCTATTAAACTCACCTAAAATGGCATCACATAAAGAGAAATAACTGTAGTAACTTAATCTTCACTTTTAAGAAATCACCTCTATTTTCTCTATAAATCTCACAAAAATAGAATGAAAGCCAGGGAAATCAGTGTATGAACTTTATCTAAATCTTGAAAGTATTACCTCTATATTTCCTATTAAACTCACTAAAAAATTCAAGTGAGATAACTGCATAAACTTAAAATCTTCAAAAAATCAACAATATTTTCTCTATTAAACTCACTAAAAATAACAAAAATCAAGGGAATTAACTGTATTTACTTAATCTTAACTTTGGAAGAATCACTTCTATTTTCTGCATTTAACTCACTGACAATAGCATACAATCAAATAAAAAAAACTCTATGAACTTAACCTAAACTTTGGAAGCATAACCTCTATTTTCTCTATTAAAGTCACCAAAAATGGCATGAAATCAAGGAAAATAACTGTATGAACTTCATCTAAACTTTAGAAGCAGCACCTCAATATTCTCTATTAAACTCACCAAAAATGACATAAAAGCTAGGAAATAACTCTATGAACTTAATCTTAACTTTGGACAAATCACCCTTATTTGTTCTATAAAACTCATCAAAAAATGGCACAATATGCAAGGGAAATAACTGTATGAACTTAATCTAAACTTTGGAAGAATCACCTCTATTTTCTCAATTAACCTCATTGAAAATGGCATAAAAGGAAGGAACATAACTGTATGAACCAAATACAAACTTTGGAAGAATCACCATTATTTTCTCTATTACACTCACGAAAAATAGCATATAATCAAGGGAAACATCTGTATGAACCTTCTGTTAATCTTGAATGAATCACATCAATTTTTTCTATGAAAATCACTAAACATGCCATAAAATAAAGGGAAATAACTGTATTAACTTGATCTTAACTTTGGGAGAATCACCTCTATTTTCTCTATTAAACTCATTAAAAATGGCAAAAAATCACGGCAAACAACTGTATAAGCTTCATCTAAATCTTGAAGGAATCAGTTCTATGTTCTTTAATGGCTCAAACATTGGCATAAAATGAAGGGAAATAACTATATTAACTTTATCAAAAGCTTATAAGTATCATCTCTTAAATTCAAGCGAAATAACTGTATTGATAAAATCCAAATCTTCAAAGAATCACCATTAATTTTTTTTATTAAACTCCCAAAAACCAGTATAAAATCAACTGTATGAACTTAAACAAAACTTTGAAAGACGCCCCTCTATCTTCTTTATTAAACTCACAAAAATGGCATGAAATCAAAGGATATAACTGTATTTACTTATCAAAAATATTCAAATAATCAACTCTATTTCCTCTATTAATCTCATTTAAAAATGGCATAAAATCAATGGAAAAACTGTATGAACTTATCTAAACTTTGGACGAACCACCTCTATTTTCTCTATTAAACTTATTTAAAATGGCAGAAAACAAGGGCAACAACTGTATGAACTTAATTTTATTTTTGAAGAAATAAACTCGATTCTTGCTAAAAAACTCACCAAGAAATAGCATAAAAGCAAGGAATATCACTGTATGAACTTTAAACTTTGGAAGAATCACATTTATATTCTCTATTAAACTCTCCACAAATGGCATAACATGAAGGAAAATAACTGGATGAACTTAATCAACACTTTGGAAAAATCACCTCTACTTTCTCAATAAATCTCATTAAAAATGGCATAAAAGCAAGAGAAATAACTCCATGAACTTAATCTAAACTTTAAAAGCATCACCTCAATTTTCGTTCTTAAACTGACTAAAAATGGCATAAAATCAAGGGAAATAACTGTATGAACTGTATCTAAATCTAAAGTATTACCTCACTTTTTTCAATTAAACTCATTAAACATGCCATGAAATCAAAGGAGATAACTGTATTAACTTTATCAAAATCTTCAAAAAAAAATATTTTCTCTATTAAACACAATAATGACATAAAATCAAGGGAAATAACTGTGTGAACTTAATCTAAACTTTGGCAGAATCACCTCAGTTTTCTCTATCAAACTTGTCAAAAATGGCATAAAATAACGAAAATAACTCCATTAACATAATCTAAACGTTGGAAAAATCACCTCTATTTGTTCTATAAAACTCACCAAAAAGGGACATAAAAGAAAGGAAAATCACTGTATGAACTTAATCTAAATCTTGAAAGTATTACCTCTATATTTCCTATTAAACTCATCAAAAATGTCATTAAATAAAGATAGATAACTGTATAAACTGTATAAATCAGTTATATTTTCTCTATTAAACTCACTAAAAATGGCAAACATCAAGGCAAATAACTGTATGAACTTAATCTATACTTTAGACAAATGATCTCTATTTTCTATATTTAACTCACAAAAACTTTTACTATTATTCTATTAAACACACCAAAAATAAAATAAAAACAAGAAAAATAACTGTTTTAACTTAATCTATACTTTGGAAGAATAACCTATCTTTTTCACTACAAAAATCACTAAAAATGGCATAAACTCCAGGTAAATCAGTGTATAAAGTTTATAAAAACTTTGAAAGAATCACCTCTATTTTCTTTCTTAAACTCACTAAAAAGAGCATAAAATCGAGGGAAAAAAATGTATGAACTGCATCTAAATCTTGAAAGTATTACCTCTATATGTCCTATTAAACTCACTAAAAATGGCAAAAATCAAGGGAAATAACTGTATGAACTCAATCTAAACTTTGTACAAATCACCACTATTTGTTCTATAAAACTCACTAAAAGATGGACTAAAAGCAAGGGAAATCACTGTATTAACTTAATCTAAACTTTGCAAGCATCACCTCAATTTTTTTCTATTAAACTAAAAAAATGGCATGAAATCAAGAGAAAATACTGTATGCACTCTAATCTAAATTTGGAAGAATCACTTCTATTTTCTCTATTAAACTCATTAAAAATGGCATAAAAGCAAAGGAAATCACTTATGAACTTAATCGAAACTTTGGAAGAATCACCTTTTCTCTATTACACTCACGAAAAATAGCATAAAATAAAGGAAAATAACTGTATGAACCTTATGTAAATCTTGAAAGAATCACATCAATTTTTTCTATGAAACTTACTAAAAATGGCATAAAATCAAGGGAAATAACTGTATGAACTAAATCTAAACTTTGGAAGAAACACATATTTTCTCCATTGAACTAACCAAAAATGGCATGAAACCAAGGAAATAACTGTATGAACTTAACCTAAGATTTTCTCAACAGAACTCAGCAAAAAATAGCATTAAAGATAGGGAAATAACTGTATTAGCTTAATCTAAACTTTGGAAGAATCGCCTCT
The DNA here is from genome assembly GCF_053919585.1 of Euprymna scolopes. Lineage (NCBI taxonomy): Eukaryota > Metazoa > Mollusca > Cephalopoda > Sepiida > Sepiolidae > Euprymna > Euprymna scolopes. The sequence goes on from NC_136498.1 coordinate 129,345,129, forward strand.
ATTTTCTTTATTAAACTTATTAAAAATGGCAAAAAATCACGGTAAATAACTGTATAAATTTCATCTAAATCTTGAAAGAATAAGTTCTTTTTTCTTAAATTACTCACAAACAATGGCATTAAATGAAGGGAAATAATTATATTAACTTTATCAAAAGCGTTAAAGAATCATCTCTTTAATTCAAGGGAAATAACTGTATTGATATAATCCAAATTTTCAAACCATCACCTTAATTTTCTCTATTAAACTAAAAAAAACAGCATAGAATCAAGGGAAATAACTATATGAACTTAATCTAAACTTTGAAGTAATCACCTCTATTTTCTCTATTAAACTCACCAAAGATGGTATAAAATATAAAAAATGACTGTATGAACTTAATCTAAACTTTGGAAGAATCTACTTAAATTTCTTTATTAAACTCACCAAAAATGTAATCAAAGCAAAGGAAATAACCGTATGAACATAATCTAAAAATAGGAAGAATCACCTCTATTTTCTCTATTAAACTCACCAAAAATAGAATAAAATAATGGACTTAATCTAAACTTGGAAAATAATTACCTCTATTTTCACTATTAAATCACCAAAAATGGCATAAAAGCTGTGGAACAACGGTGTTAACTTAATCAAAACTTTGGAATAATCGCTTCTATTTTCTCTATTAAACTCACCAAAAATGGCATAAAATCAAGGGAAACAACGGTATAAACGTAATCTAAACTTCGGAAGAATCACCTCTGTCTTCTCAATTTAACTCACAAAAAAGGCATAAAATCAAGGAAATTACTGTCTGAACTTAATCGAAACTTTAGAAGAATCACCACTATATTCTCTACTAAACTCACCAAAAAATATCATAAGATCAATTAAAATAACTGTATGAACTTAATCTAAACTTTAGAATATTCACCTCTATTTTCTCTATTTAACTTACCAAAAATGGCATGAAATCAAGGAAAATTACTGTATGAACTTAATCTAAATCTTAAAAGAAACACTCAAATTTTCTCTGTTAAACTCACAAAAAAATGGCATAAAATTCAGGGAAATAACTTTATAAACTTGATCTAACCTTTGGAAAAATTTGTACAAATCACCGCTATTTGTTCTATAAACTCACCAAAAATTGCAAAAAAAAAAAAAGAAATAACTGTATGAACTTAATCTAAATTTTGGAATAAGCACCTCTTTTTTATCTATTAAACTAACCAAAAATGGCATAAAATCAAGGCAAACAACTGTATGAACTTAATCAAAACTATAGAAGACACGCCATTTTATTTTTTTTATAAAACTTACAAAATATGGGTTAAAAGCAAGCGAAATAATTATATGAACTTAATCTACTCTTTAGAAGATTCACCTCTATTTTCTTTATTAAATTCAGCAAAAACGGCATAAAATCAAGTGAAACAACTGTATGAACTTAATCTTAATATGGAGACAATCACCTCTATTTTCTTTATTTACTCACCAAAAAAAAGCAAGGGAATAACGTTATGAACTTAATCTAAACTTTGTAAGAATCACCTCTATTTTCACTATTAAACTCACCAAAAATTGCATAAAAGCAAGAGAAATAACTGTATTAACGTAATATAAACTTGTGAAGAATCACTTCTATATTCTTTAATAAACTCACTAAAAATGTCATGAATAAAGGGAAATTACTGTATGATCTAACTCAAAATCGTGAAAGAAACACCACTATTTTCTCTATTAAACTCACTTAAAATGGTATGAAATAAAGGGAAATAACTGTATGACCTTTATCTAAAAATTGCTGAAATCACTTCTATTTTTTCTATAAAACTGACTAAAAAATGGCATCAAGGGAATTGATCTCAACTTTGGAAGAATCCCCTTTGTTTTCTCTATTAAACTCCTTAAAAATTACATACTTCACCAAAACTTTGGAAGAACACCCCGTATTTTCTGTATTAAACTTGCAATAATTGGCACAAAATGAAGGGAAGAAACTGTTTTAACTGAATCGAAACTTTGTTTTACCTTAACTACAATGGCATAAATTGAAGGGAATAACTGTATTAACTAAATTAACATCTTAAGGAATCTGCTCTATTTTGTCTATTAAACTCAACAAAAATAGCATAAATTAAAGGGAATAACTGTATGAACTTAATCTAAACCTTGGAAGACTCACCGCTATTTGCTCGGTTAAATCACTAAAAAATAACATAAAAGCCAGTAAAATCACTGTATGAACTTAAAAACAACTTTGGAAGAATCATCTATTTTTTCTCTACAAAAAATGGCATAAAATAAAAGGAAATAAGTGTATGGACTTTATCAAAATCTTGAACCTCTATTACCTCTATTTTCTCTCACCAAAATGGCATAAAATCAAGGTAAATAACTATGAACTTAATCTGAATCTTGAAAGAATAACCTTAATTTTCTCTATTAAACTATAAAAAATAGCATATAATCAAGGGAAATAACTGTATGAACATTATCTTAATTTTCTAAGAACTCGGTTTATTTTCTCTATAAAACTCAACAAAATGGAATAAAATCAAAGGAAATAACTGTATTAACATAATCAAAATATTCGAACAAACTAGCTCTAGTTTTACTATTAAACTCACTAAAAATGGCATAAAATCAAGGGAAATAACTGTGTGAACTTAATCTAAACTTTAGAAGAATCACCTTTATTTTCTGTATTAAACTAACCAAAAATTGCTTAAAGTTATGGGAAAAAAAAACTGTATGAACTTTATCTTAACTTTAGAAGAATCACCCCCATTTTCTCTATTAAACTCTTCAAAGGTGACATAAAATCAAGTGAACTAACTGTAGTACCTTAATTTAAACTTTGGAAGGATCACCCCTTTTCTCTCTATTCAACTCGCTAAAATAGCATAAAATTAAGGAAAATAACTGTATAAACTTAATCGTAACTCTGCAAGAATCAGCTTTATTTTATCTATTAAACTCACCGAAAATGGCATTAAATCCAGGGAAATAACTGCATTAACTTATTCAAAATCTTGACAGAATCACGTGTATTTTCTGTTTAAAACTAAGTAAAAATAGCATAAAATCAAGGGAAATAACTGTATGAAGTCATCAACATCTTGAAAGAAACGCCACGATTTTCTGTATTAAACTGACAAAGATGTCATAAAATAAAGGGAAATAACTGTATAAACTTAATGATTTGAAATAATTACCTCTATTTTCTCTATGAAACTCAGCAAAAATTGAACAAAATAAAGGGAAATAATTGTATGAACCGAATCTTAATCTTGAAAGAATCACCGCAATTTTCGATATTAAACTCACTAAAAATAGCAAACTAAAAAGGGAAATACCGGTAGGGACATTATCTAAATCTTGAAAACATCACCTCTATTTTTTCTATGAAGCTCACAAAAAATAACATTAAATCAAGGGAAACAACTGTATGAACTTAATCTAAAACTTGAAGGAATCAACTCCACTTTCTCTATTAAACTCACCAAAAATATGATACAATCAAGGGAAGTAACTGTATGAACATAATCTGAATTTTGAAAGCATAACCTGTAGTTACCCTAATAAACTCACCAACAATGGTATAAAATGAAGGGAAATAACTGTATAAACTAAATCTACATCTTAAAAGAATCAGCTCTATGTACTCTATTAAACTCACTAAGACTGGCATGAAATTGAGGAAAATTACTGTATGAACTTAATCTAAATCTTCAAAAAAATCACTTCTATTATCTCAATTAAACTCACTAAAAATCGCATACAATCGACGGAAAAACTTAAAAACTTAATCTAAACGTTGGAAGAACCTCCTCAATTTTCTCTATTAAATTCTAGCATAAAATCAATGGAAATGCCTGTATTAACCTAATCTTAATCTTTAAAGACTGACCTTTATCTTCTCTATGAAACCCACAAAAAATTGCATAAAATCAAGGGAAATAACTGTATGAATTTTAACTAAATTCGGAAAAATAAACTTACCTTTCGCTATTAAATTGACAAAAAATGGGATAAAATCAAGGGAAGTAACAGTATTAACTTAATCTTAATCTTTAAAAAAGTTTCTCTAATAAACTCACCAAAAATTCCATAAAATCAAGGAAAATAACTGGACGAACTTAATCTAAATCTTGAAAGAATCACCTCAATTTTCTCTATTAAACTCACTTAAATGGCATATAATCAAGGGAAATAACTGTATAAACTTTATCTAAATCTTCAAAAAATATAGTCTATTTTCTCTATTAAACTCACTAAAATAACATAAATCAAGGGCAAATACTGTAAGTACTTAATCCCAAATCTTAAAAGAATAAGCTGTATTTTCTCTGTTAAACTTACGAAAAATGGCATAAAATCAAGGGGAAAAAACGTATGGATTTAATGTACATCTTAACAGAATGACCTCCATTTTTGCTATAAAATTTACCAAAAAGGGGTTAAAATCAAGGGTAATAACAATATGAACTTAATCTAAACTTTGGAAGAATCACCTCTATTTTTTATATTAAACCCACTAAAAATGGCATCAAATCAAGGGAAATAACAGTATAAACTTAATCTAAAACTTCAAAAGATCAGCTATATATTCTCCAATAAACTCACCAAAAATAGACTAAAATCAAGGGGAATAGCTGTATGAACTTTATCTTAATATTAAAAGAATCAGCTCAATTTCTCTTTGAAGCGGATTAAATACAACATTAAATCAATGGAATAGCTGTATGAACTTTATCAGAATCTTCGAATAATTTGGCTCTATTTTCTCTATTAAACACATTAAATATAGCATAAAAGCAAGGGAAATAACTCTATGAATTTAATCTAAATCTTAAAAGAACGTTTTATATTTTTTCAATAAAACCGCCGAAATAAAGCATTAAAACCAGGGAAATAACTGTGTAACTTGAATCTAAATCTTTAAAAACTTACCTCCATGTAATCTATGAAACTCTCAAAAACCGGCATAAAATGGAGAGAAATAACTAAATGAAATTAATCTAAATGTTGGAAGAGAAATCTTGAAAGAATCACCTCAATTTTCTCTATTGAACTCACTAAAAAAAGCATAAAATCAAGGGAAATGACTGTATAAGTTTCATCTAAACTCTGGAAGAATCACCTATATTTTCTATAAAACTAACCAAAAATGCATAAAATCAAGGGAAATAACTGTATTAAATTAATCTAATTAAATATAATCTCAATTTTCTCTATTAAACTCACTTAAAAAGGTATGAAATCGAGGGAAATAACTGTATGAACTTAATCTTAATTTGGCAAGAATCACCTCTATTTTCTTTATCTAACTCACAAAAAAACGGCACAAATGAAGGAGAATAAGTAAATGAACTTAATCTAAACATTGGAAGCATCGCCCTTATTATCTCTATTAAACTCACTAAAAAAAATCATAAAATCAAGGGAAATGACTGTATGAACTTAATCTAAACTGTGGAAGAATCACCTGTATTTTCTATAAAACTAACAAAAAATAGCATAAAATCAAGGGAAATAACTGTATTAACTTGTCTAAATATTAAAAATATCAACTCTATTTTCTCTATTAAGCTCATTTAAAATGGCATTAAATCGAGGGATATAACTGTATGAACTTAATCTTAACTTGGAAAAAATCACTATTAAACACACTAAAAATGACATAAAATCAAGGGAAATAACTGTATGACCTTAATACAAAATTTTGAAAAATCACTCTTATTTTTCTATTAAACTCACCAAAAATAGCATAAAATCAAGAAAACTAACTGTTGAACTTTATTTAGACCTTAAAATATTCACCTTAATTTTCTCTATTAAATTCACGAATAATGGCATTAAATTAAAGGGAAATAACTGTATTAACTTATTCTAAACATTGAAGAAATCACCTGTATTGTCTCTAAAAAACTCAACAAAAAAATGGCATAAAAGCAAGGGAAAAACACTATACAAACTTAATCTGAACATTGGAAGAGTCGCCCTTATTTTCTCTATAAAACTCACCAAAAATTCCATAAAATGAAGGGAAATAACTGTATGAACTCAATCTAAATCTTCAAAATATCAGCTCTATTTTCTCTATTAAACTCTCTAAAAATAGCATAAAATAAAGGGAAATAAGTGTATGAACTTGATCTTGAATTGGAAGAATCACCAATATTTTCTCTATTAAACTGACCAAATATTCCATAAAATTAAGGAAAATGATCACCTTTATTTTCCTTATAAAACACACTTAGTTTTTTTTCAAATAAACCCATCATAAAGGGCATAAATAAAGGAAAATTACTGTATGAACTTAACCTAAACTATTGGAAGAATCACTTTTATTTACTCTATTAAACTCACTTAAAATAGCATATAATCAAGGGAAATAACTATATGAACTTAATCTAAATCTTCAAAAAATCAGCTCTATTTTCTCTATTAAACTTACCAAAAATAGTATAAAATCAAGGAAAATAACTGTACGAGTGTAATCTAAATCTTGAAAGAATAACCTCTATTTTCACTAATAAACTCACGAAAAATACCAAAAAATCAAGGGAAATGACAGTATAAATCTAAATCTTGAAAGAATCACCTTTTTTTCTTTATTAAACTCACACAAAATAGCATAAAATAAAAGGAAAAAATAGTATGAACTTAATCTAAATTTTGAGAAAAATTATAGCTATGTTCTCTATTAAACTCCCCAGAAATGGCATTAAATCAAGGAAAATAACTGTATGAACCTAATAAAAATCCTGGAAGAATCACCTCTATTTTATCTATAAAACTCACCAACAATAACATAAAAGAAAGGAAAACTTAATCTGAATTTTGTAAGAATCACTTCTATTTCCTCTATTAAACTCATCAAAAACGCATAAAAATAACGGAAATAGATGTATAAATTTAATCTAGGTCTTTAAAGAATAACCACTATTTTCTCTATTAAACTCATTAAAAATAACATAGGGAAACAAGGGAAATAATTGTAGGAACTTAATAAATATTATCAAAAAAATCACCTTTATTTTCTCTATTAAAGTCACAAAAATCGCAAAAAATCAAGGGAAATAATTGTATTAACTTAATAAAAATCTTCAAAGAAATCACCTAAAGTTATTCTATTCATCCTACAAAAATAAAAAAAAAAGTGAAGGGAAACAACTGTAGGAACTTCATATAAACCTTGTAAGAACTATGTCTACTTTCTCAATTAAACTAACCAAAAATGGTATAAAATCAAGGGAAATGACTGTATTAACTTAATTTAAATTTTGAAAGAATCACCTCTATTTTCTCTATTACACTCACTAAAAATAATTTCAATCTTGAAAGAATCACCTCTATGTTTTCTATTAAACTCAGCAAAAATGGGATAAAATAAAGGGAAATAACTGTATGAACTTAATCTAAATCTTGAAAAAATCAGCTGTATTTACTCTATTAAACTCGCTAAATACAACATAAAATCAAGGGAAATAACTGAGTAAACTGAATCTAACTCTTGAAAGAATCACCTATATTTTCTCTATTAAACTCACTAAAGATGGTATAAAAACCTAATTTTAATCTTGAAAGAATCACCTTTAGTTTCTCTATTAAACTCACTTATAATGGCATAAACTACAGGGAAATAACTGTAGTAACCGAATGTAAATCCTGAAAGAATCACCTCTTTTTTTCTCTTAAACCCAACAAAAATTGGCATGAAATCAAAGAAAATAACTGTGTGAACTTTATCAAAATTCTGAAAGAATCAGCTTTACTTTCTCTATTAAACTCACTAAAAATAACATAAAATCAAGGGAAATACTGTATGAACTTTATGTGGATTTTTAAAGAATCACCTGTACTTTGTCTATTAAACTCACTAAAACTGAAATAAAATAAAAGGAAGTAACTGTATGCACTTTATTTGAATTTGTAAAAAATCACCTTTAGTTTTTCAAATAAAACCAACATAAAGGGCATAAAATAAAGGAAAATTACTGTATGAACTTAACCTAAACTATTCGAAGAATCACTTTTATTTTCTCTATTAAACTCACTTAAAATAGAATATAATCAAGGGAAATAACTGTATTAACTTCATCTAAATTTTGAAAGAATCACCTCAATTTTCTTGATTAAAATCAAAGAATGGCATAAAATAGACGGAAATAACTGTATGAACTTAATATAAATCTCCAAAAAATATGTTTGATTTTCTCTATTGATCTCACTAAAATACATAAAATCAAGGGAAATAACTGTATGATTTTAATCTAAATCTTGAAAGAATCACCTCTATTTTTTCTGTTAAACTCACCAAAAATCACGTAAAACGAAGGCTATGTATTAACTTAATATAAATATTAAAAAAATCACCTCAATTTTCTGTATAAAGCTCAACAAAAATAATACAAAATGAATGGAACTAACTGTATAAACTTAATTATAATCTTGAAAGAATAACCTGTATTTCTCCTGTTTAAGTCACCAAAAATGGCATAAAATATAGGTAAATAACTGTATGAACTAAATCTAAATCCTGAAAGAATTATTCTCTTTATTATTGCATAAAATCAAAGGGAAATAACTGTATGAACGTAATCTTTGTATTGAAAAAAAATCAATACAATTTTCTCTATTACACTCAGTAAAAATGGCATGAAAATAAAGGAAAATAACTGTATGAACTTAATCTAAATCTTGAAAGAATTACCTTTACTTTCACTATCAAAATTCACCAAAAATGGCATAAAATCACAGGAAATAATTGTATGAACTTAATCTGAATTTTGAAAGAATTACTTCTAATTTCTCTCATAAACTCACAACAAATGTCAAGGGAAATAACTGCATGAACTTAATCCAAATCTGTAACGAATAACCTTTATTTTCTCTTTTAAACTCACAAAGAATGGCATAAAATAAAGGAAAATAAATATATAAATCTTCAAAAAATACACTCTATATTCTCTATTAATCTCACTAAAATGGTATAAACTCAAGGGACATAACTATATGAACATTTTTGTTGAGTTTAATTGAGAAAATAGAGGTGATTTTTGCAAGATTTTGATTAAGTTCATACAGTTTTTTCCTTTTATTTTTTGCCATTTTTAGTGGGTTTAATAGAGAAAAAAGGGGTGATTTTTCCAAAGTTAAGATTGAGTTCATAAAGTTATTTCCCTTGATTTTATGCCATTTGTTGTGAGTGTAATAGAGAAAAAAAGGTGGGTTTTCCAAATTTAGATTAAGTTTATACAGTAATTTCCCATTAATTTTATGCCATTTTATGTTAGTTTAATAGAGAAAATACTAGTGGGTCTTTCCAAATTGTGATAAAATTTCAGATTTTGATAAAGTTTATTAAGTTATTTCCCTTGATTTTATGCCATTTAAAGTGAGTTTTATAGATTAAATTAAGGTTATTCTTTAAAGATTTACATGAAGTTCATACAGTTATTTCCATTTATTTTGTGCCATTTTTAGTGAGTTTATGAGAGAACATAAGGATGAATCTTTCTAGATTTAGATTAAGTTCATACAGTTATTTCCCGTGATTTCATGCCATTTTTGGTGAGTTTAATAGAGAAAATCAAGATGATTCTTTCAAGATTATGATAAAGTTCATATAGTTACCTAGTGTGTTTAATAGAGAAAATAGAGGTGATTTTTTGAAGATATAGATTATTTTTATTTATTTTATGCCATTTTTAGTGAGTTATATAGCGAACATAGAGGTGTTTCTTTCAAGATTAGATAAGTTCCTACAGTTATTTTCTTTGATTTCATTTGACTTTTAGTGAGTTTTATAGAGAAATTCAGGTGATTCTTTTAAGATTTAGAATAAATTCATACAGTTATTTCCCTTGATTTTATGCCATTTTTAGCTAGTTTAATAAAGTAAATAGATGTAATTCTTTCAAGATTTCGTTAAATTCATATGATAATTTTCCTTGATTTTATGCCATTTTTGACGGAAATCACCTCTATTTTCTATATGAAACTCACCAAAAATGGCATAAAATAAAGGGAAATAACTGTACGAACTTAATCTATATCTAGAAAACTTACTATTTTCTCCGTTTAACTCTTTCTTCTCCGTTTAACTCAGTCAAAATAGCATAAAATCAAGGGAACAAACTGTATGAACTTACTCTTGGAAAGAATCAGCTCTATTTTCTCTTAAGAAGGGGATTAACTGTATGAACTGATTCTAAATCTTGAAATAATTACATTTTTTCCTCATTAAACTCACTAAAAATGGCATAAAATAACTGTATAAACTTAAATGGAAATAACTGTATGATCTTAATCAGAATCTTCAAAAATCAGCTCTATTTTCTCTATTAAACTTACAAAAATTACATAAAATAAAGGGAAATTAGTGTATCAGCGTAATCTACACCTTGAAAGAATGACCTCTGTTTTCTCTTACAAACTCATGAAAAATAACAAAAATCAAGAGAAATAACTTTATAAACCTTATCTAAATCTTGAAAAAAGCACAATTATTTTCTCTACAAAACTCTAATAAAATCTAAGGAAATAACTATATGAACTTAATCGTTATCTTAAATAAAATCACTTAAATTTGTCCTAAAAAACTCACCAAAAATAACATTTAATTAAGGAAAATAACTGTATGAACTTATCTAAAACTGGAAAGAAACACTTCTGTTTTCTCTATGAAACTCACTTAAAATAAAATTGTATCAAGGGAAATAATCGTAGGAACTAATCTTAATTTTGAAAGAATCACCTCTATTTTTTCTATTAAACACACACAAAAAAAGGCATAAAATATAGGGAATAATTGTATTAATTTAATCTAAATCTTGAAAGTATCACCTCCATTTTCTCTAATACACTCACTAAAAATAACATAAAAGCAAGGGAAATAACTGTAAAAACTAAATCTAATTCTTGAAAGATTATCCTCTATTTTCCCAATTAAACACATTAAAAATTGCATAAAATCAAGGGAAACAACTGTATGAACTTAATCAAAATCTTGAAAGAATCACCTTTAATTATCTCTATTTAACTCAACAAAAATTGCATAAAATCAAGATTAAAAACTGTATGAACTGAATCTGAATCTTTATTAAACTAATGAAAAATGGCAAAAAAATCAAGGAAAAATTCTAAATCTTGAAAGAAATCTCCATTATTTTCCCTATTAAACTAACTGAAAATGGGTTAAAGAAAGAGAAACAACACTATAAGCTTAATCTAAATCTTGAAAATCTTACCTCTATTTTCTCTATTAAACTCACCAAAAATCGTATAAAATCAAAGTAAATAACTTAACCTCTATCTTGAAACTTAACCTCAATCATTTTCACTCAAAAATAGAATAAAATTGAGTGAAATAAATATGAACTTAATCGTAATCTTGAAGGAATCAGTTCAATTATCTTAATTAATCTAACTAACAATCACATAAAATAAATGGAAACAACTGTATAAACATTGAAAGAATAACTTCTATTTTTTCTATAAAACTGACCAAAAATGGCATAAAATCAAGGGAAATAACTGTATGAACTGATTCTGAATCTTAAAAAAATAACTTCTATTTTCTCCATTAAACTAACAAAAAAATGGCATAAAATGAAGTTAAATACCTGCATGAACTTAATCTAAATCTTGAAAGAATCACATTATTTTAACTATAAAATTCACCAAAAATGGAATAAATAACTGCACCTTAATTTTCTGTTTTAAACTCAGAGTCAAATGAAATAAAGGGTATAACTGTAGACACTCAATCTAAATCTTCAAAAAGTCACCATAATGTTCCCTGTTACATTTACCATAAATGGCATAAAATCAGGGGAAATAACCGTAAGAAGTTAATCTAAATCTTAAAAGAATCACCTCCATTTTCTTTATTATACTCAGACAACTTAGCATAAAATCAAGGAAAATAACCGTATTGACTTAATCTAAATCTTGCAAAAATCACCTTTATTTTCTCTCTGAAACTCTTAAACAAAAAGGCATCAAAAAGGGAAATAACTGTAGTAACCTAATCTAAATCTACTTTCTCTATTAAACTCCCCAAAAATAGCATAAAATAAAGGGAAACATGGGTATGAACTTAATTTAAATCTTGAAAAATTAACCTCAATTTTCTCTAATAATCTCATCAAAAATAGCATTACATCAAGCGAAATTACTGTATGAACCTAATCTAAATCCTAAAAGTATCACTTCTACTTTCTCTATTAAACTTACCAAAAAAAAAAAAAAACTAAAATCAAGAGAAATAACTGTATGAACTTAATTTAAATCTTGAAAAAAATCACCTCAATTTTCTCTATTAAACTCACTAACAGTCGAATAAAATCAAGGGAAAAACTGTAAGAAGTTAATCTAAATCTTGACAGAAACAACTCTATTTTCTCTATATAACTCACCAAAAACGGCATAAAATAAATAGAAATAACTGTATGAACTTAATCTAAATCTTAAGAAATCACCTCCCTACTTTCTCTATTAAACTAACCAAAAATGGTATAAAATTAAGGGAAATAATTCTAGGAACTCAATGTTAATTTTGAAATAATCACCTCTATTTTCTCTATTAAACTCACCAAAAATAGCATAAAATCAAGAGAAATGACTGTATGGACTTTATATAAATTTTGAAAGATTCATCCACATTTTCTCTATTAAACTCACCAAAAATAGCATAACATCAATGGAAATAACACTATGATCTTCCAAAAATTAGCTCTTTTTTCTCTATTAAACTCAACCAAAATGTCATAAAATCTAGGGAAATAAGTCTATCAACTTAATCTTAATTTTCAAAAAATCAGCTCTTTTTCCTCTATTAAACTCACTAAAAATGGCATAAAATCAAGAGAAATAACTGTGTAAACTTTATCGAGAAAAATGACCTCTATTTCTCTATAAAACTCGCAAAATATGGCATAAAATAAGAGAAACTACTGTATGAACAGATCACCGCAGTTTTTTCTATAAAACTAACCATTAATGGCATAAAATAAAGGGAAATAACTGTATGAACTTAATCTAAATCATTGAAAGAATCACCCCTGTTTGCTCTATCAAACCCACTAAAAATAACATTTACTGTATGAACTTATTCTCGATCTTGAAGGAATCACCTCTATTTTTTCTATTAAACTTACCAAAAAAAAAAACATAAAATAAGAAGGTTACTGTAAGAATTTAATCTAAATCTTGAAAAAATAACTTTGGTTTTCTCTATTAAACTACCCTAAAATTTGCACAAAATCAAGTGAAATTACTGTATGAACTTAATGTAAATATTGAAAAAATAACCTCTATTTCTCTATTAACCTCATTAAAACTTGCATAAAATCAAGGGAAATAACTGTATAAACTTCATCTGAATAAAAAAAATCACCTCTATTTTCTCTATTAAACGCACAAAACATGGCATAAAATAAAGGGAAATAATTGTATAAACTTAATCGAAATATTGAAAACATGACCTCTATTCTCCCTATTAAACTCACTTAAATTTGAATGAAATAAAGGGAAATTACTGTACGAACTTAATCTAACTCTTGAAATAAACACCTAAATTTTCACTATATAATTAACAAAAAATGTCATAAAACACTATGAACTATATGAACTCAATCAAAATCTTTTAAGACTCACCTCTATGTTCTCTATTAAACTCACTAAAAATGCCATAAAATCAAGGGAGACAGGTGTAGGAAGTTAATCTAAATCTTGACAGAATCATCTCTATTTTCTCTATAAAAATCATTAAAAATGGCACAAAATCAAGAGAAATTACTGTGTGAATGTAATCTAAATCGGGAAAGAATCACCTCAATTTTCTCTATTAAACTCATTAAAAATGGCATAAAATCAAGGGAAATAACTGCATGCATTAATCTACATCTTGGAAGAATCACCTCTACTGTCTTCGCTAAACTCACAAAAAAATAACATAACATCAAGGGAAATAACTGTATGAACTTAATAAAAATCTTGAAAGAATCACCTCAATTTTCTCTATTTAACTCACTACAAATGGCATGTAATCAATGGAAATTACTTTATGAACTTAATTAAAATCTTGAAAGAACCACCTCTATTCTTTTTATTAAACTAACAAAAAATGGCATAAAATCAAGGGAAATTACTGTATAAACTTAATAAAAATCTTAAAAGACTGACTTCTATTTTTTCTATTAAACTCACTAAAATGGCATTAAATAAGGGAGATTACCGTTTGAACTTAATTCTAAATCTTTAAAGAATAACCTCTATTTTCCCTCTTCAACTCACCAAAAATCGCATAAAATCTAGGGAAATGATTGTATGAACAAAATCTAAATCTTGAAAGAATCACCTCTATTTTCTATGTTAAACTCACCAAAACTGGCATAAAATCAACAGAAATAACTCTATGAATTAATCTAAATCTTGGAAGAATAATCTGTATTTTTTCTATTAAACTCACCAAAAATGGCATTTAATCAAGAGAAATTATTATATGAACTTCATCATAATCTTTAAAAAAGGACCTCAATTTCCCTATTAAACTCATAAAAATGGCATAAAATCAAGGGAAACAAATGTAGGAACTAAATCTATATCTATAAAGAATAACATCTATTTTTTCTATTAAACTCATAAAAATGGCATAAAAATAAGGGAAATAACTGCAGGAAATTAATTTAAATCTTGAAAGAATCATCTCTATTTTTTCATTTAAACTCACAAAAAATGGGATAAAATCAAGGGAAATAACTGTATGAACTTAATCGCAATCTAGAAAGTACCACCTTTATTTTTTGTATTAAATTTACCAAAAATGTCATAAAAACAAGGAAACAAATTCTATTGTCCTAATCTAAATCTTAAAAGAATCACCTCAATTTTTCTGTTAAACTCACGAAAATTGCAAAAAAATACAAATATAATTCATATAACTGTATGAATCTTGCAAGAATCACCCCTATCTTCTCTATTTAACTCACTTAACATGGCAAAAAATCAAGGGAAATAACGGTCTGTACTTAATCAAAATCTTGGAAGAATCACCTCAATTTTCCCTATTAAACTCACCAACAGTGGCATTAAATCGACGAAAATATGAGTAGGAACGTAACTTAAATGTTGAAAGAATGACCTAGCTTTTTCCTTTTTTAACTCACAAAAAATGGCATAAAATCAAGGGAACTAACTGTGAACTATATTTAAATTTTGAAAGAATAACCTTTATTTACTCTATTCAACTCACTAAAAATAACATTAAATCAAGGGAAATAACTGTAGGGATGAAATCTAAATCTTATAAGAATCACCTATTTTTTTCTAATGAACTCACAAAAAAATGGCATAAAATCAAGGGAAATAAGTGTATGAACTTAATCTAAATCTTTAAAGAATCACCCTTATGCTTGTATATTAAAATCACTAAAAATAGCATAAAATCAAGGGAAGTAACTCTATTAACTTTATCAAAATCTTGAAGAATTACCCTTATTTTTTTTCTATTAAATATAGAATAAAAAAAATTTTTTTCTATTAATAATAGAATAAAATCAAGGGAAGTAAGTGTATGAACTCAATCTAAAACTTGAAAAAATATCCTCTATTTTCTCTATTAAAATCACCAAAAATGACATAAAATAAAAGGGAAATAAGTGTATAAACTTAATCTAAATCTTTAAAGAATCACCTCAAGTTTCTCTATTAAACTCACAAAAATGGCATACTATCAAGTGTAATAACTTTGGGAACTTTATTCAAATAACGAAAGAATAACCTCTATTTTTTCTATTAAACTCAGCAAAAATTGTATAAAATCAAGGGAAGAATACAAATCTTGAAAGAATAAACGGTATTTTCTCTATTTACTCTCCAAAAATGACATAAAATAAAAGGAAATAAGTGTATAAACTTAATCTTTATCTTGAAAGAAACGCTCCACATGTGTGTATTAAACTCACCAAAAATGGTATAACATCAAGGGCAACTATTCTATTAACTCTTCTAAAAATCAGCTCTATTTTCTCTATTAAACTCACTGAAAACGCCATAAAATCAAGGAAATTAACTGTATGAACTTAATCTAAACCTTGAAAAAATCGCCTATGTTTTCTCTAATCTAAACCTTGAAAAAATCACCTATGAAATTAACTGTATCAACTTTAATCTAAACCTTGAAAAAATCACCTATGTTTTCTCACCGAAAATGGCATAAGATAAAGGGAAATTACTCTTGAAAGAATCACTTAACTTTTCTATTAAACTCACTAACAATGGCACAAAATCAAGGGAAATAACTGTATTAACCTAATTTTAATCTTAAAAGAATCACCCTTATGTTCTTAATTAAACTCACAAAAGATGGCATAAAATCAAGGGAAATACTGTATGACCTTAATCGCAATCATGAAGGAATAACTATTTTTTCAATTAAACTCACCAAAAATGCCATAAAATCAAGGGAAATAATTCTATGAACTTAATTTGAATCTAGAAAGAATCACCTCAATATTTCTATGAAACTCACTAAAAATGGAATTAAATCAAATGAAATAACCGTCGAACATAATCTAAATCTTTAAAGAATTACCTTAATTTTCTCTATTTAACTCACTAAAAATGGGATGTAATAAAGGAAAATAACTGTATGAACTTAATCTAAATCTTTAAAGAATCACATCTAATTTTTCTATTAAACTAAATAAAAATGCCATAAAATCAACGGAAACAACTGTATGAACTTTATCAACATCTTGAAAGAATCACTTCTAGTTTTTATTTAACTCATCAAAAAGTGGTATTAAATCAAGGAATATTACTGTATGAACTTAATCAACATTTTTAAAGAATAACCTCTATTTTTTTCTCTTAAACTCACCAAAAATCGCATAAAATCAAGGGAAATAATTGTATGAACTTAATCTAAATCTTGAAAGAGTCAATTGTATTTTCTTTAACAAACTCATCAAAAATGGCATAAAATCAAGAGAAATAACTCTATGAATTAATCTAAATCTTGGAAGATTAACCTCTGTTTTTTTTTCTATTAAAATCACCACGTAACTGTATTAACTCAATCTGACTCTTGAAAGAATAACCTCTTTTTTCTATTAAATCTGCCAAAAAGAGCATTAAATCAAGAGAAGTAAATGTTTGATCTTAATGTAAATCCTGACAGAATCACCTCTATGTTCTCTATTAAACTCACAAAAAATGGCATTAAATAAAGGGAATTACTGTATGAACTTGATCTCAA